>NC_133871.1:4761443-4967127 GCF_044706935.1 Curcuma longa
TACATTCTTTATTATGTGTTTGTGTTTATCATCCTTAATTGCCTTGCATTTAGTGTTCTATAATACTTGTAAATTGTTTCAACTTACAAAGGCCAACTTGCTTGATTTCGCTATATATATATATATAAATTGCCTCCCCTTAAATATTAGTTAATAATTCTTTTCGAACTTGATTCCCACCCTTTCCCTCCAAAAATAAAAATAAGACCCTCTTTTGAATAGATAAAAAAACATATATATTCTCATCTTCTATCTGCAATGTATTCTGCCTCCGTTTGGACGATAAGGAGAATGTTAACGTCACTTAAATCCGCTTCACTTCGTCTCCATCCAATCTCTTTTACATCTCTATCCACATCTAGAGATCATGTCTTATCTTTTAATTATAGATGCAAAGTTACATGTTCACAAGAAGGTTCCAAATCGATAGAGATGGAATTCCAAAATGCACCAGGCTACCATGTTTTTTTATAATACTTTGTATCTTTAATGAAATTTTCTTTATTATTACAATAGCAGTACCTCTCTCAACTCCGCTTCTGCTTCCATCTTATCTACAGGAAGTAGAAGGATTGTTGGATCAAATATATCACAGTTTAATTTTCATATAATCGCGATACATTTTTGCGACATAAAACAAAAATTTTAAAATTATAAGTATATATCCAGCTGAAGAACCACCTTCAACTTATATGATAACTCGATCGGAGCTCTTGAATAATAATCAACGGCCTCAATGTTTGTTTCCCAATTGCCACCACTTTTTCTTCTTCTTTGTGTCTGCAGTGGGGAGATCTGAACAAACAAGCAAAAAGAATTCAAGAACAAATTCGAATTCATTGGGCTGCAAGAGAAAGTTATTTCCAACATTCTAGGCATTTGTGTTTCCTTCTAGATTTATTATATATAGATGATGATATAGTAGAGGATGAAACTCAATGAATAGTATGATCCATATAGTCGAATCCACATAAGATAAATGCTTAGTTGTTGTTTGTTGTTCTTAATACATGAGCGAGTAAGTCTAGCAGCGAGAATGCCTTACCCTCCTCTTCGGCATAAATCGAGTTGTAGTGCACCTCAGCCCAAAAGCTTAAGAAAATGACTGTATAAATGATAGAAATCAAGAAAAAAACAAAAATTAGACTGCAAGTTATAAACAAGGATGAAAGAGGGGAACTGTATCTCGGTAGACTTTATTAGACTTAACAAGAAAACTAGAATATATGACTGCAATCAATTTGTATTGTACCTCGCTTAGATTTCTCAATGCTGGGAAGAATCTCAATATAGCAAGTATCCTTGAATGATGTTATGACAAAAATTTTGACTCCATACTGCCAAACAAGACATCCATATAGAAAAAAAAAAGAATTCAGACTCAAAAGTGAAGGAACCAGATTCAATAAGATAAAGATGTAACAACATATAATAAAAAATGTACAAATACAGATTCAAGCATAAGATCTGGATCATGCAACCAAAACTATCCCACATATGAAGTAGAGATATACTTAACAGAAAAGTTTTTATGTCACAGTTATTAATTCAATTTAATCTATAGAGGATAAAGAAGAAACAATAGAATCAAAATTTGCAAATAGTTCGAGCATAAGATCCTGAGAATCATGCCTCTAAAACTATACCACTTATGTACATATTAACAATGTAAGTCTTTGTTATCCATCCAGTTGTTATCGTTAAATCCAAATACAGAAGTTATTCTGAAAAACTAGCACCAAGGATGCTCATGCTAGAGCTTTCTTGATGAAACAGGTCAAATGACATCACTAACATGTTAACATCCTTATAACCAGAAAATACAAAGACGAAAACAAAGAGAGAGAGAGAGAGAGAGACTGTATCTGCAGCAGCCTGTAATGTCACGTGATCACCCCACTCGCCGCTTCTGATGACATAGGGAGACAACCAATTCATTGAGGTCATATTACAGAGAATATGAAGGTAAATAATCTTAATAAAAAGTGCATACTGTGAAATCTTTTTGAGGTAGTCACTATATGCCATTGGAACATATCCATTGTAGATGTCAGAATGAGATTTTAGCTGAAAATATAAACATGACCTGATAATGAAACATGTCAAAAGTGGAAAGAAAGTAATGAAGTCCGACTGAAAAATCAACCTGTTCAACAACTTGCTGTCTGACAAACTCATGATGTTCAGATGTTTGATATAATTGGTCTGAAAGTGCTCGGAACTGAAGACAAAACATGCACTTAGACCTGTCAGTTTAATTTTCTAAAAACTGATATAGAAAAAGATCAAAATTAGAAAAAGCTAATTTAAAATGATGGCCACCTTTTATTAGAAGTGGTTATTTGTCTAAATCCAGTTAATCATCATGAAACGATTTGGCATGATGTGAGGTTCTGTATTTTTCTTATAATGATTCTTTGCATCACAGTGCAGAACTTTAGAGATAATTATGTAGCTGACAACACCCGTCACATTTTTGCAGTTGTTAAATTGAAATTTCAGTATTGCACATACTCATACCAAATAAATTTGTTACAAGTGTTTTGATAAATTTTAGAAAGACAAAATGTAAAGGTAAGTTTGTTCCTTTATGACAGGAGCTCCAATGAAGCATCAAAACCACAGCTTGGTACCTACATCACGAAAACTTTGATAATCAAGACTTTTTTTGGTAATTATTGTCATCCTCCTATTACAACCTATGATATGATCTAAGACGGTAGGAATGGAGAAGAGAAGGGAGTTGAGCTCATTAATATAAAACAAAGACTTCACACATGAAAAATGTATTATGTAATCAAGAGCATGCCTCCACTTTCTCAATGGCAACATATTTAACACACTAAATCCCTGAAACTTAATGACACTCTATAACTAACCAGACCCCAAACCTCCAACTAATATAAACTTAATCTTCTTGAAAAGTAATACAAGTTGTAAATAAAACTTTTTCTTCTTGTGAAAGACCTCTAGCTTTGGCATGACTCCTTCGTGTGGCAAAATCAGCAGTGTAGGACATGCCTGGGTCTTAAACATTATCTAAGACATTATCCATGGCAAAACTACTTCTGACTAACAAGGTCTAGAGAAGCAAGTATGATATGGCCAGAATTAGAACATGTGACACTTTGTGTGCCAAAACTAGCTAGTTGCAATTTCATTATCAGGAATCAAGGGGAATCTAATTCATTTTTGCGATCTTCCAAAGATAATCTCGGTCTAAGTTTTAGATATGAGTGTTGGATATCAAGCAAGTAGGAGACCTAGTAACAAAGTTCACTCATACCATGAATATATTTCCTTGTTAATAACATATATCAGCAAGAACATGATTTCAAATCTTGTTTTGATGGTCAACATAGGCAAAAATTTCCATTCTATTTGTAGACCAAAATTAAAATCGAGTTGCAACAAGTAAATATTGCATCTTCTGCCTGCACCACTAAATAACAATCATTTTTTAGTCATATGATTGTTGCCCTAGCAATCAAACCATACCCTCTAGTAGTTATTGAACAATGTTGTGATCTCTCTCTTTCATTCTCCCCCTACTAATTTGATCTTGTGTGGACGTGAGGAGATCATGAGGAATCGATCAACAATATCCTCCTCCCATCCCATTTTATCAAGATCAAAATTAATTTATCCACAACTGAACCAAGTTGAATTACCAACTAATTCAAACCAAATCAGTACAGAAAATTTAAGTTGAATATTAATACTATTCAATAAAACCCTAATCCCACCAATGGAGCTTATCGTGATTTCCTACTGAACCCAAATCAAAACATCAAGGCCAATTTAGATATAATTCAAAGCTACTATTCAGTTATGCATGAATTAATTAGAACTTTGATATAATAATAACTACAAAATAAACTGTAATGAAACCATAGGAATTTCCCCACTGACTTCCCTGAAAAAAAAAAGGTTAATGAATTCAAATCCAGCAAGCTTCTAGAAAAAAATAACAAAAAGTAAATGTATTCATAAGAAGTCAATGTAGAAATAATTGTGGATCTTCAATGCAACAAGGAAGAATCATCATAACATTGAACAGTCATCCAATTGGCAAACTTATTTAGCAATCAACTATGACTATGTCAAGGAAAGATGGAAGTTACAAGTATGTACAGTGCATGCCATTTAATTTGTCTTGAAGTAGAAGAAAAAATGAACATGTTCAAATTACAAGGACTAACCTGACAATTACCATCTCCTTGGACCTTGCGTTCAACCAAGTCGTACAATCGCAACCTGAATAATAAGGAAATGCCAACAATCAAATAGAGCAAGTTGAGGATGAGATATTAACTTGACATATATACAAGGACCTTGGTTAATTGGCTGGTCAATTTATATGTTGAACATCTATAGTTAATACAATTGGAAGACATACTTTTCACACTTTTAAGGGGTCTGAGCAGATGACTTGTGGACTTATTACTGACTAATGGAGACTCCTGATTGTTGGATAACATCCGTTGAAGATAAAGATAATAACAATAAAAAAAATTTATGTGAAACTATTTGTACTTGTCACAAATTTTCATTTCTAGGTACTCAAGTTCAGATAAACACATTCTTATCATGCTTCATTGCCATTTTTATTTATTGCATCTAATATCCCAACTGTAGAACAAAATGAAATACAAATTACACCATAATTTTTAATTAGAATCCTAAGTTTTTTTAAAAAAAAATCACTCTATTATTTGAGTCAAGTTGTGCTTATGGGGGGATTTGTATTGCTATTGACTCCTACAGGTCAGATCCAAAACATTTGAATGAGGTATTCAACTCTAGAGATGAATCAAAAAGGAAATGTTTATTGGTTCTACCTCAATGGGACGTGAAAATGACTAAAAGGTCCATTAGAAATAAAAAATGGAAGAGAAAATTCATGACCTGTATTTTATTCCTTCCCAGCTATAATTAATAGGAAAAGCTTGATAGTGAAAATAAATACATCTCTAAAAAAATTCATTGAACTTAGTAATCTAACACATGTCCATTGACATAGTCCTCAGAACCCAACATTAGCATCCACAGTTCACAGAACCAAATATACTAGTGTATGAAACTAGTTAAACTCTCTATCTTCAACATTGGATGTAGATCTGGTAGTTTCAAATCTTTCATTGAAGCACTCCATCTCAATCAGAATGTTTTCTTCCACAATAATACTATAGTGAAAGATAAAATGACTGAGTCAGACCTTTGTATGTTTGCCTAAAAAGGGATTCTAACAAATAATAGTACTGGTTTTTGTGCAGGAAAGTTTCTTTACTTCCCAAGTGAATTTATTGCTTAAAACGCCTGAGTATCAACAATCAAGGCTTTTACATGGTTTCATTAGGATAACCATAACCTATAGGAAAATTAACAAGGAACAGAGAGGTATCCACATAAATAAACAATATATTATATTATAGGACTTGATTAGAACCAGAAGTTCAGTCTTCATTCTTCAGAACTGCAGAACTCTAGACCTTCAATCTTAGTTTCAAGAAAGAAGAGGTTGGAATACAATTTATCTAGATTGCGGCATTAGACATCAAAGGATTCAAATACCAGATTGTTACATTAGATGTCAAGGATTCAAAGACCAGTCAGTACGGAAGAGAAGATTTATCCAAATAATAGTACATGATATCAGGATTCAAATACTCGTTGGTAAACTACATACTGACTGGTATTTTTATCAGTTAAAAAGAGTGTGGAGACAAGTACTTGGCCAGTATTTGACTCCTTGCCTGATAAGGTAAGAATATCAGCTGAAGTTATCCTCAATTTTAACCCTAACACAAAATGCATTGCAAAAGCCAACCTCAAGGTATACACAAGCTGCTCTATTGAATGTTATTTCTACTCGGAGAGAATGGACACGGTACTAAAATTATCACAGATCTCACTAGAAACAAATAATACAAAAGAGATGTACCTTTCTAAGAGCCTTTGATGATCAGAAGTAGCTTCATCAAAGGAAGGAACGTCTCCATTTATTCGAGGAACATGCTGCATAAACCAAGCAACAATAATATTTCATCCTTGTAATAAATACTAATAGACAAGGTTTTTTTTATCGAAAAAGTAAGACATGGATAACCAATAGTATCTATTATGTGCCTAGACTATGAAAAGAGTGGTTATGTGTCACTAGCAAGCAACATCTAATATACCGCCAAAAATAAATTTCCCAGTGAATTATAACTCAATTACTCAAAGTCTAGACCCACATTGCTATCTCAAACTACCATGGTGAGCTTGGTTGCTAGTTGTAACTCCATTACATGTTCATAAACTGATTTAGCTCGGAATGGTTCTTCAAGGCAATGTCATTAGTAATACTTCATCGGCATAATCAAGTGTCTTTGTCCTAACTATTTGGGGCCTGTTATATGAAACTTATCCCTTTACTATGGTCAAGAAGATATCTTTGGTAATGTTCAACTTAATTAAATCATTTTTCTTTTACTAATTGACTGTTGTTTTCTTTGGCTCTCTCTCTACCCCTGATAGATTCTGCTATAATTGATTCAACTCTAGCATCGTAAGTAATACAAAGATGACTGGATATTTTAATTATAGTAGCAAAACATGGCAATATAAACATTGCCATGGTATCACTGTTAGTTTAACCATTAATATACTCAAATTGTACATTTATCATCTTATAAAAATAGAATGATCCATAAAAGTTGGCCTAACACTGTATAATATGCTAAGAGTATTAAATTAATTTAAATTGAATATGAAATGCATTTTTACATTGAACCTATCAGAATAGCAAATAGGTAAAGTTAAAATATCAGGCTCTTACAGGGATTGAATGCATCTGATTTAACCTCCTCCCAACTTCTCCATCAGCAACAGAATATTCATCTGATATTTCCAATGGAACCTCTCTCCCATAAGAGTAGCCTCCATGACAAGAGCATAAACTAGAGGGTCCAGTTCCATTCATACCTTCTTGTCCCTCCTCAGTCACTACATGTATGAGCAAAAGTTTTTAACCAATATAAATATTGCAATATACCATTAGCACATTAAAAAAAGAAAGAAAATAATTCACTTCCACCTAAGTTGTGCTCCCTTGTATATGGTTCAAACAGATTTTGTGTGAAAATAGATGCATGCATATGTTCTTCACATGCAGCTCTGGATGTATCTGCATCAAAAACTTGATAAAATCAGTCCTAGCACAGGCACATAAAAGAGGATCATGCTAACACTAGCATGGATTCTCAACATACCTTCTCTAGCACAACAGTTCGAATAAAAGGTAGTCCCCTGGTCAATCCTGCCTCCAGAGTATGGAGGGTTTGGGAATGGGTAAAAAATACCAAATCCCCACCGATAAGCTTCAGAGTCATGTTCATAAGCAGCCATTGGATGTAAGGCAACTATGTGCAAGCAAAGAAAATTAAATTACCCTTCCTGGGGTTATTTATTCCATCAGAAGAATACTTCAATCACAATAGGCTGTGTATCTTGAACATGTCAGAGCCAACCCTTGCATGTGAATCTCTATACCCCAAAAGGAAGATACATTAAACAATTTCAAATTGAGCAGATATAAGCAGTAACAAGACAATTCGCACCATCCATTGAGGAGAGAAAAGGAAAACAGAAGCAAGACCAACACAACCATAAATATAGAGCAGCATGCAGCTGGATCATGCATCTTAACGTAAGTGTTTGACATTCTTAGCATATGTACATTGAACAAGACATACACAACCATCATAATAGAACAACGTGCAGCAAAATGAGGTGAGGTATTTGGCATTGATAAGTTTATTAAATCAATCTGTTGAAATTAATCCTTTGAATGAGAAAATTGAACAATAAGTAGCAATTCCTTCATAAACATCAACATGGTTCTGAACTTTCTTAGGAAATCATATTCTTAAATATCTGGAACAAGATCATAACTGTACTGCACATAAATTAGAATCTAATTAAACAGTTGTTAAACTTTTCCTCAGCTAATATGTGACATAGGATGTCAAATCTTGCTCTTACAAAAAAGGTTAAAGAGTCCAGCAGAAATTCTAATAATTCATTTTTCTGAAAAGGAAATAGTTGAGAAATCTCTATCACCGCTTTCCTTTATTCTTATTTCCATCAAAACAAACAAATAACGAACAAAAAAGGAGTTGAAGTGGAGGAACAGTTGCTAAAAACTGAATACTGATAGATCAGAGTAGGTATGATCTCACATCCGATCAAAAGTTCATAACCTTCTGTTGATCTCAAGTGAAATAACCCTAACAGAATTTCAAGGACGCGTAACGGAAAAGATAAGAGAACTGACCAAGCTGCAGCCAAAATTATTAGACCACAAGTCCAAGCTTAAAAATAAGAAGATCCACAAATCTCAAAAAACAAAATATGTATCCAATCCACGCAAACGTGAACGGAGCATTTATAGTCAAGGAAACCATAATCCATATCCATCAACTCTAGCATTTCAATAGAAAAAAGAAAGGTACAGATCGATCCACCACCATCAAAAGGATAATCCACAAAATCAGCTGGAAAACACTAACCTCCAGATACACGAAGAATCGAGAGAGGACGCTGAGCTGAAACCTGAAAGCAATTAAGAAAGAAAAAAAAATCGCCAACAAGTCGCCACCGAAGGCCAGGGAATCGGCGGGCGGACGGCGTTCCTCTTTCCTCCACTCCCTCGCTCGTTTATAGTCCACAACTCCAACGACCTCCGCACTGCCACTCTCTCACGCCTCATCGGGCCCGAAGGGGCGGAGTGCACGCATCGCCCGATCTCGATCCAACGGCAGCACCGACACGCGTTGGATCTGGCCTCTGGGAGTCGGAAACCGTCCTCGAGTTGGAATCGACGGGCTGGCGATGAGTAGTAGGATCCAGCGTGCGCACGCCACTTGATTGCATCAGACGGTGGAAATGGGTCGCTTAATGTCCAATCAGAAACAAGCACGAGCCCAAACCCATACCTGCAGTGTCGCTTAAAATAGCAACTAACAGGCGTGGCGACGTGACGTGGCGTGACGTGGGGGGGGGGGGGGTCGGCAATTAATCAAATAAAAGAGTTTTTTTTTATCCCGGACAATGGTTCTGCGATAAGACATCTAGGTTGACACTCAAACACATACGATTCGATGCTCAGTTACGACGCATCTGGAGGAATTTTTCTCTAAATGAGAAGCGCAATCAAAGGATGTTGGACGTCTGAGTTGGTCACCTAAACACATATGATTCGATCTTCAACTACGACGCATTTGCAGGAATTTTCCTTTAAATGGGGAGCTCAATCAAAGGATGTTGGACGTCTGAGCTGGTCGCGATGTGCACTTCCTGATTTATCCTAGTGACTGGTACGAAACTTCCGTAGGGCTGAGCACCCCCATGGATAGTCAATGAGACTAACTGGGATTTATTATTTTTATCCTCGGGACATGATGTCGTGGTAGGACATCCAGGTTGTCACCCAGACACCTGCGATTCGATCCCTAGCTATGACGTATTTGTAGAAATTTTCTTTCAAATGAGGAGCGCAATCAAAGGATGTTGGACGTCTGAGCTGGCCGCTGCGTGCACTTTCTAATTTATCCTGGTGGTCGAAGGAAAACTTTTGTGGGATCGGATCAATTACCCTCAGGGATAGTCAATGAGACTAACTGAGATTTATCATGATTTATAAAATCATGATCCGGATCCGAAAACCCTAAATGGATCCGGATTTATGTACCCATGACCGAAAGCCAATTGTATTTCTTGAATTCTATATTTTCTAACTGAAATTTTATGAAATCAATTAAACAAAAAATAATTCTTAAAATTTGTAATGTTCAAATGGATTCAAAAGAAGATGTAGTTTTCTGTAAAAGAAAAAATTGACAATGATAATTATTTTCAATTATCAAGGACGGAAGTAGGTTAGAGTTATGACCTCTTAGTACTTCTTTTCTTTTTCTGCAAGGCTTGGACCAGTATCTTGCTTTGTGTCACATGATAAAATTTATAATATCAGTACTATTAGTCTTTTTCATCATTTTTTATCAAATAAAGAATATATATATATACGGTTTTGATATGCCGCGCGACATATCCCGCGCAACCGTCCGCGACTCCTCCGACGTTCGCTGCTTCTCCGCCGCTGTTCACCGTCGTCCGACCACCAACGGCCGCCGGACCGGATGCGTTGGAAGGCCAACTCGCCGGCGCTCCGGCCGGACCCGGATTCCCGCCGGAAGAGTGCGGTGGAAGCCCTAGGAATGCGGCGATGAATCGAGTATTCTCGAAGAAGACGAAGGGACGCTGCGAGCGGGAGTATATATAGGGTCAGGGAGAAAGAATAAAAATTGCGAAAAAAAAGTTTTTCATAAAGAAAAAAAAGGAAATAATTCAAAGTGTAGGCAATTATTAGCCGTTGATTGCTCCATAATAAGTTCTCGCGGATACTCCGGATTAACTGCATTTACTTCCATATATTCAATTCAAAGTGTAGGCAATTATTTCCTTCCTCGGCCGGTCTCCGACCGCCTTCATTAACCGCGATTTGACTGAAAACAATGCAGCCACTATGAACGGCGATTGGGTCAAAAGTGAAAATCACGACCGAAGAAATACCAGCATCGCGTCAATCGTGGCCGAGACGACGGCCGACAATGGTCGGACAGTGCGATGAGAGCGGCGACAGCGGCGGTGGATCGCGGGTGTCGCGGACGAGGAGTCGCACAATATAGCAAACCCGTGTATATATATATTATATATATATATGAACAAAGATTAACACAGAGATCAAATAGGGTAGAACTTTATCTTTTGCTAGCCCTTGAGCTAAAACGTACAAATAAGAATGTACAATTTTTAAAATCCCAGCCTCTTCACCATCTCTTTAGTGAATGTAAGAATTGCAATATGGCAGTCATGATAATACTCTACAAATATTCCCCTACGACCTAGAGAAACAAATCTCATGAAGCTATAGGATACATCTACCAAAAGTAAACCATCTTCAAGGATGAAGCTCTCAGCATTTCAGGGCTCCAATCTCTTGGTCATCTACACATTGGAACACACTCACCTGCAGGAGAAAGAAGCCATGCATAAATGTATAAACCTTATATAAAAAACTACTTCAATCTTCTGCGTCCTTCCTATTAGAACAAGTCCATAACTTTACAAGTTAAAGAAGCTGATGATGATGCATATAAACAATGTGATCTGTTTTCATTTTAATCAAAGCAAGGGATATTCAGGGGAAAGAAAGGAAACTAGGTTTAAATTATCAAAATGGTGCCATTGCATCTTATTTCAAGCAGTTTATATTCCTGAAAAATAAAGCTTTTTGCAGCAAGCTTTGCTGAATGTAGAAGCTATGTTTTACCATGCATTTGTTTGACAAAGCGTTCAAACTCTAAAAAGTTGTGATTTTGCAAAAGTGTCGAGCATAGCCTGAGATAGGTGAATGATGATAGATGCCGTCCGTCGGGATCATTTAGTGGCTTGGCATTGTCCAATATCTTATTGTAGCTATCTCTGTCGTAGCAGGGGAGAACATTTTCACAAGACACAGGTATACCAGCATCCCATGCAGCATTCAGTACCTGATAATATCAACATTTTTTTAACAAGCCAATGTGAGTAATACAGAAAAATTAGCAATTATGCATGTAAGCACTTGAAGTTTGAGTACAATAAAACATTCTAGCTTCAGGTGTAATCATGCAAGAGATTAACTTCTGTTCATCCTAACTATTACAGTTCACAGGCACAGTTGAAGAGCATTTTTCCTAGCCCCAGATATGCGATCATTTAGCAACTTTTGGCTAAAAGATAGTAGCCAAAAATAATACATATGTCAAGTTACCAAAGTGGTATATGCTTCTGATGAGGTAGATGACCTTGGTAACTAGAATAAATTGGTATATGCTTCTGTCTAATTGTTTATGATGATTTGTGAGCATCTGCCTGATAGATCACAAGTGTGTTTTTTTTACAAGTGAATGTTAATTGGATTACAAGAACTAGAACACACAAATTATGAGGTGTTAAGTGATAAAAGAATTGAAGGCTTGGAGAATGACTAGCAGATCAATAAACTGAAAAAACATACCTATACATTTCAACTAACCCAACTACAAGATATTTTAGGTATTGAAGCATATATGAGGTGATCATGACACTAGCAGAGCACATTTCATTAAATGAAACATCTACACAACGGACATTTGTTGCTAACAATGCCAGGACATTGCACGTATTTTTCTTTAGAATCGAACTCCTATAGGTGAGGTTGGTCATAGGGATCACTGTCTGACATAAATAGACAAGGAAAATTAAAAGATGCTGCTGGTGGAAGGAAAAAAAAATCATGAGTAGCTATGAGGGAGTTTCTACCTGCCAGGTTAAACCTTCAGGATCTACCATTGCCTCTGGGAAATCTTCAAACTGTTCTGAAATGCACAATTCACTACAGGTGAAGTTCAAAGATGCACCATGCTTCTTAAGAATTGACGCTATTGGAGCATAACCATCACGGTTGCATGGGTTATAAAATCCAGCAGTCAACTCAGCAGCATGGCTAGCTGTTTTATACCACCAGTGGATACCAGCTATCTGCCTCAGTAGCAAAGTGGAATAGTTAGATTAATGAACTGCAGAGAAGGTTAATCCTGAAACTAGAGAGAAAGAAAACGCAAATACAACCAGGAACGTCAGGAATGTAGTTCTCATTAGACTTGAAGAGATTTATGGTGTGCACATTTTTGCATTTGTGCAGCATATATTACATACACAAGGATATAAGACATTCAAATGAACAAGTTTTATCGATGGTTAAAAACATTAACTCACGAATGAACTTGTAGCTGTATATTATTTAAATTACAAATCCTAGGAAATAATTAAGGGTTTAATTATCATCAATTTTCTCAACACTAGTCCACTTACACAAATATCAGGTTAAGTTACTTGAATATAAGTGATACTTCAAAACTGACCTTGACAGCAATGGGAGAGTTATCAAAGACCAATCTAGCGAGAAACAATACATTATCGCAATGTTCCACCAAGACTTGTGAATACCAACCAAGAAAGAATCTACCATATGGACTATTATATTCTCCTCCATCACTGAAGAATCCAGTTTCATGAGGCTGAGAGTTGTAAGAACCAACATTATTAGGTCCTCTGGCCCAGACAGAATGACCCCTTGCATCTGCAGTTTTTTTTAAATGTTTCTGCAAAAACAAATCATAACACTTCGAAAAGACAACAGCAATTAGTAAAGTTCTGTTGCTGAAAAATACATAAAAAATGAAGACAGGTTATAACAACATAAATAGCTATCTAGGAGTAATAGCAAAATTGTGTTGATGAGAAAGTAAAACTAGCAATGTGCAAAGAAAAAATTCTTAAAGGTACTTGCAGCTATGAAGAAATATAATTTAATTTTCACCTCCAAGGAGAAGAAAATAGAGATAGAGCCCACCTGAAATTCTCCAATGCCAGGATATCTCCATCCATGCCGTAGAGGAAAAGATGGGTAACGCAGCTCTCCACTGGGGCCTAAGCCAATCTGAATCTCACATATTGTACCATCCTCAAAGAAATGATCAAATTCTACCCTGAAGCTTCTCATGAAGTCAAAATAGACCTGCAAAAGTTTAATAGAATAAAACAGTAAGATTATTATCCAAAGATCAACCATGTATTGTGATAATAAATTACCTGCATCTGAAAAGATAATGACAGAATCAATGATATGCTTGTGAAATCACTATTCCCACATTTAGTTCCCATGAACTGTTATAAATAGTCAGGTGAATGAATCTGAGATCAATGTACTATATGGTTCATTAAACATCAAAATCCACTTTGATTAATGATTTTTTCTCAAATTTTTATCATGCTAAAAATTAAGGTTTGTTAGTAATTGCACCATCTCAATTTGATACAAATATCAAACAAGAATTCTACAATACAATGCACAAGGACAAATATACCATCTGTTTGATGACGAAAAAGAACAATAAAGCTAATGTGATGAAAGGGAATTCCCTGGACAAATCAACACAAATAATCTACTTTGTTTTTCAAATTGATAGAATTCTGGATAAGCTCACAAGAACAGAAGCAGACAATGTTGACCATTGGGAATGGTAAACAACTTTAGGTAGTGGATATTGTCCTGAATGAATAAGAGACAAATAACAGAAGTGACGTCCATACTAAAGATGACTACCTCCAATGCAGTTCGAGCAAGTAAAACTCTCTCTTTGTTGACGCCCCAGGAAAGACATTCTGGGATGCACCTCCCTTCTGAGTCAGTAAAATAAATATTTGGATTGCATCTGCCAATCTCTTCTACCCATTGAGGTAGAGGAATACACAAATCGTCGCCAATATTACCTCCACATTCGTGAAATGACATGACAACCTTAAAAGGTAGGGGGAAAATCAGTTATCAGACAACCACAAATCAGGTAATATTAGGGTTCTACATGAGCAACTGTGGAAATGGGAAATAGAAGCCAGACACAATTGTAAATGAGAAGCACTCGTGAAGCTCCAAATTAATCACATTCATAAAACTGATTTTCACTAAACTAACAATACTAACAATAAATCTGTATTGTTGCATTCGGGGTTTGATGTGGAAATCCCAGTAATATCATACCACACAAATCTGTACCCAGACCATAATGAGGAAGAGACGAAACCTATCAAAACATTGTACATAAAACTCAATACTAGAGACAATGTACCATTTCAGGTAACAAACAGCATGTACTCCTTCCCCCACATTTAAAGGACATGTCAGTTAAGCAAGTCGAATAAATTATAAATTTCATATGATAAATTTTTAAATGTTTTCATCCATGCAAGCATGTAATTTTTTTTATGGAATTTTTTGCTTGAACATGTAACTTTTCACATGGGATCAAAAGATGGAACGAAGTATGATTAGCAATCATAGGAATGAATGGAATACTCGAATGTCTAAGTGGTTATATGTAATCAATGGCAATGAAATAAAAAGAAGAAAAGTCACCTTTAACTTAAGCTTCAGATCTCTCACAATCTCGAAGAGGCGCATGTAACCTTTCCAATTGTACTGCTGTGGGACATGTGGCTCAACTATCCCCCACCAGCAGTCAACCATCACGCCATCAATCCCTATCGATTTCAAGTTCTTCAACTGCTCGATTAGACAGTCCGGATCAACGACTTCACAGTATTTGTTAATCACACCGAGCTATCATAGCACACTCACAAAAATAAAGGTAAATTATCGTCATTAACCAGACATAAACTAAAATTACAAAACCAAGAAAAAGCAAGAAGCATACAGGGAGGAGGACGTAAACAGGAATATAAGAGGTGCCTGAGAAATCCCGCTCCGGCATCCTGGCTTTTACATCAATCGACTACATTCCAGATACTACAATCAGCGGAGTAATCGATAGAGCAGTTACAAAATGCGGAAGCCAACAACGGCGCCAAGAACCAATATAACTACCTGCTTATCGTTACCGGAGTTGGTGCTGCCACCGATAAGCGGGTAGCTATCGGTGAGTTTCTCTCTGGAACGGTTAGCTCCGGCCGGCACGGCAACAGTAGTTCCGCAGCGTCCATCCACTGTGGAGATAGGAGGAGTGAAGACGCCCTTGAGACGGCCAGAGGGGTGGTCCAACGTTCGGAGGGCGCCGACAGGGGAGATGCCCCGGAAGGGCAGCGAGGGAGACAGCGGCGGCTGGGTGGAGGTGGGCGTAGTCGGGGTGGCGGAGGCGGAGGCAACCGCTGAGACGGGCCTAGCAGCCTGCATGACGGGCCAGCCCATATGTAGAATCTATGTCAGACAATCTCCATACCGCAAAGATTAAATTTTTTTCTCGTGAAAACAAGGCATTTCCATTTTAGCACTTGATCCTCACTGTTTGTTGATCAAGGGTCAATAACCTCAGAGTTTTGGAGGATGTTTCAGGTTATTGAACATTGAATGAGGGATCCGCCATGGTAGAGTGGAGACCTCTACTAGAAATGCGAAAGGTCCAAAGCCACCAATAGGAAAGAGCCAGACCGAGAATTCTCTCTATTGGCCGGTTTACTTTGGAATAGGGAGAAAAGGAAGGGAAAAGGACGAAAGCAAAATACTAAAGAAAGGAGAGGAAAGGCGAGGACCTGGGAGGGAGGCAACGTGGTGCCGTCCGGGAGAACGATCCACCCAGCCTCGCGCGCCAGGGCCGCGATGACCTCGTTGATGTCGGCGCGAACTCGGAGGTTGTAGTTGCCGTGTCGACGGAGGCCGGATAGGATCCTTCCTGTGATGGCGCGACGGTGACGCTCGCGTAACTTCGTCCGCTCTTTCTCCTCCGCTGGCCGGCTCCTCCGAGACCCAGACGCGGACGATGGTGTTGGAGTGTCGGACCGGTCCCCTGCGTCCGGCGGCAGTTCAGGAGGTAGAAGGAAGTATCGTCCGCCGGCGCCCATATCCACGTCCTCGGCCACCATAGCGCGGATCCTCCCATCCTCATCCTGGTCTTCTTCTTCCTTGACGTCCAGCTCCATCCCCTCTTCTTCGTCGTCCTCCTCCTCGCTCGTCCCTACCAATTTTTCCATCTCATGCGCCATCTGTGAATAAAGCTCCGCCTTTTCTCCTTCCTGAGTTCCAGAGAACTACCAAATGATTTCTTTTGCGTTTTCTTTGGATCCAACCTCAGAAACACAACCACGTCGATACAACGATCTCAAGAAAATTAACTCTAAACTAACTATCCAAAATCTCCAAAACTTGGGTTTGAACTCTCCAACGGGCTTCCATGGCTAGATCTTAGCTAATCAAGCCAAAGAAGTGAGATTTGACTTGGAAAAAAAAGGCGATCCTTTTCTCGATTCATTGAATTGGCGAGTAGAAGATGAATAGAAAGCATGGGAGCTCGCTCTCCGCCACCAGATCCCTCTGCTGGTTGCCCTCCACTCCTGCCCTTTTTTTGGATGAGACCAGATTCCGGCGCGGAGGCTTCGAGTCGCCACCGGCGACCTCCAACGACAGGTTTCGTAGGAAGCGCGATCCACCAGAGATCTCTCCCTGCCCAGGCCACGGATGGAACAGGCGGACGTCGGGTGCGCCGACGGCGGCCGGAGACAGGGGAAGCGGCGTAGGGAAGCGGGATCGGG
This sequence comes from Curcuma longa, assembly GCF_044706935.1. NCBI lineage: Eukaryota > Viridiplantae > Streptophyta > Magnoliopsida > Zingiberales > Zingiberaceae > Curcuma > Curcuma longa. The sequence goes on from NC_133871.1 coordinate 4,778,616, forward strand.
GAGGCTAGGGTTTCGCTCGTGTGTGGCCGCGTGTTTGGGTTTATGATTGGCACGGACGCCATCGCATGAGCCGAGGGGAACGAGGCCTGACGGCTGGATGGAGGACACGTGTGCAGCGTGGATGGCATGGATGGTGGCAACGCCGGAGGCATGAAAGCTATGCGTAGCGAGGCACGCTTGGTTCCCGCAGGCACGCCTTTTGTGGCACTCAATTGTCCTTTTTCTAATTACACCCCTACAAATTAAGTATCTGTTGCTTCTCGAAACGTAATGGAGCAGATTTTTCATTTTGGCATCCTAAAATAATGAATTTGCCTCAAAACCTCCTTATGGACTTTCACTATTGACAGGACGACCAGTGAGGGAGGAGAATTGTTGAGTCGTCGAGTGCGCCGCCCGACGAGATGATCGGCCGGCCGACGAGAAGAACGACGAGGGAGGGAGAGAGATGGTTGGGGTGGAGAAGCGGTTGGATTCGCCGGCTGACGAGTTGATCGGCGATGGACGAGATTGGTGGAGCGGTGAAGTGGTCGAGGTCGCCGACGACAGAACGATCGGCGATGCAGTGGGAATATTTTTATGTTCACACACACCGGCACCCATATCAAAAAACCCCCTAAAGGATTTTTTAGGCACTACCCTAGGTTGATAAAAGCATACTGCCGAAACAGCACTTTAGCCGAGCAATATTTGTGAAGAAATATATGTTGCTAAGAGGAAGAAATAAACCTAAAAAATTATAATTGATCATTATATGAAAATCATTATCTCAATTTCACTATTGACAGGATTTGGGCATTAGGCTGTCGTACTAACCAATTTCTCAATTTATGCGTAAGGGCAAAATATTTTTCTATATTCACACACATCGACACATTATCGTGGTGTATAGGTAGGGAGATAACGCGGCGGGCAAACTAATCGAATGCAGTAAAATCATATAAAAATATTAATATTCGAATTTAAATTTAAAAAATATATATAATATTTAAATTTAATTTAAAATTTTAAAAATATAAATAATTTTCGATTTAAAATAAAATTTGAATTTGAATTCAATTCGAATGGTTCGAATTTTAATTTAAATGGAACTAAATTATAATTTAAAATGATTTAAATTTAAATTCAATTTAAATTATATAAATTTTAATTTAGTATATTTAAATTAAATTGTGTAAAAATAATTTGAGTTCCATTTGAACTTGATTTGTGAACTACTCGTGAACAATCTTACAAAATTTTATAGGTTCGAATTTAAGGGTGAGTAAATTGAAAATATGTCTGTCGTGAACCTAGGGTTGCACTTCATTCTTCAATCCCTACCTTATGCTATGTTTAAATGTGGTGAAAGAAAAAATTCATTAACGGAAGGAAAAGAGAGGGAAAAAAAAAGAAAAGGATAAATAAAATATTTATGTTACTTTTATTTAAGTGATGAAAAAATTAATTTGTTTAGAAGAAAAAATAAAAATTAAATATATAAAATTATTAAAATATTCTCACTTTATAAAAAAGATAACGCATATAGAAAACGGATAGAAAAATTATAAAATTCTATCAATATTACATGTAGAAACTAAAATACGAAAAATTGTCTGTCTCCATCCTCTTAAATTTTATCCTCAAAAAAATTTATGACAAAAATCGACGTCGATATCGTGGAGTACGAACAGTTGAACACTGAGCGGTCACAATGTCCATTGTATGAGAAACGACGGTAAAAAATAAAATACTAAATAGATGAGTTAATTTAAATTTTAATATTTTAAAATAAAATTATTTTTAAAATTTACTATTCTTTACCCTCTTTTACACTACAAATCAAAATTATTTAAAAATAAAAATAAAAGTAAAAACCAAATTATTTTTCATTTTTTTTGTTACATGCTAAATCAAAATATAAGAAATTTAATGATTCATGAACATGATTAAACTTATTCTCCTTTTTTTTTTTTACTCACTTCATCCTAAATAATGATGGATCAAAATTCTTTCCCTTTTTCTCCCCTTCTCAGACCCAGTGTAAAAGTAAAAGCATTATAAATTTTCCAAAATTGGAAATAAAATGAACGTCTCCACGGGCCGCCCACCCAAGTAAACGCGCATCGTTGCTTAGCCCGAATAAAATAACAAGCGAAGTCGGCTGGTGACTCATGCGTCGTCGCTTCAGCGTCTAAATCGCCGCTCGAAACATTCAAACAGGTGCCCGTCCCGAAGCATCGCTCTCCTTCCTCCACCTCTCCACCTTCCTTCCCCTCCTTTCTTCGCTCCAAAGTCTCCGCCGGTATTTATTGCCGCCTTCCCGAAACGTCAAAGCAATGGATTCCCGGAAGCCGTCGCTTTACCCTCAACTCGTCGAATCCAATTCCCAACTCCACTCACCTTCCTCCTCCTCCTCCTCCTCCTCCCTTCCCACTCCCTCCCCTCCCCCCTCCGCCCCTCCCCTCTACCCTTCCGTCGACATGGCCGATGCCGGCGAGGACCTCTTCCCCGACATCGTCCGCGACGACGACGACCACGCCCCGCCTCCCGTCGAGGAAACCCTCATTCGCGTCCCCGGCGCCATTCTCCACCTCATCGACCCCCACCGCAGCATCGAGCTTGGCGCCGGCGACTTCTCCCTCGTCCGCCTCCGCCAGGGCGACAACACCCTCGCTGTCCTCGCCCGCGTCGGCGACGGCCTCGTCCAATGGCCCCTCGCTCGCGATGAGGCTGCCGTCAAACTCGACGATGCACACTACTTCTTCTCCCTCCACGTGCCGCCGACCTCCGTCGGCAATCAAGAGGACGACGGCGGCAGTGATCTTGATCTCCTCAATTACGGCCTCACCTTCGCCTCCAAAGGGCAGGAGGGCCTCCTCAAAAAACTCGATCGTCACCTCCAGGACTACAGTAGCTTTTCCGTGCAGAAGATTGATGTTAAGGCAAAGGATCTGCCTTCGGCGGATGTGCTGGATGGGTCGGTGACCAAGGGGGTGACGCCGGCCGAGGGGATGGGGGCGAAAAAACAGATGCTGGAGGAACGATCTGCCGCGTACTGGACGACCCTCGCGCCGAACGTGGAGGAATATAGCAGCTCGGTCGCGAAGATGATCGCCAAGGGTTCCACGCAGCTCATCAAGGGCATCTTATGGTGCGGGGACGTGACGGTGGATCGGCTCAAGCAGGGAGAGGATCTTCTGAAGAGAAGAATAGAGCCAGGTTCAAAGCCTGTAGAGATCAGCAAGGACGCCATGAAGAGGATGAAAAGGTTAGGTTTGCTGTTTCATTTTCCTTAGTTTTTTAGGGAAATTTATCAATATATGCCCCTTTTAATTGATTTTCACCATATCAAACTCCAGTAATCAAAATTTATCCAATTCTTAATTTTTTTTCATGTATGCAACACACAGATGTCTCACTTTAATGGCATTAACCTCAAATGATAAGAATTTTTAGTGGCCTCAACCTGTTTCCTAGTTTTACTGGAGCCTGTTCTGAATCATACATGTTTAGACTGCAGACTAAAAAAGTTAATCCAAGGTTATGTTTCTTTTTTGTTCTAGATCCTAGACCAAGGCTGTAGTGCTTGTTCTTATGCTTTTCATACATTTCCCTTTCAGTTACCAATGCCATTTTACTACTGCAAACACAACTTTACCAGTTGTTTTTCACTTAATGACATGTACATTATCCTCCAGGGTGAAGAAGGTCACAAAAATGTCAGAGAAAGTAGCCACGGGAATTCTATCTGGAGTTGTGAAGGTGTCTGGTTTTTTCACAAGTTCTGTTGTGAATTCAAAAGTAGGCAAGAAATTCTTTGAATTTTTGCCTGGGGAAATCGTCCTTGCATCTTTAGATGGTTTTGGTATGATTTTATTCTTTTTTTTACTTCTCTGTTTGCTTGCTTGATTTTCTAGCTCAGCATTAGTTTAACCCTATAGCTCATAGTCAGAACTAATATTTGTCTGAGAATTTTCTTTTGCTGTTTATCATTGCCAAATAGTTTGCAGTTTTGGTTCTTAACTTGATTTGTATTGTTGTATTCATTTGAACGCCATGTTTATCATCAATTTTCTTAGTTTCTTTTATATTGATCTTCTTGCCAAAAGAGAACCAAGTTTCCTTGCGCATCAATGTTGCTCGTAGTATTGCCATGCAACAATTACCTCGGCATGTCATCTTTTCGATCTATCAATCGACCTGACTTCATAGTTATTTTTGGTTATTTCATATATTGTAGCTGAGACTGGTCTGAAATTTGATAGCAAGTTACCAGTCCCTTACTATGTTGATTTCTAGAATAGCTATTTGAATGACTCTTGCAGTGGTCATCTTTGCATGACTCACTTTGTGTCTTCCCATCACCAGAATTCTAGAAAATGATATTTTTCTCTAATAAATAAGATAAAATTTTCCCCCAGTTTGACCTTCAGCAATACATTCTACTGCTGCATCTTTCGTACTATTTTCCACTTAATCAGATTATGGGAAACTGCAGTATGATCAGGTGTTCCTATCAGTTTAATTGCAGCAGTAAGTTTCACTTTGATCTATAGCAAATACCAGTGGACAACACAGTTTATATGAACGGTGGACAAGATTCTCATCACCTAGTCAGATATTGAATGGTTAACTTTGGCAGTGGCTCTTTAATTTTAGCACACTATTTATACTTATTTGTAATGCTTTGCAGCTTTGTAAATGCGTTATCAAACATTTACAACTAGATCCTAAATTTGAAAATTATAAACTGAAGCTCAACTATGCAAATTATAAGCTGTAAGTTCTAACAGAATCTACTTGTTTTGTCCTGGGATTTATGTCAACAGGAAAAATTTGTGATGCTGTTGAAGTGGCTGGCAAGAATGTCTTGCAAACATCTTCAGTTGTGACAACTGGACTTGTGTCACACAGGTATTTATATATTTATGATTGATAGACTAAAACCCTATTATAAATCAACATCTTCTTAGTAAGACCATATTGTTATTTGAAAGTTGAGAGTCGAAGTTATTCTCTCTGGAGATTAAGACATTACAAAGGTTGATTTGAAAGTTGAGACTGGAAGTTATTATCACCAGAGATCAAGGCATTACTCAACATTTGCCTACTCCAAAATGTTTGTTTTTGTTCTTGTCATTGTTTCCTGATAAATTGATTCTTGGTATTTCTTTTAGGTACGGCGATCAAGCAGCCGAAATTACACACGATGGCCTTGGTGCCGCAGGGCATGCATTCGGAACTGCATGGGCAGTGTTCAAGATCCGGAAGGCACTTAATCCTAAGAGTGCAATGAAGCCATCAACCCTGGCCAAGTCGGGCCTCAAGGCCGCCGCAAAAGAAGTGAAAGCGAGCAAGGCGAAATGACTATGGGGCTATTCCTAGTTTGTTTTAGTAGGAAAACACCCTGCAATGGTGCTTGGAGATCTTCCCTTTCTTGGTCATGCTTTGAGTGGCTTGTTTTGTTCTTCTTTTTGGTCTTCTGTTTGGATGTTGGTGTTAACTGATCTACGTACAGATGAATAATAACTACAGAAGCCTATGTGTTATGTATCATGTGCATATCCTCGTGTGGCATACTGTAAAGGTAAAGCATGTAGTCAGCTAGACTCGTCGAGTATGCTTTAGAACCAGCAAAATGCAACATCTACTAGTTAAACTGTAACTAAAAGGCAATTCTTACTGAAGAGTAACAAACAAAAGCAAGCCAAGAGAACTTACTTTCCTTGTTTCACATTGCAGTACTGCCCGAGTCGGATAAAAGGAGCAAAATTTACAAAAGAAAACATGTGTTAGCTTTCTCTACCATCGTTGCAGAACTATCGAAAACTATCTGGAACCTCTACCAACTCCGTGATACGAAGAAGTCGTAGTCTGGGTGACGGTTCACAGACCTACGACTGCCTTTTGCTACTACTGCTCTTGACATCACGGATGCAGTTTTCTTCAGCGTCCTCAATCTCTCTTTTATCAAGTCTGAGATACTGAGATCAGACCGAACATTTGGGCTCATGTCCCTTGGTTCAAACCAGTTCTCTCCCTACAATCAGACCATGCATCACCAGTTAGAAGATTTGTGGAAGGATACACCATAAAAAACATGGAATTGCATCAAGGAGATACAGCATGACTTATCAGGACAAAGTTAAACAATTATGAAAACGCTATCGAATAAAAATGACCAAAGAAAACAGCTACTGGAAACAGTTCTGAATTGTGCCAATATGAGTCACTATTGAAGCGTTGCTGAAAAGCAGAGGATGAATTGTGTTAAAACAGGAGAATAAAAATGGAGATCCTCAAATGAGTGAAGAAATTTGCAAAGGGGGCTCCAGAAACTCACTTGAATTGTTGTTTTTTTATGATAAAATTGATCATGAAAGTATCAAAAACTTCAATGCATTAGAAGCAAAAACAATACAATATTGATCAAAGCCATTGAAATGAACATTGAGACAATAGTAGACAATAGTTACAAGTGCTCATCATGACAAAAGGATCATCCCAAATGGAGTTGCAAGGACCCCTAGTTAATATTTGTGTCAATATGAGTCTTTGGCTGATGACCTCACTTCCACAACATATTATTGCCAAAAGATATGTTGGTAAATTATATTAAAACCAGGAGAAGTGTAAATGATACATGAGGACAAGGGGAATGAGCTAAGATGAATTTGGTACTATTTAGCTAAGATGAAGCAGCATTTTGCATCTACAATTAGTTGCTTCCAGGAGAAGCTCATGAAGCAGCATTTTGCGTCTCCTTAGGTCTTAGTCCTTCACCCAGAAACTAATTGCAGTACCAGCAACAAACCCCAAACTTCCATCTTCGGCAACAAATATGCTTTCCTCTGCCAACAAGTTTTCTCATTTCCCTATTTCTCCAACAACCCATGTTGACAACATCATGCAACCTTTTTGTCATCTCTTCATTTGTGGTTGTAGTCCTCCAATGATAACCACAGACCACTTAATATCTATAATCACAATTGCCCTCTCCCACCTTCCCTGATGCCATTGTCATTGCCCTCTTCTCAGGCAGTTGTCGCCCTTGTTGTAACCATACAACAACCCCTTTTATGGCCCAACCATTGGTAGCAAGTTGTATGTTCTCGATAGTTCAATTGTATTTTGTTGTAGCAGAATGTTAATTATTGATTAATTGTCGTTAGGCCAGATTCCAGCACAATCAGTTGAGAACCAACTGTGCAACTGTATGTTGGGCAGAAAGTTGTTGGTCAAGATCGTATTGGTTTGAATAGATAATTTCATAGTTCTAATAATTTTTTTGTTTGTTTACATTAGACCATGGAGTGGTTCTAATAATTTTTTGGCATCTTAGCAAGAACTTGGATCTTTCCATCTAAGTTTACCATTGATGGCCCTTAGAACTTATGCCCTTTCTATTTATGTCTTTCACGACCCTTAGGCTCACCTTTTACCTTTAATTCAGTGAGGACTTAGACTTTTTTATTTAGAGAGACCTTTCAACAGCCCTGTAGTTCACCTCTTTCCTTCGGTTTGGTGAGAATTCAAGATATTACTATTTATGTTCGCCTTTTATAGCATTCAGACTCATCTCTTTCCTATAGCTCGTGAGAATTTAGTACTTTTCCCTTAGGACAGTCTTTTACAGCCGTTAGACTCACCTCATTCCTTTAATTCAGTAAAAAATTAGAATCTTTCTATTCAGGTTATGGCCCTTGGATTCACCTCTTCTTAAGTTGTTTAGGGTCTTTGCAAATTGAATAAAACATTAAAAAAAATCAAATTCAATACACTTCTGCAGCCCATCAATATTCAAGAATAAAAGAAATTTGCAAAATCTTTTAAGATGGTTTGAATCGTCTACAAAGATCGAGCTTCCTCTATGTATGAAACATCGATTGTAACAACTTTAACTCCATTATTCCTCTCATTCAAACCTTCAATTCCAATTCATATTTTGTATCTCACATTCTTTAGAATCTAAAAAATATAGTTCTACTATGTGATTCTTGTCCACTTGCAATTTCAACTCAATCATGGTTATTCACATGCAAAATCTATTTTAACATTTTGCTCAATTACTGTAGTTTTAGCAGTTAACCAGTGCAATGTTGATAACAGTTCAGATTACTTTAGTAAATGTGGATTTCTTAGAGTTAATTGTTGCATTGTTCGTTCGGTTGTTTTGCACTTCAGTAATACATATACATGCTGAAAGGATTATTGCAGTGAATCATAGTTTCTTTTGAGCATTTATTTTGGTGTTTATGATGCATTATTTGTGAAACCTCCATTGTTGTTAAGCCTCCTCACTTTTCCTAGTTTCCTTGTTTGATTTCTATGGAGTGCTTATTTTCCTAGTTTCCTTGCTTTTAGTTGATTGTTATTTCTTCCAGCTAGATAAACATGGCTGATATATTTCTTGATTGACGTATACATCTAGTAATGTTTTTTTTTGGTCTAGCAATACTTCATATTGCATGCACCAAGTGAAGTCTATCCTTCGATGGATCGACCTCAGCGGTGTGTGACAATCTCCTTGAATAGCTCTACTTTAAGAAAAAGTAGGTCAAGTAGGTCAAAACTGTGCTTTGGAAGGTTAATCATGAAGCAATTCAAACTAATGGCATAACACTATAGCGTACATGTAAACGAAAGTCAGGTTCTCATTTCTCAATCAATAGACACAGAAATCTTGCACAAGTATAAGGTCAAAATATAAATAAGATCAGATCTACCTTGTCATTATATGTCTGGAGACCTACAACTGGAGAAATCAGAGTATTAAAAGCATCAGAAACACATTCTGGATTACTTCGACGAACAAAATTTCCCAGTGAGTGATAAGTTAAAAAAGAAGCACGAAAACTTGCATCAGGTATACGATATATAGGGTACCATGCAACAGAGTACCTGAAAAGAAAAGGACATCTTCAGATTAATACATACTAACCTGAATGAAATTTCACAAACTTTGGTAAATCTAGTTAAAGTATAAAAAAAAAGACTGTTTCGGACAAACCAAGAAGCAGGATGAAGATCTTGCAGCTTAGTAGATTCCAGCTTTAATGGATCTCCAAATATGCGTCCGTCAGATAATTTACCCAGAGTCACCAATTCTTTGATTCTGTGTTAAGTTAAAGAATGAGCATGAGGAAAAAGAATCATGCAAATATAGCACATGCGCTTGAGGACTAAAATTAGGGACTAACTAAACAGTATCTCCTACAGAGCCAACTGCATATGAATATGGAAATGTGTGATAATTATAGTTAGATCCACACAAAAAAAATGTATATCTGTTAGTTTATGCTAATATCCATGGGTCAATGTTTTCCTGTATTCAATAATCTGTCCTGATGCAGTTTTAGCATGATTACAGCATAATAAACATATTAATTATCAATCATATGTCTATGAAATTTCAGTTTGAAAATAGCCATATATCCATTTCAAGCATGTCCTACAATAGTAAACTGACACCTTTCCATGGAATTAATGGAATAGTTACAAAACAGACCATAAACGACCTAAAATGGTATAAAACTAGAGGACAAATGATTTATCAATCAGTTATCCAAATGTAACTTTGCAGCAAGTAAATGTTCTATATATTAGCCGAATATAACAACCACTACTTTTGTACATGCAACCAAAAGGTCCTATCACATGTCTTCTCCGAAGCATTACGTTCTTAAATTATACATGGTGCATCTTGTCGATGAGTATAAAGTCATGCCTATATACAAACCCAGATGAAGTTAAACAAGTCCTGGTCCAATTCAATGATTTAGTGTTCAAACATCGTTTGGAAAGATGACGAAAATGGTCATCTTGACAAACAAGATTTTTCACCAAAATTAGATTCATGGAATTCCAAAATAATGTCACACCTAGTTCAAGTACAGTATTATTGTACAGTTGTGGTTCTAATTTGTCATGTTTTGAAGCATAATTTTTTAACCAGTCACATGATGATTGGAATCTGGCTTCATAGTTTCCAGGGGGTTATCGAAAGGAGAAATAGTTGCAGGAAGCTTTTCTAAAAGCAGGAAAAAAAATTATAATAAGATTGATCAGCTAAGTGAGAAAAAAACCAAGAACATTACTAACTTCTCAAATAATGGCTGACGCCTAGGAGGTTGGTCACATTCAAAATATTCAAATATGAGTTCCTCCTGATTCTGAATTTTATCAGAGAAATCTTCAGAGGATGACAACTCTGACAAGGATACATCTGCATTGTCACATGGTTTTGGCAGTAACATTGAAAATATTGGAAGAGAACCAAAAGAATGTGAAGAATTCTTTGTGCTATCCACTTGAGAATTTAGATCACAATTTATGCTACCCCTAGACATTGTAAATAGTTGCACAGCAGAGAGATAAGGCACAAAATATGCTGTAAATTCCAAATGACTATTTTGCAGCCTTCTAGAATTGCAAATTTCATGTGCTTTCACTTCCAACCCAAAGCAACCAGGTTCTTCATACCACTGCCAAATCTTCTCTAAGGAGATGTCAGAAATATGGCGCCAGCATAAAGAACCACATATCTGTTGTTCTTTCTTGCAGCTATTGCAAGTTCTGCCAGGTTCTGATTGTCTAATAACAGGTGAAGCAGAAAAAAGAAAATTTTCAAAGTCAGCAACCATACTACCAGTCATTAGTTGAGTGTCTTCTACTGCAGTTTGCAATTTACAGGCATCATTGACAGCTATTATTATCTTTTCTAAATCAGCTTCAGATCCAAGAGATTTCTTGCCTTTCATCTCAGGTGTTTGACAATTGATCCCAGCAAATGAATCAAGAACTTCAGTTGAATGATGGTAGCAATTCAAGTTGTTAGTCAATTCAGTAGCTCTAGGATATGAGAACCCTATAGCCTTACCCAATGATGGCGAACTATTTGGTACTAAATCATCCATTGCAACAGCTGCAGGGTTATGAAGTTCCTTATTGTTGACCAAAATCTTTACACAGTCTAAAGTGCCCGCATCTGAAACAGCTGAATCTCTCCTCCCAACTGGGACCCACTTCTGCATTGGAGTTCTAATGGTGCTCAAATTGTTTGATTCCTTGTGACCACCAAAATCAAGCTTTCCGAATTCTTGACCTTCAGAACTTGCATTGGAGGGACCTGGTGTGTCCCTAGAGAACATTTTGGTATCACTTCCAGAACTAGCTTGAATGTGTCCTACACTAAACTGATTTGATGTGGTCGGAATATAACTGAATTCACTATGAAACACTCCATCACATGCATTTCCCGACTCTGTTTCCTCTTCCATGCGAAAATGTATCTCCTTCTCTATTTCTGGCAGATCACTATCTGTCAAGTTAGATAAACTTCTTCCAGAAAATTTATTTCGTGGTGATTTTACTTCTGAATTATTTTGGTTGTTTAGATGTACAAGTGGTGCATTCTGCAGGCCTTCTTTTGGCTGGAAATGATGCTTTTGGACATTGGGTGAGTCGGTTCTACCAGTGTAAGATCCACTCCAATGACTATGCTTTGCATGTTTGACAATTGAATTAGATTTGCTTTTTACACCATTACCAGAATTTCCAACTGTGGACTTTGGAAGAATTTTAGCTGTCTTAGACCCTCTAGTAACAACTTGGGTTGCCTCTATTGTAGAATTTGCATCTGAACAAGGGTATTTGTAGGTTACTCCACTTTGTTGTTGCCTTGGCCCAATGAATTTGTTACCTTTTGTTTTCATCTTATTATCATTTGTTGAAATATCTTTGTGTGGAGACAAAACACTGACACTATTAGGTTTAGAACAGCCCTTTTCGAACTTCTGAACCTTCTGCCACATGGAGCAATAGTTATCTTTGCCCCCATGATTATGTATATTTGCATTACTGGATTTATTACCTCCATTCAAACCACTATTATTGATAGCTCTTCTACCTCGTCTCCCCGATACAACTACATGGAAGCCATTGCTGCAGCCAGCCTGCCTGCTGCAATCTGCTCTTTCAGTACAGCTACAAGCATCAAGACCGTCATTTGACAAATATGTGTCATTTCTATAACAATCTTTTGATATTTCAGCATCCAAATCACATAAACTTGCAGTTGTATTGTCAGTCAAGGTGCCACAAACAATCTCTTCAAAAGGTGAAACTATTTCACTCTCTGAAGAACTCGGTCCAAGTTCCTCCTTGAAAGGTAATTGCATTAAAGTGTCATCACTTGAGTTCTCATCGATGTCACTGTTCCAACATTTCAAAGTTTCACTAATGGGAATGCTTGAGGGATTTCCATCGTGGATGTTGTTTTCTTTACAATGATCTTCTCTTGTGCTCCCATCATAGGTAAATGGAATTCCTGCTTCTGCATCATCAGTTATACAGGATGAATTAAGAGAAGTGGTGGTGTCACAACCTATCTCGTCACCGGCAAATGTTTCAGGTGAAGGTACTGTTTCAGTATCATCCATCTCAGCACTGTATGATGTACATGATGACAAATTTGGACAGACTACAAACTCATTATTATTTTCATTATTATCCTTATCTAGAATAGTGCCACTTCCCAACAAATTATGTGGTGTGGCCTCATCCGACAAATTATTATCTGAGAGATGTTTTTCTGAAGAATAAACAGAACTAGGGGTGGATGTTTCAGAAGCAGAGGCCCTATAAATGTTTCCATTGCATTGGACACTTGACTCAATTGAAACCTTCCTAGATGCAACTCGTTTATACTGCTTCCCCTTCTTTTTGCCTTTTCTTCTCAAATTTCTTTTAACTCTCTTATCCACTTTTGGAAAGTCATTAACCACGAAGTCTGAACCAACTTCATTTGTGTTATCACATATTGAAGTGGAAGAGTTACCAGATGTTAAACAGCAAGAAAGAGTACTTGAACTGGCTAGAGAACTGGACAAGTTCTTTGTGCTTTGGCCTGAACTACTCGCTTCACTGGAAATACAAGAGGAATTAGACCTTGAAAATTCTGTATTTGCAGCCTGAAGATCAACCATTAACAGTCTTGGAGATGATGGCCTGTGGCCATCCATATTAGAGGGGGAATCTAAATCAAGTTTTCTGTGAACAGTAGTGTCTGGCAAAAAAGAAGGAAAATTTGACGCGTTCCTGAATGCATCAGGACCAACAAAGAGGACTGTGAATAAAGGAACCCTGACAAATAACAAAAGATAGATCACATTATGGAATAGGAGAAAATGCAAATAAATAAATAAACCCAATAAATATAAATAAAAAATAAAAATAGCACAGTCCAACATAGACTAGTGCAGGCACAATCATTCAAGATATTTGAGAAAATGCAACACAACTTCTCAATCAAGTAAGTTAGCTAGACCGTGTATGCACCTTATTTTGCTCAAGAGAGTAACAGATACCATTTTAACTGCAATGAACAAAAAGGAAGCAGTGGTACGAAAATGAAAACAAAGAAGATAGAGTAACAAAAATCGAGTAATTCCTTCCTAGAAAAAGCTCACTGTCACAAAGATAATATTGTTATACAACTGCCAACCACCAATTTAGGTATATTCTGGAAAGACCCTCTCAAACTCAAGGACTCAGTTAGCCACAGTGTGTAGCTGGAAGCACAATCAGTAAAAAATTTTATCTCTGTTTTCCACTTGGACACTACAGAAGAATTAAGCCATTGTTTACTAGAACTTGTCTATGAAGCCATTGTTTCCTCAGTTAATGTCAAACTGATATTTCATGAGTTAGACAAGAGGAATGTAGAAGAAGAGGAAAAATGGGAAAATGGAAAGTAGGAAGAAGCAAAGAGAGGGAAAAAGGGAGAGGAGCTCAGAGAAGAAGAAAGGAGAGAGGAGAGAGAAGAGAAAAGAGACACCTGAAAGAAAAAAAAAATCAATTATGAATGTATGTGAAAACCAATTCTGGCAAAAAATCAATGTCAATTCCACTTAAGAATGATATATAGTTACATACTCCAGTATATCCAATCATGCTCCCAGTTTATATATCAGCATTAATTAAATACAAATTATCAGAATTCTCTTTCGCCACTATTACTAGACATCAACCTACATCCTACACCTTAAAATATCAACCCAGAGGATAAAATAAATAATGTTACTAATATAGCAAAGGACATCTGAAATTTGGGGGAATAAAATGGCAAAGAACTTCTGAGAGAAGTTTTAGAAAATACAATAGAAACAAAAAAACTAACTGAAAAATTGTAATGACTACATCTTGAAAATTGCTAAGCTGGTAAAAAATAAATGACTAAGAAAAAAAAGGCTACCTTAGTTCAGAACCCAATGGGGGAAGTCCAAGTGGTTGAAGATCCTGGAGAAAAATATTTATACATTAGTATAAATTTACTACATGAGCACATGCTTTCAGATAATCAACTTCCGTATTCCATGAAAAAAGTCACTTACTTTTGGACATGTATGGCTATTGATCCGATCTACTAATCTCCTTGATAATGTAGTATTTCTCCCATATGCAAACTTTTCAATAACACTATTTCTCCTCCCATGTCCATTAGGCATTGCCAGCTATGCCTATATATGTAAAAACTAATAAATCAATGCACACTGACAAATTACATGGATCATATGACAGTTTTGAAATTCACTCTCAAATGAAACAAGAAAAGGCACATCTAAGTAGCTTATCTATTTTTTGAAAAAAAAAGGAAATATACCACCTTATTATCCTTTATTGCTTTTTGAAGCACAATATCCAGCAAAAGATAGTGATGGATTTCCATTTTGATTCATTGGCCTAATATATCTTTGCTATTAAATAAAACACTGGAAGTACATAAAAGATTCATCCAATAGAAAGATACACAAGTTCATCAGGACATATCTGTGAAAGGCACTAATGAGAAGTGTCTTCAAGAACCACAAGTCGGAAAAAAATACATTGCTTTTGAGAAATTCCAATGACCCGATGCATGCACAATAGATTATCAAACCTAAATGTTCAATGAACACATAATACTTTAACAATATTCCTTCTGAAACAATGAAAAAAAAACTAAAATGTTTGAGATGATTGTACATAACTATTCCAACAGCTAAAAAAAAATTAAGAAAGTCATTTCTGTGGACAGCCAATTCTTTAAAATTGAGAATAATAAATCAAGATAATCAGATGAATTCTAAGGAGAGCAATTAGATGAATCTAAGGCTCAACATACAAGGATGGAGAGCAATTAGATGAATTATAAAGCTCAACATACACGGGATAAGCAGGGCAATAATATATTACAATAGCATATCATGCAAGTTAGAAGAAATAACCAGAACAAAATATCTTGAAGAGTGAAATATGATAGAATGCAGATTGGAATTAGTCGTTTAACAAATAATCCTCGACGTGGCTAATAGTGTATGAATTGCACTATGTCACTACGAATTCAAACAGAGAAAAATTTGAGATGGCTTTTAAAGAGTAAAAAAAGGAGCATTAAATTAAGATGAATCGTAACAAGTAATGTGAAGTTTTTTAGAAAAAGAAATTCTTGAGAGGACGAAATCATGTCCTCAGAAGACCTCTTATCCATCACATTGTCCCACATCAAATGGATGGGTCAATAATAAATCGGGTAGAACCTAAGATCCGATGTACTTCCAGAAAAAACAGGCCTGTAGGAGAAGGATGTGAATCTGCACAACCAAATCACACCGGAGAGAATTATCTTCCAAACGGAGCACCTTCCCTACTTTTGATGTAACATAAAAGGGAAACAACAAGGACTTTGAAGAAGAATGTTTTATCTTTATCCTCAGTTCAGTGCAGATGAAACTTGCCTATAACCACATCTAAGACACTCATCTTTCCAAATTTTGACATATAGATTTGGCAAAGAAGATTAGATGCAAAAATCAAAAGAAATATTTTTTAAAGCAAAACTTCGATTCAATTTGGAGAAGGAACGTCAGAATCAATCGTGTCAACCACAACCTTTCCCCTAGTACCATAGTCAAAGGCAGTCCACTAATCGCATTCCCCAAAAAACGCCTGAATAAATCGAAGGTTCATCCGTCAAACAATCAATAGGAGGGCATATAAGTTAGCACATCGAAATAATTACGGTGAGAACTCGACGACGACATCCATAAACACCTCCACAGCAATCATCCGCCCAGCAAACAAAGCAGCGTGGCAAGCACAAACCATCTCCAATCTCCGTAGAAAGAGACGGAAACACGGAGAAAAAGAAGGAAAAGAGAAACAAAGACAACCCCGGACAGGCTGTGCGACTTTACTAAGAACAGTAGCAATCGGAATCATCGAACCGCACATAGGAAAAGCATCACCGAAATTAGCGCAGGGGAAAGCCGGAATACTCGGCAGGATAACCCATATTAAAACCATGTCAAAGGAAAGAGAGCGAGGGCGATACCTCGGACGCGAACCCGACAGGCCGCGCTTCTCCTTCCCAAGGGCCGATCCTCCGATGACTCCCCGCTCCTCCCTCCCTCCGATGCTGCGCTTCCGGCGATTGATTCGGCGATCGAGAGATCGCTAACGATCTTGGAAAGAGAACGAAAAGTTGTCCCTTCTTCTCGAGCGATTAGGCGCAGCTCCGCGATCGCCGATTCCTGGAAAAGACGAGCAGTGGCGGATATTATAAGGGAACAAACTGCGAAGAAACACAGGGGATCACAGTGTCGAGTAAGACTACAGCACCCGTTTACTTTTACTCCAATTATACCTACGTTGCAATTGGAAATACGTCATGCCACTTAATGGCCCCACCAGGGACCAAGACCTCCGGTAAGTCTTCGGGAAATATATATGCAAGAGTAAATTAGCAAAGGAAAAGGCGCTGTCCATCGGTGAGATTGCCCCCTTCGCAGCGGCGCGACCGCATACAGGGATTTTTGCGTGATCGTATCTCACTATGGCTCCAAAAATCGGACTACGACTTTGGCTACGAGTACCTGATGACGTGGCGCCTACTGGAACCTAAGCGGACACGAATTAGGCCAAAAGAGGAAACGAAATTAGGGATGATTTCTGAAGTTTAATAAACTTTTGGGCCGAAGTGCAATTTTATCACATAGGAACTTGGGGGGTCATTTTGCAAACAAGGTCGAAGTAGCCTCATCGTTCGCCTCGACTCAGCCGTGCGCCATTGCTGGTTCCTGGAGGGGTGAAGTCCTGGATTTTCTTCTGGCTTGTTCAGCTACGAAGATCGCTTGAATTATTTTCCGTTTCTATCTGCTGCTCGCTCGATTTCTAGGGTTTTTCTCGGCCGGCTGATCGCTCTTCGTGATTCATCGTTACGGATGCTGGTACAAATCAGTCGAAGAAGAGGGGAAAAAACTTTTTGAGGTGTGGCAACTGATTATGATACATTGTTGTTATTTGATTTCTAGAGAGAACTAGTATCTTCCGCTTCATAGCTCGTTATCTCTTCCCTTCTTTCGCTTCCATTTCAATATGCTAAATTTTATTGTTTGATTAGCGCAAAATTCTATATAAATGGATTTTGTTTCTAATCAATAAGTAAACTATATTGATTGCATGTTATTTGATTTCTGAAGGGAACTAATATTTCCCATTTCGTAGCTCTTTATCTTTTCTTTTGTTTCCGTTTCAGTATGCTAATTGTTTTACTGGATTAGCGCCAAACACGGTATAGATGGATACTGTTGCTCTCTTAGTTGTTATCGGTACAAGTGTAAGGTTTCTCGTTGAAGAAACCCGGAGGATATGATGGAGTTGTCTATGATCTAAAAAATTGGTAAAGTTTAGTTGGAATCAGCGTGCAAATTGAATTGCTTACTTGATTGGTGTAGTGTGTTTGTTTTTGTCTCCTGGTATACAATAAATGTGTTTGTTCTTTACTGAATATGTAGAACTTGATATGTAGAGTTAGAATATGGCTTATTGTGCTGGTGCTTTAGGAAAGGATCTGCAACTTCTTGAAGCCAGCACAAGTATGGGAAGTCAGATCGGTAAGAAGAGGAAAAGATCAATGGACAATATCCAAGATAATTTGGAAAAAGATGCAGAAACTCAATGACGAGTCACATTTAGGGATGCAATCTTATGAAAAAGGGAACAGGGCAAGATGGGATAAAGACTATGATGAGCAACTGGATAATGATCCTGCTGCTAAAGCTAAAAGACGGAAGACAAGATGGTCTAATGAGGATCCCGTATCAAGATCACCGGATCTTCTAAACTTACCAATTTTGTCAAAGCTTTTGTGGGTGATACTTCCGCCGATCCAGCAATTGAGGAGTTGAACTCTCAGCTTCTTGAAATAAACCAGAAGTTGAATGATCTTGTACCCGTCAACAACCTACTTCTTCCCAAGGATTTTTATAAGAAAATGCTTCAAAGTAAGAGCCAAGTGTGGAAAAAACTCATTAAGAGTCGACGGCTGATCATTTCACGGCTGATTAAGAAGAATCCTACTTTTAGTTTTCTTTCTAAAATATTTCACAAGAGGACCTATATACCAGTAAAATAATACCCTAACTACAATTTTCTTGGACTTTTAATTGGCCCCATGGGGAGCACAAGAAAAAATGGAGATGGAAACAGGAGCTAAGATTTCAATGAGAGGTAAAGGTTCTGTTAGAGAAGAAAGAGTCTCGAGATATAATGAGATCAGGACAGAGGCAGAGAAGGATGAAGATTTGCATGTCTACATAGAGGCACATACACAGTTGTCACTCAACGCTGCAGTCAAGATTGTAGAAAAGCTGCTAGTTCTTGTGGAAGACACAAAGAATGAACAGAAGATGGATAATTTGAGGCTGCTTGCAGCAATGAAGGATAAGCGTAGAATTGATGGAAAGGATCAAAAGACAACACATCTGTGTGACATCTGTGGACAAGCTGGCATCCTACTACATCTTGTTCTGCTTCAAATCCTGGAACAAGCAAAAGTGAAAATTTCGTAGCTGATGTGGGCAGTTTTGGAGTTCCCCCCTTTGTCCATCCCCCGATTCCTAGTTCCAGTCCAATCTTGCAAGGCAATCAACAATCCAATGCGTTGGCATGTTCAAACAGCAAGCCTTCAGAAGAGAATGGTTTATCAAATCTATTTGTAGGCTATCTTCCTCACTCTGTGAATGAGGATAAACTAAGAGAACTCTTTTTGCCATTTGGATGCATATCCAAAGCAACAGTGATCAAAGATAAGACCACAGCTTTAAGCAAGGGGTATGGTTTTGTCCACTACACTGATCCTGTCTGCGCTGCTGTGGTTATGATCCGAATGAATGGGTACAGGATCGACTGAAAGAGTTTTCAGTCAGGGTTGCAGTTGGACCATCTAATACCAACACAAGTGTTTTACCAGAGGCCCACACAAATTTTTTAGCAATCTACCAAACAATCCCATTACAGCCAGTTCTCAGGGAGGACCTAGTGCGATGAGCTGGATAGGTCCTCCAGGATCTTTTTTTCCCCCATCTTGTTCTCCAAAAAGCAGCTATAGGTCACATGCTAATTTACCAAGCTATCCAACTGCAACCATTTCTCAAGGTGAATGTAGTGTCATAAGGACTGGTGCTACAGGATCTGTTCTTCCTAGATCTCATGCATTTCTCCCGCTGAAAACCGACTGTTCATCGTATGCCCATCTCCTGAGCTATTCAACCACAGCTATTTCTTGGGGAGAAACTGCTGTTATGAGATCAGTAGGTCCTCCAGTGTATGTCCTCCAAAATATAGCTTTATACCAAATGTCAATTTATCAAGCTATCCAATTGCAACCATTTCTCAGGAAAAGCATGGTCCTTTGAACACGCAAGGTCCTCCTGCATCTATATTCCCTGAAACTAATGCATCTTTACCTCTGAAAATCTTTTTGTTTTTTTGTCTAAGGTTGATGTACCCAGTTATCCTCCTGCAGCTATTTCTAAAGAACCTAGTGTTGTTAAGTGGCCTGGTCTTCCTGGATCTATGCGCGAAGCACACTCATCTCATTGAAAAATATACCAACCCCTGTGATTCCTCATGCTATGACAGAGTCTGGTTATCTAAAGAGCATCGACTTTGAAGATCATTCAAATGAGAGAACTCGAGCAGTTTTCTGGTTATCTAAAGAGCATTGACTTTGAAGATCATTCATGAGAATCTAAATAAACTTAATCCCTCCACCACCATGAGCACCCAGTGGCCTGGAAGCAAAGGCAACACAAGCTTGTGATTGTGTCTTTATAAGTTTATCTCAATATGAACAACTTAATAATGTTTTTTTTTAAATTGGCATCAGATATTCAATTTATGCTGACTAATCTTGGGGATAATCGGTTCAGTTGTAAAAATTTTTCATCAACCATCAAGGTAATCGTGATGCATACATAGCACACGATCCATCAATCTAGTATTTTTATGTTAACTGTCTATCAAGGAAAATTCAACTGATAATTCATTGAAGTTGAACTTGATTCTTAGATGTTTGATAAACTGAGAAGGTGTCCTGTCCATACATTATTGTCCTGGGGGCAACAACTCAATGTTGTTTGCACAATGATTGAGTATATTGGACATAATCCTTTTGAAATCTTCCATGGTGCTCTTTTGTAATCCTGTTGGTTTGAGAGATGCCTACTATTTCTTGGTAACACCATCTTTTTTTTTTTTTTTTTTGTTTATAAGATATATGGTGCTTTCTCTAGTTATTCTTTTCTCTCTTTTTTGTGTATCAAAAAGTTAAATTTTAGAACATGTGATGCCAATACTGTTAAGTCATGTGCTTAAACACTACGTGTTAGGTTTAAATTTAATATGACCAAACTACAATTAGATACGAAGGATTAGTGTTGTCTTTTGATTAAGTGACGACCAAACTACAACCCTTGTCCATAATGTTAGATGTATTGGTGCAATCCAAGAGATTCAAGGTAGGCTTGAATAATAGCATGATATATGAACTTTTAGATTAATTTTCAAGGCAGATGACTTTTCCTTTTTAAGATTTAAATTTAGAGTATAATTATACATATTTAAAAGTCTATCTTTAAAGTACTTATTTTATTTGAAATTTAAACTCTGTTTCTTTACTATACACTTTTCTTTTATAAAGTGGTGAGAAAGAAATAATTTTTCTTTTTTATGATGATCAACTAATTTAAGAAAAATATATATTACATCAAAATTCATTAATATTTTTTAAAACAAATTATTGTGTGAATAAAATAATTTAATGTCTTTGATAATAAATTTATTTTCGCCTTCTAATTTATCTTAAAAGTTTTACTATTTCATAAGATAAAAATATAACTATGCATACCTCTCTAGGAGTTTCAGATGGTAGAAGGGGGCAATTGACTACGAGAGGACGTTGTAGTTGGGCCTAAACTGATTCAATCGTCAAAAGTGCAAAGAGACTTCATTTTCTTTAAAAATGAAAGTGGTTATATTGTCCATGAAAGCAATGCCCGATTTTATATAAGAAAATATATTTTTAAAATAAAAATAAAATGACCACATATCTCACTCTAGACTGCAATTCACTCGTCTGCACATTTAGTATATATAATGACCCCATGCTATGTAAAATATGTCCTCAACCCTAAACCCTAAAAAGATAATAACATTCATCCTAAATGTCTTTTAATATTGGTCCTATAACAATTTAAAGAGAAATAAATCACCATGATTGAATGACTTCTTTAATAAAAGGAATTTTATATATCTTATACTCTCTTGATCCTTATTAAACTTATTTGATTAGGTAATCTAGTTAAATTAAATCAAACTTAAAATAAATCAAACGGTTAAAATGATTATTCATGTTTGACTTAATTCCTTTTTTACAAGCTTGAATATGGTTCTGTTGCTTTTTCTTGCAGCTCAGGTGTTCGGCAATTGATCCCAGCAAATGGATCAGGAACTTCAGCCGAATGGTGGTTGCAATTGGAGATGTTAGTCAGTTCATCAGCTCTAGGATTCGATACTAAATCGCCACAAACAGTGAGTGATTCCCACGAGCTACTGTGAGATGTAATCCATCCCTGCAAACATGAAAATAAATAGCAAAGCAAAAGAACTTGAATATAGAGACACTTTGTAGAACAAACAAGAATAACTAGCAAAGCAAAAGCAAAAGCTAAAGCTTCAAAACTTCAAGCTGATCATAGAAACAGGTTTGTTCATCAAGAATCTCCTTCCCCAAAGAAAAGTATCCGATTACCGGTGCTTTTTCTCTCTTTATATCTGCAAAACCTTCCTCTCATCTTGTCTCAGAGTTAATCGAGAAGCTCTTTGAAGCAGTAACATGGCCGCAGCCAGTTACAATCTCACAATCCTTTTCATGGTATCGCTGCTCAAAAGTATACCTCTGAAACATCACTGTGTTCGTTCTCGCTTAAGAATTTCGATTCTATTTCAACCAACAAAACAAGATTTAAAAGAAAATTTGTTTTCTTTTTCTTTTAAAAAAAATTCAGTTGTCGCCGGCGCCGGCATCGGCATCAGCTACGGCAGGTCAGCAACCAGCCTGCCACCTATCGCCCAAGTCGCGCAATTCCTGGCTCATAGCACCACCTTCGACCGCGTCAAGCTGTTCGACGCCGACCTCGCCTCCATACGCGCCTTCGCCAACACCGACCTCGCCGTGGACGTCACGGTTCCTGCTCGGCTCATCGCCAACCTCACCGACCTTCGTTTCGCGCGCAAGTGGGTGAGAAACAACGTCGCCGCCCACGTCGACACCGTCAACCTCGCCCGCGTCCTCGTCGGCGACGAAATCCTGACCACCGGCACCAGGTCGGTCGCCGCCTCACTCGGCCCGGCAATGCAGAACCTGCACACCGCCCTCGCCGGCCTCGCGCTGCAGCACCGCGTGAAGGTCTCGGCGCCGCAGTCCCTGGCGATGCTCGACGCCTCGGACCCTCCGTCCGCCGGCGAGTTCAGGGACCCCGAGGCGATGCGGCCACTGCTGGGCTTCCTGCGGGCGACCGGCGCCCCGTTCATGGTCAATGCCTACCCCTTCTTCGGTTGCGAAGCCGACACGCTGGGGTACGCTCTGTTTCGGCCGGCGGCAGGAGGGGTGGTAGACGGCGGCACAGGAGCCATTTACTCGAGCATGTTGGAGGCCCAGCTGGACGCAGTCTACTCAGCGATGAGGCGGGTGGGGTTCGAGGACGTGGAGATCGTGGTGGCGGGGACGGGGTGGCCGACGGCGGGCGAGGAGTGGCAGGTCGGCGCCGGCGCGGACAACGCCAGGGAGTACAACGAGAACGTGATCCGGCTCCTGACCTCCGGCACCGGCACGCCACTGATGCCGAACCGGACCTTCGAGGCGTTCCTCTTCTCGCTGTTCGACGAGGACCTGAAGAACGGACCGGCGTCGGAGAGGCACTTTGGGCTGTTCCGGCCAGACATGTCGCTGCTCTACGACATTGGCATTCTAGCAACCAAGGTAAGGACAAACCAAACTCCCCCTTGAATCTCTCTGACCATCGGCCATGGCATTCTTCCCCTAGATCAGAGGAGAGGAGACGACACTGAGCCCGACAAGGAACACCGAAAAGAGGTGGTGCGTTCCGAAGCCAAACGCTCAGATGCTGCCGTTGCAGGACAACATCGAGTACGTGTGCGGACAAGGCGTGATCAACTGCGCCGCAACACGACCAGGAGGAGCCTGCTACTACCCGGACACTGTCGCAGCCCACGCCGCTTTCCTCATGAACGAGTACTACCAGGCCTCTGGAAGAAACGACTTCGACTGCGATTTCGGCCACACCGGAATGATCACCGCCATCGATCCGAGTACGTGTTTTGGTTTCGTAATGCGATCGGAGTTTGAGCATGCTCTATCGACTTTCTGTTGATTGTTCCTTGCAGGCTACGGGAGCTGCGTGTATAGCTCGTAGATGCTCCAATGGTTTTCGAGAGTCATGGAGCGTTCGCTGTGATTTGTGAACTGGAAATGCATTTCTTTTATGTGTTTTCTCTTTTAATTATTAAGAATTTTTCTTTAAAAAAATTCCCTTTCTGTGGATTCAAACCCGAGAACCCGATAACAGCGGCGGTCAGTTGCTATACCCGTTAAGATTGTAACCGCACCCTTAAAAAAAGGGAAAAAAAAAGAGAAAATATATATATATATATATATGATATATCCTTCCGTTCGTCTTCCACCGGACGATCGTAACCTCCCTCGTCCCTTGACTGCGTCGCCGCGAAAGCCGGCTGCCCTTCCCTTGCCACGATCCGAGGCGACTTCGTCTGCTCCGCGAGATCTGAAAAGTGAGCGACTGCCTCCTCTAGCATTTACCCGCGACGAGGCGCCTACTCCGCGAGATAAGGTCGCTGCGATCTCGTCCCCTCCGCGTCACTCAGAAGGCCGAGATCCCTCCCCTGGGTTGCGCGAGCTGTAGAAGAGGCCCTTTTCGCGATTTCCAGCTGGCCATGTTATTCGTCTCGGCGGCTTCCCTCGACCGCGCTAGCCGTGGGCCACGCCTCCTCTCGCGATGACCGGGCTGAGTCTTTATTTGTAGCCTTGCAAAGCGGCAGCAGCGTGGCGAATCCTCGTCGTCTGTTCGAGATCTTGGTAAGCCGACAAGGAAATGGGATCAATGTGATTTTGTATCTTCACCGTTTTAGTTTTCTAGACTCTTTTGTTTTATTCGAATCAGGGCAGCAGCGGTAAGAGGAAGAAATTGACAGCAGCGGTAGGAGGAAGATATTGACTGCGATAATTGACTTTAAGTTGTGTTTCGGTTCCGACGATCCTCAAGCAGGTAGGATCCTCCTTGTTTAAAGTATTTTCCAATGATTTAGGGGTGCCAACCAAAAGTTTTGCCAATGAGGAGGATTCATCAAATGGTTGACCATTTTCCATTGGGTTGTATTGTGTTTTCAACTTGATATGGTTTGGTGGGATCATAGGCCTAGGTAGGAGCTGCATATGAAATTATCCACAACCAAGAAAAACTCACTCAGTACACGATATCAGTAGGGGTGAGCAACAATTCGGTTAAACCGATCGAACCGATCAAATTAAAAAATTTGGTTCGGTTATTTCAGAATTTCGATTATTTTTCTATAAAAATTGGTTAATTCGGTTCGGTTTTAATTTTAAAATTCTTTATTCGGTTAAACCGAATTATTCAAATTAGAAAAAAATAATTTATAAATTTTAAGTAAATAAATTTATAAATCCCTAATTAATTAGTAAAATTTTCATGATATTTAAAAAATTCGGTTAATTCGGTTAAAACCGAATTAACCGATAAAATATCGGTTCGGTTTATTCGGTTTTTATTGAAAAATTCAGTCGGTTCGGTTGGTTTGAAAAAAAATTGGTTTATTCGGTTTTCGGTTTATTCGGTTCGATTTTAACCGAATATTAACCCTAGATATCAGTTTTGTTTCTCTCATCTCCACATCTTCCTATTTCAAAGGTGGGGATCAAGAATTCGCTAGCCCTAGGAGAAATCAGCAGTGGCAACATGTTCCCTAAGGATTGGACTCCGCCTTGCGGCAACTTCTGCACCAAGAAATACTCTAATTTTGTTCAGATCCCATGTTAGTATCTATCATCTTTCTGCAATTATGTTCTCTAGATTTTAGATGATATCTGCCAAATATAAGCTTGATATTTCACTGTTTCTTGGAATTAGGTGTGAGTAATTTCTCATTGACTATTTGAATGCAAATAGTCAAGATCTTCTTGCTGATGTCTTGTTCTCCATTTGGAAGAATCCAGTGGCTATCTGAAATGATTGTTGCTTAACGCAGGGAGAATCTTCTGCAAGAAGGGTTGCGATTCTGACGGAGAGACCTGGGAAGAATGTGAGCATGTCCATTTCTTCACTTCTTTTTCTTGATCTTATTGATATATGTTACTGGAGATTATGTCAGTGAGAAATCACTTTATCTAATTGATGAATTAGTTGGTAATAGCACTTTCACTTTTAAACTTGTCCTAGTGATAATTATTTTTGTCAAGCTATTTCCCAACGCCCTGCCCTGTCTCTGTGCTTTGTGAATTAGATCTTGTTTAGTGTTGAATTACATGATGGGAAACGTATGCTTCGTATCTAGGAATGTGAAATGCACTGTAAGTTGCAACTTGCTCTTCTTGGATTTGAAATCCAAAGGGCAGTCATTTCAAGTAACCCAATTTCAGGATGCACTATTCAGTTGTTAATTCAAGAGTCTATCATTTCCATATTTCGTAACCTGAAAGATGATTTATTTTTGTGGACTTTCAGGTAAGGATGAGTGCAACGTGATATGCTATAAGGACCCTGTTTTGAAGGACCATGACTGGAGCTATTATATTGACAGATCTCCAGGACACGATAATTACTCTATGGTATGTATCCAAGATTCCCTTCTCTAGATATGTCCATAGTTAATTCATGATAATTTATGGAAAGTGGAGACAACATAACTTGCTGAGACTTTTTTGGGTATGCTCAATATGCCACTTACATTTTCACTGTACTGCTTAAGCGTTGTTCTTTGTCAGCTATGATAGTCTGAGATCATTTTGTTTCAAGTAGTCATACTTGGACCTACATTTATGGGAAAATAGTTAAAATAATGACTTTAACAACAGTTCTATTGTCGTGCATTGCTAGCATTCTATTGAGAGTTGAAGCTCGTTGCTATCGTTTAATTGCCCCCCAGGTTTTCATGCTGCCTAGACCAGAAAAACTGATCAGTTGAGAAGGGAGAAAATATGGTGAGTTTAGACCAGCGAAAGTAGGATTCTGCTTGTTCGTCTATAATCAAGTGATAAACTGAAAACAAAACATTAAAAACAAAGAACATGGACCCCTGAGTGTTAATGCTGAACAAACAGAAATGGAGGAAATAAAAGATAATAGAGGACAAAGTATACTAGAGGACCTATGTTACTGGATCTTTGTTTCATGATAAAAAAAAAACTCATGGTTTCTGTTTTCTTTGTACTGTTACAGCAAGGCATTGAAGACAAAAAAGTTTAAGATCTGTGTACTGTCTAACAATATTTTTGCTTATTTTAGGGTTTAGGGTTTTAGATATTAAACATAGTAAGATCATTGTTTAAAAGTTGGTCTGAATTTTACACTTGAACTTTCACTCATTGCTCATCTGAAAGTGAATTAGAGCTCTTTGAAGAAGAGATGATTGGTAAAAAGTATGTAATCATGTTATTTTGATCAGTATTGGGTAAAAATTTTTGGCAATGGGAAGCTCAACCAAAGACCTAGTCGTCAAAGTTAGACCGAAGTTGAACTAATAAAATCATGATAACAGTAAACTAAAATTAAAATATTAGTATAATAACTTTACCTAATCTATAACCAGCATTCTAACATTGGGGACTAACTTGAATGTTGGAGGATTGCAGTAGAATTTGCAAGTTTTGGTTGCCTTTGGTTACAGATTACTGCAAATCAGTTTTAGGCAAATGAAAAAAATGTAAATTCGAATGCAAATAATGCAGGTACCAGTCACTAACTCACAATGTCAAATTGTATAATAGGTTCTTGTAACCAAATCATTTGAATGACTGCAAGTGCAAGTTCTTTATAACCTTTTTGTTTATCACTCTTTTATTTTTCTATAAAAAATTATTATTTTTCCTATTTATGAAGAAATGGAGTATCATTCAGAAATGTTGAAATTGAATGATATTTCTCCATGTCTATATACTTCTAAAATATTATTAGGCCAGCTAGTATGTGGTTTTTTGAATTGTAAGTTTACTTGTGGCTTCTACAGCATTGTTCACTGGTGTCCGCAGACATTCATTTGCCAGTAAGTTGCCTATTAAATCTGAAATGTAGGACTAACTGAATTGAGACTATTAGCTAGCAATACCACTCATCTCAAATCAGAACCCTTTTTTCTTGGGCATCACTCAAGTAGCAAGAAATTCTAAAATTTGATTATCCAATTCTGCAAAAGTAATTATGGGAAAAATTTCATTTTGCTCTAATAGTTCACTCCAGTTTAATTTACCTTGAGTTGTTACATTGTCAAAGTCTCCCCCATACTTTACAAACTCTAGATAATTTACACCTGTATAGTTTACAAAACCCTAGTCAGGGTAAAAATTGACAATAACTATACCCTTGTTTGGTGGAGTATGCCCTCACTAGCGTCTAAATCTAGGAGGTGCATTCTGACAATACTGGAACTTTGGAGTCATTGTGCAGAAAGTGAACTCTGGAAGGCATTTTGACTTTGGTGAAAGTATAATAGCATTTTGTAGAAAAGGGTAAAATCTGAATGATATAGTCAAATTCTTACAATAGTTTAACATCTGTGTCTTCCCAGGTATTTACAAGCTTATATTTGAACCATTTGTTTCCAACTTTCCGTTTCCTGTGCATTGCATAATTGTAATGATGAATGAGCAAAAGGAGTTAGTTATCATATTGAAACCACACTGAAAAAGGTATTATAACACTCAACATTAAGGTATTGAGCTAAAATAATAATAGCATGACCCTAGTTAAAGATATCGAACCTGAGAACAATCTGTAGTGCCATTTAAAATTAAATAGCTAAGGATAATTCATTGACCTACAATTTTTATTTTCCAAAACAAGAAATAGGTGGATATGTTGGCTCAAATTGCTTCAGAATACCATGTGGATAGTGATATAATATTTCAGAAAACTTACATAATGTTTCATTCTGTGCATTTTGAAAAGCTGGTATTAATTGTGTATTTGTATTATCTTATATTTCCAGATTGTGTAAATGGAAAGTGGATCTTGTATGTAGTTGCATAGATTCTTTTGTATCCAAATATTGGCTTTCATTGTTTATGCTTTTTTTTTCTTCCCGTATCACATATTCTTGCATCTTCAGTGAAACTGTGCTGCGTTTTCATATTCATGCAGGAATGCTTCCGTGCCTGCATTTCTGGCTGTGGTTTCAAGGTATGTTTTTGAAAATCTTAATTACCTGGAATATCTTCCAGAAACACTTCCTTAAAATGTCAAATGGGCTGTTGCTATTTGTCACTACTAACACTACTGATAGTAACAGCCGTAGTTAATTGACAATCTTAAGTTGTGTTCTAATAAGTACTAAGAAGTTGAAACTTTTTTTACTTTAAGTTAAACTGATGCACGAAGGGATCCCTTAACCCCTTTAGGTTCAAAGAATTGACTATCAAAATATAATAGTTCATGTCTCCTTTAGTTTAGGAATAGTTAAGTATTCAACTTAGAGGTGTAGATGGTCCATGCCTAGGCCGGACACAACACCAGCCATTTCGGCTCATTTTTCAGTGTCATGCTTGACTTGGTCTGGAGAAGGCAAATGCCTTGTCCTGCATGAGCCTAGGCTCAACATGTGGGCCTAATAATTTAAATTATAAAATTATAAAAAATAATAAAAGGGGAAAAAATCTTTAAAAATAGAAAAAAATTAAAATCACAAAGATTATAATGTTTTGTCATTAAAATTGATATTTTATTTTATGGTATAAAAATTAAAATTGATGGGTTTATTACATACTATTCAAAATATCCAATATTTATAATATTATTAATAAAAAATCAGGCCCCACTGGGTTGATGCCTGGGCAGTCCCTCGGGCTGCAACCTCAGCGCTCGGTCCAGACCTGTTAGGTGTGTTAGGCCTCACTCCACGATCTGTCAACATGGGTCTTGCTATGCATGGCCCAATTTACACCTCTAGTTCAAGTAAATTTTCTGAAACAATTAAATGTATTACATAATATGCAGTTATGTTTGTATATAAATTTAAGAAAATCTTTGACTTTAATTTGGGAACACTAATCTGATAGCTCCAAGAACGATTTGAAAAAAGGTTACCTTATTGAGGTAACTAAATTTATGGATGGAGATACCTAGTGCTTTCAACTTCAGTGCTTGTTAGTGTTATTGCCACTTGGTCGCAGAATGATGTTTGAATATGGATCAGATACATGGACGGTGGTGATGTGGTATTAAATAAACAAACCTACATTTATATATGGAGAGAGAGTTTATTTATTTAATGTTGTACGTTATTCTGTGATCCAACTTCCCCATTGGAATCACATTGATATTTCTAATTACAATCAATCATTCAATCAGACTACTACAACCATGAATTCTAGCTGTTTTTCATCCATCTCTGGCTTTACACTTCCCTTTCGCTATTGTGTAATTTTCAGAAAAATAAATATGCAAACCTCCTCACAATAATTCATGAAATAATGAAATCCTCTTCTGAACCCTGGAGGAAGGTAAATTGTGATCATATTGCAACAAAACAATTTGGACTCTAGTTATTAGCTTTCCTTATGAAATTTTCTTATGCTGCTGCATTTAGAATTGGCCCATTGGATGACACAGACTCAAACACAATTCTTTTTGTTCATAAATAAGATTATGCCAAATTTTGATACATGTTCTCAATGATTTCACTCAAAAGATGTACATAATGATGAAGCTTCATATCAAATTTTATACCTTTCTCTCTCCCCTCCCGACTTTCAATCCCAGTAAGCAAAACTTAAAAGGTATTAATTTTCTCTTTTTTGTGGATATTTAATGATAACCTTTCTTGAAGGAGAATTTTTTTTACTCTTAATCACTTGGAGTTCAGAGTTCAGCTAGTTTCTACATGTGTCATCGTCAAATTGGATGATTGACATTATTTTATGTTATTCAATTTTGCTTTGTATATTTATCATTCCTTTGTAGCTGATTTGATATTGTTTGACAGTTTAATGTTCTACAAGAGATGGTCAACCAAATTCAACCGAACAGGCCACCAAAGCCGCTAACTGAAGTTAAACCTAAACCTATCCCACAACATTGTGACCCTACTGCAGCCTCCGACGAGTTGCCTTGTTCGTCGGCGTGAACAAAACACTGACCGCAGATTCTTTCAGAAGAAGTCATATAGTTTAGGCATCCTCCCTTAACATATACTCCAACTTTTATTTTTATGGCGAAATGCACCGTGCAACTCAATCTTCTCACACAAGCTTACAGGTAGAAGATGCACTTTCACTTCACTGTTAACCGATCGCAGAACACAGAGACAACTGATTGGTCTGATTCTGGTCATTCTTGGAAACCCTCCTTGTATTTTCTCCGCTGTTGCACATGCGCTGGGTGGCGAAGTGTTAGTGACTATTCGATTCCAGTTACAAGTGAAACATCGTGATCAATAGAAAGGAAACAGATTTTGTTGCCACTGTTCGAACTACTTTAGCTGTGACTTGTGAGTGCACTGTTGTTGTTGCTCGATAGCATCTCTTGCTATGCAAACGCAAATTTACTATAGTATCGAGGTTTCTATTATGAATAAACGTCCACTGCACGTGGTTGGCAGTGGTGGTCGACCAGTGGTCGACACTTTAGTGGTTGGCCATGTCAACGGACGTTGTGCCAGCGTGGTGCGGTGTGGGCTGCCTTGCAGTCCAAGAAACAAAAAAAATTACAGGAAAAAAAATTGTGAAATATGTTTATCCACTGTTTTGTCGACGGGAAAAAAAGGAGAAAATTTCAAAACTTAAATTTTATTTATTAAAAATTATAAAAATATATATATTAGTAGAAAATATGGTCCGATAGCTGGAGATGCATTTATACCTCTCCCTAGGTTTGGTGGATCACGCCGTCGAGATCTCTTCCGGAGACGCGACCACCTTTCAAGT
The DNA here is from genome assembly GCF_044706935.1 of Curcuma longa. Taxonomy (NCBI): domain Eukaryota; kingdom Viridiplantae; phylum Streptophyta; class Magnoliopsida; order Zingiberales; family Zingiberaceae; genus Curcuma; species Curcuma longa. The sequence goes on from NC_133871.1 coordinate 4,810,171, forward strand.
CTCGAATCGAAAGAGCCAAAGCAAGAACCAAAGCGAACGCAGGCGGAATCAAGAGAAGACAAGAGGCTACCTCTCGTATCCTCCCCTCTTTTTGACTTTTCTCATCTCGCTTCTTCCGTTCCTCTGCAACAACAACAAAAACTTAGGGTTTTAGGGTTTTGACGTTCGTGGAATCTTGCGCGAGTGATGGGTTATCGCGCAGCTCGTCATCGCGCAGCCCGCTGGAAGCGGCAAGGTGATGCACTGTTTCTTTCCCTAACCATTAATTCCTTTTTCTTTGCTTCTGGCTGATAATTTCTACTTTTTCTTTTCTCCTTGCACTCCAGTCGACGTACTGTTCTAGTTTATACCAACATTGCGAGACTGCGAGAAGGACCGTTCATATAGTGAACTTGGATCCAGCAGCTGAACAGTTCGACTATCCTGTCGCTATGGGCACGTTCTCCTTTTTTTCATCTATATTTCTTGGTTAAATTGTGCATCTGACAGATTATTGATTGACTCGTTCATCTGTTGTCATGCCCCTGCAGATATTAGAGAGCTTATATCTTTGGATGATGTCATGGAGGAACTTCACTTGGGCCCTAATGGAGGGCTTATGTACTGCATGGAGTATCCTTCACTTCGTTCCATTTCCTTCTAAACCTCTATGTTTTTTGGAATTACACAAATTTTTGGTAGCCTAGTTTAAATTTCTAATGTTCGCATTATATAGATCTTCATTCCTTTTTTTCCATGATTTCTAATTATAAATGATGTATGTATGATAGACTATTAGTTCTGAAGCATGATCTCACACCTTTATCACGAGTGTGGTAAAATTTATGATGGGTGACTTAATCTCAATTCCCTTCTTAGAAATAATGCGGAAGCATATGCTGGATAAGTCAGTCAAAACCTTGTTAACATTCGTTGTGATAGAGACATTTATTGTGATCCCATGAAAAATGGTCTCTACAAAATCTTTTTTTTTTTTGAAGAAAAGAGAACTTTTTTTGAAGAGTAAGCATAGAGCATCCTGTATCCTGTTATTATTTCTGGTCTTCTTGGTTAAGAAGATATAGTCCTTTTGGATTAGTTAATCATTTTTTTCATTAAAAAAATCAATTACTGTATTGTAATTTTTATTTTCATTTCCTTAATAATAACTTCAGACACCTTGAAGATAGCTTAGATGATTGGTTGGAAGTTGAGCTTGAGAACTATTTGGATGATGACTATCTTGTTTTTGACTGTCCAGGTAATAATTGTGGATGATAACAAAATTGATAGGTTTATTTTGTTATAAAGGTGATGACCCAAGTCTCTTTTTTTTATCTCATTGGGTAATTAGGCATAATTTCCATTAAATATGTCGAGAAGATATACTGCCTGTGAAAATTAGAAACTTAATGGCAATTTCATTAAGTTTAGTTAATGTATTTAATATTACTACCTTACATTCAATAGAGCTCCATGATGATGTTGATAAATTCCTTTCATAAGTTGGGAGTGTATGAATTTTTTGTCCCAGCTTATTTCAGACTAACATAAGAAATTACTGTAGTCCAAGCTGTGTACTATTTTCTTGCAGTTTTTGAAATTCTGTATAGTCGGTAGCCCTTCATTTACCCTGTTGGATCTGGAGATGTGCACCACATTGTTTTAGACTTTCTGTACAATGGTTTCATAAAGCAGCAACCCTAAGTATTTTCCCCGTATATTTGATTTGAGTTTAACTTCTGCCAGCTTGTATATCATTTTTGGATCATTCGACATTGATAATTCTGGCTATTTATTTGCAATCCATATTGAACCCATTCGAAATGTCCATGACTTTCATGATTATTGGCCATTTACATAGGGTGTACATAATACTTTTGGTTGTGACATGATATTATTGCTTTATGATCCACAGGTCAGATTGAACTCTTTTCCCATGCCAATGTTTTAAAGAACTTTGTGGAACATCTAAAGCGTAAGAATTTCAATGTTTGTGCTGTATACTTGCTTGATTCACAGGTTTGTTCTTATTTTACTCTCTTCTTCAAGAAAATTTCTTCTATTGAAAATTCACACAGAACAATTTTTTATATTCCAGTTCATGACTGATGTGACAAAGTATATAAGTGGTTGTCTTGCGTCTCTTTCTGCAATGGTTCAACTTGAACTACCTCATGTCAACATTCTTTCAAAGATGGACTTGGTGTCAAACAAAAAGGATGTTGAAGAGTGGGTTATTTTTACTTAGTGCTTTCTTTATTTTATTATTATTTCTTTTCTAGTTGTGTCCTCATCTCACCATTTTGGATTATAGTTATTTAAATCCTGAAGCATCAGTTCTACTGTCTGAATTGAATCAGCATATGGCTCCTCAATTTGCAAAGCTAAACAAGGCTTTTGCAGAACTGGTATGAGTAAAGAAAATTTTAATCATCAGTTATTTTCTTTTTTTTGCATCCAACCATCTCTTTCCATGTTATATTTATACTGGGAGGCGATCTGTTGTAATATTGATGCTTAATTTGTTGGAGAATGTAAATCAAATTGTTCTTGATCTGCACAATTTAAGTTTTTTAAAATTAGGGAATGGAAATTAAATATCTTTGATTAAGTAACTTAGTTTGGAATGTTCATATAACTGGAAAGCATATTAATCTGATAGATCATCTTATAATAGTGTAGGAGTCGGAAGAATGTGATTGTATGTTTTAGAGTGATCATTTTAAATATCATATTGACTAGCTTTCTACATTGATTCAATGTTTTTTGCTCATGTTTTAGATAGTGAAAACGGTAGAGGATTTTTGTTTATACTTCATAGGATAGTAGAAATGTTAAACTTACAGTATCTTGGTATATTACAGTTGGAATACTGGTGATTGTAGAAATGTTAGTGAATACAGTTAATAATATCTGCTTGTAGCTTTGAGAAAGAAAATTATTAAGGTTCCTGGTACAAGCTGAATCTGTGAAGTTTGTATTGTTATTTATTTATTCATTTAAATATGTGTTTTAATTTTGTGCAGATTGATGATTTCAGCATGGTTAACTTCATACCCCTTGACTTGAGGAAGGAGAGCAGGTAAAGTTCTTGTTTTTTTGCTTATGTGTAAATTACTTAATAAGCTGGCAGGCAGACAGTGCAATTTTTGAAATGGGGATTGGCAGTCAGACCCTGAGGATACATTATTGTGGTATCGTCTTAATTGACTAATGAAACAACTCTATGCTACCATATATCAGCTTTTATGGCTCTTATATAGATATATCTTTTGACTGTCAGCATCATGTTACATGCAACGAGTTTCCAAACGATTTTTTCGTTTTTTGCTTGTGTATTGTAATTTTCTTAGGAAGTGGGTTCTCATGACTTTGTTTAATACCATACATTTCTCAATTCCCAACTAGATACATCATTTTTTTACTTCTAGAACATCGGATAATTGTGTCCAATTTTGCATCGTCTTGATCATGACACTAGATGCATGGCTAGTTTCTGTGACTCAGAAGGATGGTTAGAGTGGATGTGCTTAATACTTTAATTGACTGATAGATTTTTTTTTCCTATCACTTGTCATATATTACTTCAAATTGATCTAATTTATCTAGTTTAGCTTGGAAATCACATTGTAGGTGTTGGGGTTGACGATCTATTAAGTCTCCTGCATTATTCGGCTTTAAGAAGAAGCAACCTCAAAGACGTGTCTAACTTGTTTTACTCTCTGAATGCAGCATTCAGTACTTGTTGTCATATATCGACAACTGCATCCAGTACGGTGAAGACGCAGATGTGAAGGTTAGAGATTTTGATCCTGAGGAAGATGAATAAATTCCATTTCTACGCCTAAGAAATTTAAAAGAGCGCGGAGTCTAGGAAGAGGCTTAAAGAATGGGACCAATTGAATCCTGATTATCTGTTGGCTGGCTTAGTTCGATTTTTACCTTTCAAAAATTGCTTGCGTGTATTTGTTTTGCTAAGCTAGGTTTGATCATTCAACCATATGAACTAAGATAGATCTCTTTTACTAATTCTTTTTGTCTTTTTTCCATATTAGCTACGATGAAAACATTTTATAGTAAGGGTAGTGACTTGTTCATAATATTAAAATTTAAAGGCTACAGAACTGTGTTGTTACTGGATCAGAGGTTCCAACGAGTTTATTTATTATCCACATGTTTCAAGTGTACAATTACTTGAGCCTGGAAAATGAGGAAGAGAGGAGGAGAAAGAAATTTGTCGTTTATATTTACTTCAACTTTGTTGACTTAGAGGAGAGAAAGATATTCCTGGGATATTCAATTTCTTCCTTTTAAAGCCTTCACTATCGAACTCATCCTCATTGCATACAATGGATCTTAAGTCGTGCTCTCACGGGACACAAGTGATTGAGGATTCTTGACCTCATCGTCCTCTTCGCCAATCTGTCATCTTCATCCCACGACGACAAAGGAGATTTACTCCACCTCAATCCGCATCTAAAGTATCTAAGTTATGTGAACAAGTTCTTGCAAAGAAAATGCCGTCGCAAAGAACTCAATCAACTCGCTCTTGACCAAGACAAATGAAGAACGAGCTCATCAAAATTGGACATGGACCGATAAACTCGCTCTCGAACAAGACAAATGAAGAAAGAGCTCATCAAAATTGGACATGGACCGATAAAATCTAAGCGATCGTTCATTTTCAAAATTAATTGGGTATGCATGTTTAGACATCTGAATTGTATTTATTCGGAATAGTAAGAAATTTGTCAAAAAAAAATCATCATCATTTTGACCAAAAAACATATCTCTATTAAAATTTTTTTTTTTGTATCTATTCGGAATAGCAAGAAATTTGTCGGAGAACGTTTCAAATAACCTTGAAAACATAATAAAAGAATAAGAGTCAAAAGTCTAAACTTGGCATGGTTTGATGGACAAATAATAAACAAAAAAAAGACGCCTTTAATTATTAAAAAAGCATTTTAAAAAATATTTCTTAAAAATTAAAAAAAAACACTTCATTATTTTTTATTAAAAATATTTTATTTTAATTCTATTATAGTAGCTATCGAATATAAAATAATTTTTTATATTTAATTTAGTCAAAATATAAATAATTTTATATTAATTTTTTGTTATGATTTTATTTTTTTAATGATTTTTTAAATATTTTTTAAAATTTTAGTAATAAATAAATTGTTAAAGAATTTTTGTTATTTAAAATTATTTTATGTATATTATTTTTAATTAAATTGTAGAAGTTATAGAATAAAAATATTTTTGAGAAAGGAAAAAAATCTTAGAGCACTGTTCTATTTTTTCTTAAAAAAGGAGTGCTCTTTTCGCATAATTAAGGGCGACTTTGTCATATTTGCCATAAGAACAGGTGGGAACGACGAGACTCTACTTCCGCCGCACAGAGCGGATGGTGATCTGCGCCGCACTGAGCCCCCATTTTCCCCATCCGACGGCCGAGAAAAAACTGGCAGCTCCTGTTTCTACGGTGCACCACCAGAATTGTACCCTGATTCAGATTCTGTTCGTTACCTTACCTCGGTGGCGATCTGGAGTTCGATGGTTGGTGGTCGTTTTAGGGAGTTGTTGTAGTTCGAAGGTTGTTAAGTGGAGACGCGGGTACGAGAGGTCAGGGTTTCCTGGTAAAACTCCACGTATCGTATCTTGAATAATCCCTCTTTGACCGGATCAGTGCGTTAGGGATCAGCAGAGACGACTGGTTTAAAATAGGGAAAAGCATCGATTGTCAGCTTCTGTCATCGCAGCGCCGAGGGAATTGGATCTTGAAAGAGGTTCGATCTCAAACACTTCGATTTGAGCGCCAGTTTCTACGATTTTGTGATCTTTTCGATGTTTTGGGAGGATAATGTACATCTTCCGAGTGAAAGTTTAGTCGATTCGTGATTTCTTAAATGTTTCTTTCGTAAAAATAAGTTTAAAAAAAAAAAAAAAAAAACCGAGCTGTTTGCACTTCGAACAATTGCGAGCTGGCTTGATTTGGAGGTTATTTGCTTACAGTAGAGCATAGTGAAATTCTCGTTGTTGTAGCAGCTAAGGTACCATTTCTATTGGTATGTAGCATCGTCATCCATTCCAATCTCTTGAGTTCATGTTCTCTTCATGTCGGTCTTATTGACTTGGTAATCGAATTCGGATGAAACGGCAGTGACTATGGATATGTATTTTACGGTTAAAAAAACTGTTTTTATGATGTTTGAATTCTCTGAGCTTCTTTATATGAAGCTTTGATTTATTGAGATAAGTAACCATTGTATTTTTCTTTTCTGAAAGATCATAATAATGTCAGGTTGAGGCAACATATGCAGAATTATTATCTGTGGCGGTGACTGAAATAAGTAAGCATGAGTTGTTCTTGTTTTGGTGCTTTGTTTTCCCAAAAAAAGCATCTTGAGCCTACTGAACAGCACTCCAATGGTAAGAATCAACTGCGGCAATCAGCAATCTAAGCTGTTTACAGTTATCACTTTCGACAATTATTTTGTGTTACTTTCTTTCAATTATTTTAAGGCCTGTAATATTCTTCTAGGTAACAAAAACTTGTAATTTGGCATAGCTCTGTGAGGATAAATATTCAGTGCTTTAAATTCTGGAGAATCATCTCACCAAAAAGCAATTTGTAGAATTACTGTTATGTACACTGTAACATATTTTTGAAGCTCAATCGAGAGATAAAATTCATTTGACTGAACCCAATAGTTGGGATAAATGCCGGTTGACGATGATGGTGCATAACTCAGTATGTAATTTTCTCTCTGTCTTCCTCATGCAACTTTAGTCACACTGAGAGATACTGGACAATTACCAGGTGAATATATGTTAATGGGAATAGATTAATTGGTAGGCTGTGACTGCTCAAATAATTTTAAGTTAATAGAATTTTAGCGCAATTTTTTAAACAGCCAGGAAAAAGACCATTGATTTCTTAGATAATCTCACTCAGCACAGCCTTTCCATGATCCTCGAGCCTCTAATCTCAGGATCTTATTTCAGACTAACCACACAGCTTAGAAATAACCAATTTAGTCTTCTAAACATATTCAAACTGGGCACTTCTTGTCACTTGTATGAATGATGTGATTATAGGTAATTTATAGATTTATCATAGATCACTTAAACATCTTATTCAACTATTTCATTTTTGCTCCACATTAGTGTTTGTATTGTAAGCTGCTGCATTAACTCTCCTATTTCTCTGTTCAGGATTTTTATCAGTCAAGAATATAAGACTTTTCTCATACGTTGAGCTAAAATCAGCTACAGACAATTTTCATCCAAGCAACAAGATTGGTCAGGGTGGTTTTGGAACAGTATACAAGGTAAGTGAGGAAATCTTATTGCTGGAGCCTTTGACACTGTAGTTAGAGAATATCACAGTTTCTCTTAGGGAAGTTTGCATTTGGGATTTTATATTCCTTTTGATTCATCGATAATGCATTAATCTGAGTTCCTTTGGCGTCTCTCAAGAGTAATCTATTGTGTGTGTATCTTGAATGTAATTGCATCTTTATAAACTCCCTTTATACAGTTTGTGGTATAGTGACTGTTGAGTTTTAGAGTAATTATAGTTGAAGATCCTGAGATGATCGTTAGTGTCACATCCTCTTTACTGACCATTCTGTGATCCAATTAGCATGCATAAGTTATTTTTACTTAGGCAAGCTTACTAACACAGCAATAACTATGTCGTGGAAGCTTATGTTGACCTTATGCTAAATTGGAAAATAAAACAACTTTTCAAACTTATAGATATTGGTTAAAAGCAAAATGTTTCCCAAATATGATTCATTTTTAGTTTGTTCTTTTTTTATTCTGTTAGGGAGCTCTTATGAATGGAGTAGTGGTTGCAATAAAGGTACTCTCCGCAGAATCTCGGCAAGGAATCAGGGAATTCTTGACTGAGATTGATGCCATTACAAATGTCAAGCATCCAAACCTTGTTGAGCTTATTGGTTGCTGTGTCGAGAGCAGTAACCGCATTTTAGTATATGAATTTTTGGAGAATAATAGTCTTGATCGTGCATTACTGGGTAAATACCAAATTTTCAGAAGATTGATGATAAATTGAACATACATTAATTCATGATTGTTAGTTATGTTCTAGGTCGAAACTGTGATGCAAGCAAGCTGAACTGGCACATTAGGTCCGAGATTTGTTCGGGAATTGCCAAGGGAATTATTCATCTTCACGAGGATCTTGTGCCACCAATTGTTCATAGAGACATCAAACCTAGCAATATTCTCCTCGACAGTAATTTTGCCCCCAAGATTGGAGATTTTGGTGTGGCCAAGCTATTTCCTGATAATATTACTCACATCAGTACGCGCGTAGCAGGAACAACGTATGGTTTGGTTAACCATTTAACTTCTTTATACAAATAATTCCATTTATATATGCATGACCAACCAACAACTGCTCAAAAATTGTCTTACATAATATCACTGTCTAAGCTTCATTTTCATAAAGCTACAGAAATGAAATATGTTTTTTTTTTGCTTAAGATGTAATAGCAATTTATGATCTAATAGTCTGCTCTCAGGATTTCTTAACTAAGGATAAACCTATAGCTAGAGGTATTATCAAAAATGTTGGGTATGTTTAAATTTGCTTAATCTGGTTCTGTGAATAACTGAGCAGCTGTCTAAAACTCGAGGGAAGGGAAAGTGAATGGAGTTGAATCTTGTTCTAAAATTAGGTTTCTGTTTTTGGCATAAGAAAATTACAAATAGTGGAACACAATTAGACTTGAAAATTCAGCAAACAAGATGAAACTACTTCCTTGTAATAGCATACTATAGCAACCATTTTCTGTAATGCTTTCAATCTTGTCAGATTAGCTAACATCGAGCCAGAATGAATTCCTGGCAGGATGACACTACCTCTCAACATCTAAATTAGTCAGCATCACTATCATTGGAGATCGTGTGTTTGTGTGTGTCTATGCTTGTTTCCGATTCATTGTTTCTCTTCCCGTACTAAGTTATGCTGATGTTTGATGCAGTGGTTACTTGGCGCCTGAGTATGCTTTGCAGGGCCATTTAACCAAGAAAGCCGACGTATATAGCTTCGGAGTCGTCCTTCTCGAAATAATTACTGGCAGAAGCAACTCAAGGTCATTTTCAGAATGTGGGAAACCACTTTTGGAATGGGTAAGGACAAATTTCTACTTGGAATGTGCTATTTAGTCTTCTTCTGTATCATTGTCTCACCTTTAAGTGAACAAATCTTTGATTTTTCTGGTACAAATTACAACCTTCTAGCTTAGGTAGGTTATGCTCTAGCATTTCTCAGTGGGTTGTTATATGTATCGTTAATCGTCAAAACTCATACACGTGCTTTAGTTGCAAAGGTTCGAATTGAATATCGTTGTCATTCATTTACAGGTATGGAACTTGTTTGAAGAAAATAGGCTTATTGAGGTTGTAGATCCTGCTCTGGAGGAGTACCCACAAGAACAAGTCTTGAGGTATACCAAAGTAGCACTTTTCTGCACACAAGCAGCAGCTGCACGGAGGCCATCCATGCCCCAAGTGCTGGACATGCTAAGTAAGCCGGTGCAACTTAACGATGAGGAAATTACCATCCCTTGTTACATCGAAGAAGACTCGACAAAATTTATTAGGGGCTTTAGAGCGATAACTTCCAACAGTTTGCAGCCGAAATATTCCATGAGTACTGATTCAACCGTCCCGTTCACCTCGAGTCAAGTTACTTTCACTGAAATATCTCCGAGATGAGGATCGCAGAAGTAGGGTAGCAGGTGGCATTCTTTTTTGCACAGCATTTGCTGTTCAGGGGTCTCATGGAGAATTCCAACCCAAGCACATAATTCGGGTGAGCATGTCTCGGACTCTGATACTGTGTGAATTTTTTTTTTCCTTTCAAGTTCGTAATCAATGTATTTTCCTTGATATGTTTGTATGTAATCATGCAAAGAAAGTAGAAATTTCAAGAGTATGTATGGATTTTCTTGACTATTTTAAGCAAAGCAGGCAACTAAAAAAGTGTATCAAAACGAAACCATAGTAAGCTTAAGAACTAGCATCCATGAAGAATTGAATGGTTTAGATATGGTCGCCAATGATTCTCACACGGTTTATTCTGAAACATGTATGACGTTGAAATAGTCTCTTCCTAAGTAGAGGTGCTGTCGGGTGGAGATGATTCATTAGTGGCTGTTTCCGGCTTGCTTCCGGTGGCCGCGGCAGCAGCCACAGCATTAGCTGGGACAGGCGGAACCAGTTTCAGATGTGGCGGTGTATCATGCTTGAGCTTTATCATAATCTGCCGCATCCTTGAAAGATCGGTGGGTTTGCCAGGCTTTGGTCCATGGATGACCACGATTGAGGGTTTCTTCTCTTGGTCTTTCTTCGCCTTCCTTTTCTCGATGTTTGCTATTTCATGAGGTATCAGCTCCGTGATTGCTTTCCAGTAATGCTTGTCTACATTAGCATAGAAATTCTCCTGATTTGCCAGGAATAGCTGTGTAAAAGAAGCGATAAGTTGGTCCATGTAGATTAGTTGATCCCACAAAAAAAAAAAAAAAAAGTAAATAAGCTGGTAACTGTTACCTTCTCCCTTTCTCTAGTTTGGACCTTGTTTGTCTCGGAATTCAGTTTCCTTTTCTCATGGAATGCTATCTTGTACTCTTCAGCTTCAGCAATGATCTGGTTCCGCAGCTCCTTTTCCTTGGATTCTTTCTCCTCGAGTAGGATTGCATTTTGTCTACATAGCAGACGAGGCAAAAGTTGTGTTCTTCCGGAAAACCAAGATATAACATGAAAACAAAATCACACCAGCAGGGTAACTAAATTCTTTTGTCGTTTTTGTTCGCAATCCATTTCAATTCAAATTGAACAGTTTGTAAAAAGAATGCTCCAAACGAATTTTGTGAGGTATTGATAGAAATTTGAATCTTAAAGAGTTAATCATGAAAAAAAATGAAACAAAAATATGTAGGATAATGATAGCAATCTAATCTTAATGTGCCAGAAAGTGGCTGGATATCATGCTCACTGAAGATTCAGCTTCAATATTTAACTTGATCTGGCATATTCCAGATCCTATTCAATAGTAGACAAACTTTAATGAACAGTTCTTCAAATATGTACAATTGGACCTAGCAAATCGAGAGGTCAATCGTCCTGAATAATAAAATGCATGAATTAGTATAAACAAAAAAATACGCAATTTGAGTTTCTATCAAAGGTCCACCTTGACCTTATTGACTCTACGAGTTTCAAAGTCTTGATATCTACCTATTGGCATTCTCATAAGAATGCAACCCCACTTGAGACGATGGATCAGTTTATAGATGCAAATAGTTTCACCAATAGATCATCATAAGCCTCACCTGATCTTGCAAGCTTTAGACTACCTGATCTGCATAACGCGTAGGCAATCTAAAGTTATGAGCCTTGATATGACACTCGGGATTTCATACATCAAAACCTGAAGAACATAGAATTGTTCTACTAAAACACTGTTGCTCTGCATAAAAGATCCTTTCACTCGACACAACTTCTAAAAGATACCATGGAGTCGTAATGTAGAAGGAACCCAATCTCCCACAGAGAAAAAAAAATGGAGATCAAATTCCTTCTGAGAAAAGACAAACTTGATTGGTTGATGCACAGAGGAAAATCTATGCTTGCAACATTTAGTTTTAAAGTATATATAAGAATACCAGGCTTCAAACTTCAAGACAAGAATATATGCTAAAAGGTGGAAACTTTAAGACGCCAGAATCAACATATAAAAAAAATGCAGAAGAAATAGGGGCATCAAGCAAGCAGATCGTGAAAGGAGGGACTCACCGACGCCACTCCCTTAGGAGAAAACCCTCCTCCGGCTCCATCTCGGTGGGCGGAGGCAGTACCGGCCCATCCAAAGAGAACACCCCGTCGTGATTCACCTCCCCGAAGCGCTTCCCGTTGGATTCCAGCACGGGATCCGAGAAGTCAGAAAGGAGAGGGTCGTCTCGGAAGCCGTAACCCACCGGAGAAGAGGGGAAGCTGCCGCCGTTTTCGCCGGAGACTTGGCGGACGGGGACGTCGTGGAGTCCAAAAGCGCCATCGGAGGGCGCATCATCGAGGTCATCGAGATCGACGTCCTCGGAGGGGGAGAACGCGGGTGAGAAGGCGTCGAAGCGCTGCGACGGAAGTCGGGGGTCGTAGCCCAGGTAGCCGTCGTCGTCGAAGGGACGAGAGGAAGTCCTCACCGCCGGGACCTCCTCATCGTCGCCGGCGGTGAAGGCATCGTCGCCGGCGGTGAAGGCATCGTCGAAGGAAGAAGACATCGCCTTTCCCCTCTCTCTCGCCCCCGAAACCCTCGCCCCTTTTTTGGCAACCGGCGAAGCGAACAAAAGGCAAGCGACTGATATTTATGCATATATAAAGCAGCGGCGAAGCGATAAGAGACTAAGAGTGAGCCACCGCCAGGCGGTTGGAATCACGCCATTTATTATTTTATATCGGCCTGCTCCGAATACGGTATAAAACGACGCGGTATGATATATGAAGTTCAAGGCTGCTACAACAATATTAAATCGGGTCCATTTTCTACATACGCCCTTCGAAGTTAGGATATTTCATAATCTACTAGCCCAAGGTTCTCGTTGCCTTAATTTAGTGCTATTTGAATTATTTATTTATTTATTTTTGATCTAGATAGAATTTTTTATTTTTTTAATAATTCAGGTGTTCAATTCTAATTTTCGTTAATGCATACATAAATTGAGTCATAATCACATAAATCGTTTAATCCAAGTTATATCGAGCTCAAATTAAATTTAGTGTTACTTTAAATTTCAAAACTCATAAGAGTGTTATCTTTGAGAATGCTAGGACTAAATTGTCAATTTAAGTTAGGCTCGTCCGATTGATCCATCCTATTGAACAATTTAAGCGGATTGAATTAAAATTTTATCAATCTATTTTAAGATAGATTCAGATGGAGTGATCCACTTAGGCTCGCGATCCGCATGGATCAATCCGCAACCTGCGTAGATTGGCCCTCAAGTTAAGAAAATTTATTTTTTTAATTTAAAATTAAAGGAACAAATTCAATAAATTAATGGGTGTATCCATCTAAATAACAATCCAAATTTAAAATTTTCAACTTGACTCGTTTAAACTACAATCCAAACTTAAAATTTTTAATATTTTCTATATTATTTTTATTTTTTGATTGATTCATCGATTGACCCGCCTAATGTATAATCCGCCTTAAGTTGGGTTGGATTGAAAATTTTTTAACCCGCTAAGTTGGTGGGCCCGCTTATCCCGCTCCGTCATATGATATATTTTTAACGAATTGATCCGTCCCACCATGAGTTGGTCCATTTGACCGCTCTAATAGAACATGTACAATGTTCACTATGTGGGTATTGTTGGAGATGCCAAGGTGGATGATACTTCGACAAAGAGTGGGTAACGAGACGTACCACAATGAGAACTATACATGTTGTGTAACACATTTGACGGTAAGGAAGGTTGAGGAAACAATTGTAGTGATTGTTACAATTATAGGCATTGAACAAGTAGCAAAGTTATTAGACCTTCGTAGAGGAAATGAAAATGTGCAAGATGGCTTACTTCATTGTTCAACTAAAAATATAAGAGTCCACCACTGGAGGCAATCGTTCAAGTCGTTCGAAGCGGCCACGACTGCATCCTTATGAAAGAAACATAAAAGCATAGGAAGCTCCTCCATGAGGATGTGGAAGCATTTGCACTCAGTGGTTAGACATGAGATAGAGGATGCCACTAGAATTTGGATGATGATGATGATGAAAAGTTTGGGATGTTAGCACCAATCTAACCGAAAAGAGTTTCTTATAGAACCATTTCAAAATCAGCATTTATGCATCTCACAGAGTTCAACACACAAAGTGTTAGCAGAATATCTACCTTGTTAGCTCGATCGACACTCGAAAGTCGAAAGAAAAACAGTGGCAGTTGGCTGTTAAGCTCTTGCCTTCAGCCTTCTTGAGAGAGTATTTGGCTAAAATTCATTATTTTCTCTGATTAAATGTACTGTAATTAGAATGACATCCAGATAAATATGAGAATCAATCCAAATTTCGAGTATAGCACTGTTGAAGCACTGCTGCATTCCCATTTCGATCAAATCCTTCTAGATGGATATATTGCAGCAAGTGCACAGTTGAAGGAATGATGGGAAAAAATGATAGGATCATGTTATGACTGCAATAATCAAACTTTCTTGAAACAATGATGCTAAGAAACAGTGATGCGATGGCGCTGGTCAATGTGCTCCTTTTGCACCAGATGCTCGACGTCACCGAGTTCCACTTCAACTCTTTGCCACTCCCTACCACTCTGGAACAACATCTCAATCTGTTCTAGTGATTTGCCTTTGGTTTCAGGAACATACATATATACAAATATCACAGATACTGCTGAAATTGCTGAGAAAATGAAGAAGGTTCCTGCCACGGAGAGGACCCGGCACAAAGACAGGAAAGACATACTAACCACACCACTGCTTACTCTATTTCCTACAGTTCCTAATGCAGCTGCCTGTGCACGCAATCGGAGAGGGTAGATTTCGGAGCTCAATACCCAACAAACGGGGCCAATTCCTACAGAAAAGAATGCCACATTTCCGCAGACAGATAGTATTGCCACCAAAATACCTGCTTTTAGTGAGACCAGGTCATGTCCAAGCAGTGTGAGAGCTAGGGCCAAAGTGATCAGGCAAACAGTCATTCCAACAGTGCTAACATATAGCAAAGGCTTTCTACCAACTCTGTCAATCAGCATGATTGCAACTAAGATGAACGCAGTTTTAGTAAAGCCAACAGCGACAGTTGCAGCAAGAAGCTTGTTATCAGATTTTATTCCGGCATCTCTGAATATGGTTGGGCTGTAATACACAGTCGCATCAATACCAGTGATTTGCTGAAAGCATTGTATGCCAATACCTGTAATCAACATCCTACCAAGTGCTGGGGATGGACTTAGAAAGTTCATCCACACAGCCTTTTCCTCTTCCTTTGTTCCCTTTACACCACCAGCAGCTTCCTCTATTTCAGCTAATCTCTTCTCAACTTGTTCCTCATTCTCTGTTATCTTCATTAGCACTGATCTTGCTTCATCTGCTCGATTCTGCAAAACCAGCCATCTAGGAGATTCAGGGATAACAAGCAATGCAAATCCAATGAAAACAGACGGAAGAATCCCAATGCCAAGCATTATCCTCCAATTTATGTGTTCTGAAATATCGGAGAATGCATAGTTTGAGATGTATCCAAGAAGAATTCCAAAATTGATAAAAATCTCAGGAAAGGAAGTGAATGATCCTCGAGAAACAGTAGGTGATATCTCCGCAATGTAAACAGGTGCAATCATGACACCAAAACCTATTCCGACTCCAGCCAAAAGCCTGCCTATGATCAGCACTCGGAAAGATGGTGCAAAGGCCATTACCGCAGCACCAATTTGAAAAATGATTGCAGCTAAACCAATAGTCCACTTACGGCCAATAGCATCTGAGGTTCTTCCAGCTGCTAAACTACCTACAAGGGAAATGATGCTCAAGCACCCAACAAGGATTTCTTGCTGGACTTCTGTAATGTGCAAATCCTTTTGAATGAAAAGGATGCATCCACTCATAACGCCCACATCTAAAAAAATAGGCAATAGGAGAAAAGTTAAGTCGACATGCTTTATAGTCAACATATTTAGGAACACAAAGCATCTCTAATGCCTACAATGTTCCTTAAAGCTATTAAAGAAATTACTATCATAAAGTAATTCTTGAGACATTGCAAATTACACAATACATTCTCCACCTAAGGAGCCTACTATTTGAACAATAAAATCAATTGCTGCCCAACAGGGTACAATATCTTCAGTGAACAAGATAAACAGAGTTTCTGATAAATTTTGCAAGGTAAACTGACAAAGTATGGTATTAAGGAGACAAAAAGATACAGGAACGATCGAAATTAAATAATGTATTTAGTAAATTATACAACAAAATATATTGGTCATATTATTGGATAAGCATTTATTCATGTATGACCTTTGTCAGAATCAAGCTCCAAGGAACTCGACTAATAATTCTTAACATAAGAGAAAGCACAATATGACATTACTTCATAGTAAAGTTGCGTGATAGCATATTACCATAGCGATACAGGTTTATCCTTTCCACATGAAGAGTATACTCCAGAATTTTATTGAGGAAAACTTTTAAAATCAGAAAGTAAAATGCATCGCCAATTAATGATTTGTAGTGCTATCTAATAAATGCTCAAAGAGCACCAGTGACTGTGCAATTACATGAAACCTTTCTTAGATTTCGGTTGGTCAATGACACAATCTGGAAAATTACGGATATGAATGCAATCATAGATTTAGACCTAGCAGATGCCGTTGCATATGACAGATCCGAGAGACCTCCATCTACATCTCCACTTGGCATTCAAAATGCATCTGGGGGAAACAACAACAAAAAAACCCTAAACTTTCGGCAAAAGGAGAGGTTTTCCTCACCGTATCCCAGAAGGACGGAGTTCAGAGATGCAAAGATAGCACAGGCGAAGACATATCTCCTGCTTTCGCTCCCCCGTTCCAGGCTGTGCTCCACGAGCTCGTCTCCGATTCTCCCATACTTCCCTTTGCCTCCAGGACCGGGAGGCCTCGAGATCCCGTTCCCGTTGAAAGCTCCGTTGCCGGTCGCCCCGGCAACGCCGTACGCCATCGCTCACTCTCTTCTCCCTTTCCTCTAAGGAATCTGATGAAAGAGGAAGAAAATACCGCCCAGGATCTGGTAAAGCGTTCTTGCTTCGATCAGCCGGAAGAAACTTTTCGGGTTTCGCACGATTTGGACGAAGACCGGCGCCGACGCCGATGACTTTATCGGGGTCGGTTTTATTCGCTAGGCTACTGCCATTTTGTCAATATTTATTTCGATAACCATCGAGCACAATTGTTTCATACCCATGTATACCTTTATGTTCATTGGTCAGACAACGTTGGTGCCCCGGAGTTGTCGAGTTTCAACGTCGAAACCGTCGGCGGAAGCGACGACTGTTGACTTCTCAAAGTATTTTTTATTGTAACGGCCCAACATCATAGACTCATCTCCGGAGCGCCATTGAAAAGTCTTTCACCTACGTGGTCGACGGTCCTGATCATCGGGTGAGGAATTGGGTTTTCGTTTGGGCAGTAAAAGATCGCCTCCGCCAACATGGGAGATCAATTCTAGACGCGAATGGCTCCCAAATGCCCGAATCCAGCTGTTCGAGTCGTGGTGACAAATTCCCTCGTTGAGTTGATTAATTGTTTAAAAAATATTCTAGATTACTTTAGCATTTTACGAAACCGTATGATTTACATTTAGGAATTCTTGTGAGTATAATCGTTATGATTTAGTCCGTGTTTCAAAAATATTTTAAATTAAATTTATTAAAATGCTCCGTAATTCATCCATGACGAAAGATTCTGAGCGCACGGAAATATTTTGGGTGTTCGGAACACTAATAGTATCATTCTTATTTTTATTATTTTTGATTTATGATTAAGTCATTTAAAATTTTTTTTTAAGATTTAAGAGATGGATTATAATATTAAATTAAAAAATCAAAATAAAAAAAAGTATGCGCTCACAAGGATATACCAACTTGTTATCCCGTACTTTTTATCTGACACACCTCGTGAACAATTAATTTTTTTAATTAAATTTTTTTTTGTGCTTAATACTATAACTCAACCTCTCAAATCTTTCTAATACTCTGTGTGTCTGATCTTGCACACGCATGGTGCACAATAGAAGATTTCGAGCACTCCAAAAGTGTTTCGAGCGCCCGGAATAGGAATAATATCATTTTTTATTTTTTATTTTAATTTTTTTATTTACGGGTTAACCAATGTATTATGCATTTTTTGAAATTTTAAAATTTTGATACGTGAAATAAGAAATGTACATAGTTGCCCAAATTGGCTCGGCTCAACATTGGTCGAATCGACCAGGGGTCGAACCGTTCATGACTAACTTTGGGCCGTAAAATAAGCGGCCTAATAAAGGCAAGGAAACGGTCTCCGCCTGGGCCTCTGCCCATTCGTCGTCGTCCGCGCGTTCGCTTCCACTTTGCGCAACGATGGCCGCAGTCGAACTGACGAACCAAGCCGTGATACCTAATGGCGGCTTCGGCAGAGGCACGCTTGCTGCCGACGCCTCCGTCGCCTCCTCCGAGAAGAAGAAGGCTCGCGAGAGGGAGCGCCGGCGCCGGAGGCGGAAGCAGAAGAAGAGCGAGCAGAAGTCTTCGGCTCGCTCGGAAGGCGGAGGGGAGGAGAGTGAGCCTGAGGGATCGCAGTTCGAGAAGGAATCTAAAGCGAGCTCCGCTCACCGGGAGGTAGTCCGATTAGGCTGTCGGCAGTTAATTAGGGTTTCTGTTGAGTTTTACACGTTTGATCTGTATCTCTTTCTTTAATATTCCTTATTCCTCTATCTTACGAACAATTTTGTGGATCCATTCCGTCCCATGATGCGAGATAGTTTTTTTTAGTTTCCTTCGTATATGATATCGTATCTTCTTTTGCACTTCCTAATGTCTCAGGCAAAACTTTTATAAAGATTTAATTGTTCTGATACTTTTTAGTTGTTATATGATATCCTAAAGGTTGTTGGTTTCTCTTAGGATGTGACAGTCGAGATAGAGTACGTTCCTGAAAAGGCTGATATAGATGAAAGCTTTATCGAAGAATTTAAGAATGTTATCGAGAAGTTCAACTTCAGGGATGATGTTGGTGGTGAGGTGTGTTTGAGAATGTGATTTGCATAGTTAAGTAATGATGCATGCTTATTCTTTTCTTTCTTTTTAGATATTAATCTTGGTTGATGTTTTTATCCACACAGGACAATGCAAAGAAGGATGAGACTGCTGGTAATGCAACTGCTAAGAAAGGAGATTCAGATTCGGAAGAAGATGATCAGGAGGTTCAGCAGAAGGAGAAAGGACAATCGAACAAGAAGAAAAAGGTCAGCAATGAGTACTTTAATGCTTTTTTCTATGAAAGAAGTGGCATATGCTTATTCTGCTGCATATTTCTGTAGCTTCAAAAGCGTATGAAGATTGCTGAACTAAAGCAAATTTGCTCAAGGCCAGATGTAGTTGAGGTCTGCTTAGATTATAATCTTTCTTTTTATGATATAATACAGATTGCTATTTCATTGAGCCATCTGGTTTACCGGAAGTTTCTTGTATTGTCTATTCTTACCTTCATTCATTGTAGGTATTCTTGTATTGCAAGTACCTTTTCCAACATTTGTAGATTTTTTGACATCGCTATAGCTTCCAAATTAATTTACAAGGTGATATCGGTTCTCAGGCTTGTAATTTGCTATTACCCATAAAATGAAATAAATCTTGATACTTAGGAGGTTATTTGAACCATACTACTATTGGTGTATTTATCTGTGAACCATGGAGCCAAAAAATAAAGGCACTTGTATTCTTCTTAAGTCACATTAGGCAACGTATTACTGGTACTATTTAAGTTTCTACTATGCATTACACAGAATGATAGTGGTAGAGAATCTTTCAATTACATTAAAAATGAGTAATGCCATTGTTGAGTCAAATTGTTACCAAATAACGAGGGGCCATGCAATTACATTAAAAATGAGTAATGCCATTGTTGAGTCTTACCAAATTCCTTAATGAGGGGCCATGAATTTGCTTTTTCATAAAAATGGGTTACCCATTGTTAAACTACATGCGGGAAACATCAAACCTAATTTTTCTATCCATCGTTAGCCTTGCATTGCACAAAGTAGATAGTTCCTTGAGTTTCCAATCAGACATATTGAAATATAGGCAGAATGACCTTGTTAATAATAATAAGTCCCTGTTATTTATATTTTTCAGAGTAAAGTTTGTTATTAAGTGTCAAAGTTTGTGCTATCCAGCTACATTTAAGGCAATACCATTCATGGTAGATAAGTTTTTTTTTTTCACTCTTTTTATTTGGAAGAAAGATTGTTCAGAATGCTTGTCTTCTGGTTAATCGTCTTGAGGTTTGTGTATTAACTTTGTCACAAGATAAAACAATTTCTTCTAGCATCAAACATAGTGCAGTTTGTGAGGCTCACCAATGTGGTTCCCTTTCTTTTATGTACAAATGAAGGTGTTCTTTGTTAGTTAGGCTATGAAAAATAAGTTATTGAAGGACATAAAACTATTGTATGCATATTTAGTTTTGGTAAAGGATTAATGCTTTTTTGGACTGTTACATGATATGCTATGTGTATACCTTTCCATTACATATTTCCATTTGTATGTTTGTAAGATTTTACTAGTGTGGTTATATTTTGCACAACAATATCACCTTTGTTTGGATTCTTGTTTACTTAAGAATGTTTATATTTTCATCTTCCAGGTTTGGGATGCAACAGCAGGAGATCCAAAGCTGCTTGTTTTTCTTAAGTCCTATCGGAATACTGTTCC
The DNA here is from genome assembly GCF_044706935.1 of Curcuma longa. Taxonomy (NCBI): domain Eukaryota; kingdom Viridiplantae; phylum Streptophyta; class Magnoliopsida; order Zingiberales; family Zingiberaceae; genus Curcuma; species Curcuma longa. The sequence goes on from NC_133871.1 coordinate 4,830,651, forward strand.
TGTTCCACGGCATTGGTGTCAAAAAAGAAAATTCCTTCAGGTGAGTCAGTATTAATCATAAGCTAGATTTAGAATGCTGGCTGTTTATCAAGGAGGGAATATATGCAAATTTTTAATTACTGCATGAGGGGTGAGGGCAAAAGATGTCGATAAGGTACCCCTCTTATGCTTATGCATAATTCTTGCAGGGACCAGCTGTAACAATGACTGAGCCTCGACATCAGGGTAATTGCCAGAGGGCCTTCGAAGGCTCTCTCTTTTAAGACAATGATAGGATGGTGGGGGTGTAGGTAGATGCATAGTGGCATCGCTACTTCAATGTAGGATAAGCTCTAGACTAGATTATGGTTTACATTTTGCTATCACGTATGAAACATGCATATTGTCATTTAAATCAAAATGTTTATTCTTCAGACTGGAACTGAATAATTTTATTTTTTGGTATTGCAGATGTTTTGAGATGAAACCCCCTACAGATTTCAATTGCATTTTGGGCTATTTAGAATATATTGCTTATATTGTAGTTATGACTTGTGTGTGTTTGGATTTTATGCGTATTGTGATAATTGACAGGGCAAACGAGGTATTGAGAAACAACTATTTCAACTCCCTGACTTCATTGCTGCAACTGGAATAGAGAAAATAAGACAGGTACTTAGAGACTTTGTTTAGTCAAATTTTGGGTGAAACTGCTTTGCTTCAATCTGACTAGAAAACATTGTGGGTTCACATTAATGACTTAACCTTTCTTATTATGTTATTGATGATATATATGACTAGCAATTAACTTGGCCATCTGTCCAGACTTATTGTTTATTTGGTCCCTTTTTATCCCCTTTTCCAGGCATATATTGAGAAAGAGGATAGCAAGAAACTGAAGCAAAAGCAGCGTGAACGCATGCAACCAAAGATGGGGAAGATGGATATAGATTACCAGGTTAAGATAAAGAATTCGTTTCTGATAATATCTTGTGATAAACTTCTAACTTACACATTCTCTTCCTTGCTCTCCTGTTGTTTACCAGTTTACATCCAGGGCAATGGCTCAAGAGTGAAATAATATTTTCAACTCTAACCTCTACTTTGGTTTGCAGGTATTGCATGATGCATTTTTCAAGTATCAGACTAAACCTAAGTTGACGACCCATGGAGATCTATACTATGAGGGAAAAGAATTTGAGGTACAATATTTTTTTTTTGGATAATATCTATGTATTAAATTTTGAGATTGTGGCCCTATTGAAATGCTTCCAACAATCCTTTCTTCTTTGTATGTTTTATCATAACATATCTAGAAACATTTCTTTGGACATACATGGCGAACACACTAATTTGTGATTTTTGTTGATAAACTCATTGGTTCAGTCACCATAGTATCAGGGGTAGACATGCAAAATTAAGAACCTAAACACTAATTCGAAACTAGAAAATTTAATAAAAACAATATTTTGACTTAGCATGGTTGTTGAAGTTAGAACCATCTGGTTCATGTTTTGTGTTGTATGATACCCTATGACTTAGATATAAAATGGAAGCTATCATATGTATGAGTGACAACTTGAAAGAATTGTGACAATTTAACATGATAGGTAGCTTATTTTTATCCAATTTTGGAAAAAGAATGGAAACCTATTAGAAACTAAATTTAATCCATAAAAAGTGAACCCATCTCATTTAATCTTTAAACAAACAATAGATTGAAAATTAAACCAATGGATGAATCTTTGGCATTGTGATAGAAGCTAAGAGGTTTGAAGAAGAAAAAATCTTGGTGCAGAGAGACAAAAGAGTTAATAATGACAAAGGTGGAGTTAACACCCATTGGTGACAATGTCACATTGAGATGTATCGAAGACCATAAAGGTGTAACAATGCTGAACATGTCAAAGTCATCTCTATCTGTCTTTCTAGGAGCATGGTCATGTCTCTCTCTCTCTCTCTCTCTAAATGTGTCAATGCCGTTCTCATATTAGTGAGGATGAAGTCAGTGATGATTTTCCCTTAATGATGAAATGTCTTATTGTTCTACGAACCTATATTCAACAACCTTGGACCTAGGTAGACCAATAAAATGGAACTAGGTAAACCAATAAAATGGAACCAAATCAGTGAGAACATATGATAGCAATCCACTTCTTGCCATTCTCCTCTTCCCTTCCCCTAATAAATTGGATGACACTCAAATTTTCCCTCCTCTCGAAGTGTGTCACAACTATGTCTATTACACTAGTATGTTGATCAAGTTGCCTGATCCTTCCCCACTGCCTCCTCCATAAATAGTGTTGATCATTTTCTACTCATCTCTTATTCATTTTTATGCAACTACAAATATGCAATCCTGGTAGTCAGTTCACTAATGAAAATTTCTAGCTCCATATCCATGTCAACAATTCATAAAGATGGGTAGGGAAAGGCGATGACGACCAACATATTATTCATACCCATGGTCATTTCATCATCAACCAAGTTGGTTGATTGGCTGCACATGTTGTATGAGCACATTAATGAGTTCTTATACACGACATATTGGCAGATGCCTCCTTGCATCCATTCACTTCTTAATAGTCCCACAATGGGTTCAGAGGTGATGAATTTTCCCCCAAATTGTCTCTGAGCCATGACAAACAGCATTCAATTACCCTTAACAAACCAAATATGCCAATTGATTCAGTTCGGTTTGGAATCCTTGTTTGTTTTCATCTTGAAGATTTTCAATTTTATACTTTTGATTTGTTTTGAAAACTTTTCATTAGATCGATAGGCACACAACTTGCTTCTATATTTAACATTTAAATACCTAAGTTTGCAAGACAATACTGTGATGTGGCCTAGTGCTTGTGAGAGAAAGTGTATTCTGTTTTCACATCTTCAGAAGAATACATGCTTAAATTGTCTGGTCACTTATTGGATTGATGGTATCTTAATTTGGTCAGATGTGAAAATGGATATGCCAGCAAATAAGGGCACTGCAACTGTTTTGTTATAACATAAAACTTCCAGCGTCTTTGCATTTTATTTTAAGTTACTAGAAGATAGGTTTAATGAAGAATAATAACATCTGATACCTTGCAACTTTGTGAAGATCTTCTATGTCTTCTGGCTCTAAATCGTGTCAAAATTAAAATGTTCGCAAAGATGATTGGTTATGCTCTATGCAGGTCAAACTTAGGGAAATGAAGCCAGGTATGTTGTCAAAGGAACTTAAAGAAGCTCTTGGCATGCCTGATGGTGCACCGCCTCCATGGCTTATTAATATGCAGGTCAGTCACATAGTCCTATTTTAACCTTACCATTTCTTTTTACATATTTTTTTTTTCTAGGTGGCTAATTGCTTCTAGTTTTCTACAGAGGTATGGACCACCTCCATCCTACCCCCATCTGAAGATACCTGGTTTGAATGCTCCAATTCCTCCTGGTGCCAGCTTCGGTTATCATCCTGGAGGTTGGGGTAAGCCTCCTGTTGATGAAGTAAGATCATATAGTTAACCTTTAGAGTTATCTACTCACATAGTGTCATTAATTTAGTTTTTGAGGTCATAAAAATTTCTTTTTTCTTTTTCCTTGGATCAGTATGGACGCCCACTTTATGGTGATGTTTTTGGGGTACAACAGCATGAACAACTCAACTATGAGGTAGCTTGCTATAATTTTGCTTCTGAACACTGTGGACCTGGATGCCTACAATTACTTTGTTTTCCTTTTCATTTTAGGATGAACCAATTGATCGGAGTAAACACTGGGGAGATCTAGAGGAAGAGGAGGAAGAAGAAGAGGAAGAGGAACAGGAGGAAGAGATGGAAGAAGAGGAATTGGAGGCTGGCATTCAATCTGTGGATAGCCTTTCGAGGTGCTTCATGTTGTCTAATGATTTGATTTTTTTTGTCTATTCATTGTGATTAACTTAATTGTTATGATGTTCAGCACTCCCACTGGTGTGGAAACACCTGATGTCATTGATTTAAGGAAACAACAACGCAAGGAGCCTGAGAAACCACTTTACCAAGTAATCAAGATTCCCTTCGTGTTATTGACATTTAAGATTCATTTAGCACATATGTTGTTTATCTTGATCCATGATTATTTTCTCACTATTACTTTGGCACTCAAGGTCCTTGAAGAGAAGGAAGAAAGGATTGCTCCTGGAACATTGCTTGGAACCACACACACGTATGTTCTTCACATTTGTCTTGCTGACCTCTATTTCCTGCCAATTCTCCGTTAGTCATTTATTACATTAAAATTGATGGCTTGGTATCGAATCTGTTTTCCCTGAAATAGGTACGTGCTTGGTACACAAGACAAAACGGCTCCCAAACGGGTTTGTTGTTGTTTTTCTTTGAATATCTTCTGTCAGTCAATTCTCAGTTTAAGCATAGACATTTGCGGCAATATGCAAGTTTGTTTCAATGTGTAGGTTGATCTTCTACGTGGTCAAAAATCGGACAAGGTGGATGTCACTATACAACCTGAGGAGCTGGAAGTTATGGATGATGTTTTAGCCGCCAAGTAAGAGGGACCTGTGATAAATGCTTATGAATGTATGTTTTCTTCAAACATTTTGCGATCATTTTCACAATCCATGCCAGGTATGAAGAAGCACGAGAGGAAGAGAAGCTACGGAACCAGAAGGAAGATTTCAGCGACATGGTTGCAGAGGTTTGCTTCTCTCTACGCATTTTACTGTCAACGGTCTAGTTCTGATGTTGTTTCTTCCTTAATTTCACTTGTATGCCTTCCCCAACCACAGCAAGCTGCAAACAAGAGAAAGCGCAAGGAAAAGGAAGGGAAATCAAAGAAGAAAGATTTCAAATTCTAGTTAATTAATATGCTTGTCCCTTGTTAAAATCAAATTCAAATCTGCTTCATTTGTCAAAGGCTCTTCTGGTAATGCGCTCAGATTTTAGACTATTATTGACTAACCCTAATCAGATGAGGATTCCATGCATTTCTGAGCCTTTTGTTACACATGGCACAACGGATTCGAACCTTCCGTGCAAGCTGATTCTTGAAGTAATTTTAGATGCATTTAACAGAGCTGAGAAAATTTTGCATGTTTAACAGTAGTTTTTTCATGAAACCAGTATGCCTATTTATATTTAGCGAAGCTGTAATGATAGGGGTTGTAATACTTAAAAAAAAAAATTATAAATTTCAATTAGTCCCATTGATTATCTTTAGGGTGATCGATCTGGTTCTACGGAAATTTTTTATCGATTATCAGGATAAATCAAGAAGTGCACACAGTGATCAGTTCAGATGTTGAACATCCTTTGATTGTGTTCCTCATTTAGAGAAAATTTTTTATAAATATGTCATAATTGGGAATCGAATCGCAGATGTTTGGGTGACAATTTGGATGTCTTACCGTAGCACCATTGCTTTGGAGACAAATAAGCAGTAATATTAAAAAATGTTAATCTCAATTAGTCGCATTGATTCAATTTTTAGAGTGACTGGTTCAGTCCCACGGAAGTTTCCTATCAGCCACCAGGGTAAATTAGAAAATGTACGTAGCGGTCAATCTAGATGCCCAATATTCTTTGATTGTAATCCTTATTTGGAGAAAATTTTTTACAAATACACCATAATTGAAGATCGAATTGTAGATACCTGAATGACAATCTGGATATCTGATCATACCCTGAGAACACCTTAAGTGCCCCACACGGTCGGTCCCACAACCATATGTGAGGAGGTAAATCGAGAAAGTACAGTTGATTACGACGTAAGAGGGTATTACCTGATTTCGTCAGGATTCGAACTCTTGTCCTCTTCTACAAGTCTGTTGTGTCGTAATCAACTCTTGCCCTCTTCTACACGTATTAGAAACTACTACTAAAGGTACTGTCACTCATTAATTAGCCTTCCCTTTATTTACATAGATGGAATGTTGGGAAAGGCCCATCGTTTCAGGGTCGTGGTTCGATTGTCTATTGGGATATGTGTTAAACGTTAAAAATTCGAGTGTCGTGGATGTCTTTCCTGGGAAATTTCTCTTCTATCCATCCTCCTGCTAAACAGGCCATTAATGCGCTTTAAACGGGCCATGATGTCGGCTTTGACTTTTCTTCTCCATCCACACCGTCGTGCCGAAGCGGCCACTGATTTTGGTAACTCCTTCTCAGTCGAGCAGTCCTAAATGTTTGAGCTAATGAGCTTGCGTGATGAAGCAACGAAGAATCGTGTAAATAAGAACAAAGGAGGTTATAGATATCGACGAGGCCGAGTAGCTTCGATCATTAGAGGATTAGACTTTAGAGCAGCAAAATCCAACCTTTGTTAACAAAATCCAGCGTGCAACAGGAGCAGAACGGACCATAGAAGAGAGACACGCTCTCTCTTTTATGGATCAGTGAGTCAAAGTGTGATCGACTCGTTCGGAGGTTGGCGGCGGCTTGAGTTCCAGGGTGACGAGGTCGATGATATCGTCCCACTGGCTCAAGTTGCTCGCCGGTGACGGATGCCTCGTCGCGCTCGCCATCGCGAAGAGGCCGTCGCCGTCGCTGGGGACGCCGTCCTGTTGACCTGCGTTATCGTAGAACAAGGACGAGAAGGAAGCGCCGCCCGTCCTGCTCATGCCGCCGCCCCCTGACACTGTAGTTGTCCTCCGTCGCCTCCGGCGGCGTCAAGGGCGACTCAGCGCCCGCGACGACGTCGGCGTGTTTGCCCCCTCGGCTTCCTCGCTTGCTCTTCTGGCTGCCGCCGACGGGCACGTCCCGGAGCGTGCCGCCGTTAGTCCAGTGCCGGCGGCAGTCCCGGCAGTAGTGCCGCGGCTGCAGCTTGCTGTAGTTGTTGTAGTAGCAGAACTTGGTGTTTGTGGACTCGCACCGCGGGCAACTCAGCGGCGCTCCCGCAGCCTTTGCACTCTGCTTCTTCCTTTCCACCTTCACGTTTCCTCCGCCGCCTACATTCCATTCCTTCAAACAAACCCAAAAAAAAAAATCAAAAATCAAAAATCAAATCGAGCTCGACAAAATCACAAAAACCAGAGCACGAGGCGGGGGCTCACCTCCAAACTCTCTCCTTCCATCTCACTCGTCAACTTTCATACGAGTGATCACCGGAAGAAAGTGGAGGCGGAGAGCATGAACAGAAGGAGCGAATTGTAGCAACGTCCAAAGCTAATAAATCGTCCTACCAAACGTGGGAACAGCTCACTGGCCCTCTCCTCTCCTCTCCTCTCTTCTCCTTCATCGCTGACGTTTAAATGCAGAGATCGTTGGCAAAGACCGACGAGATCGAGGCAGCAACGTGCGCGGGCTTCCGCAGGGACATTAATGCAAGCGCGGATAGCTCATCGTGAGTGGGAAGCAAGAAACGGGAAACCATTCTCGCTAAGTGCCGCACGTGATCCTTCGCCCCCGACTGCAGAGACGACAGCAGCTGGCGTGTGATTTATTACATCAAGGAGATGTTCATTTTACTCCCTATTTTAACTGAATTTTCAAGAATACCCCTAGTTTGACAGGGTTTTTTATTATTTCTTCACGTCTTTTCCTTTCTCTCCTCTCTTAACTCTCTGTGCTTTCCTTCCAGATTCCGTCCTCGTAGGTAAACTGGCTTCGAGTGTCAGAATTTGGAGTCTTAGTTTCTGGCCAGTGTTCCTTATTTTATGTTTTCCCATCGAGCAACAATGTCCGATTCAATGAATGGTGGCATGTTCTTCGCTGAGGAACAATTATTTGTTTGACTTGTTGCGACCACAAAGTATATCTTATTACTAACATGAATAGCGTTTGTCACCCTTTTCCTTCATAACACATGCAGTTTCATTGGTTTTTCAATAAGACAAATTGAAGGAACTGATTGCGTTTAATTTTCCAATCTGACCAATTGAAGAATCTGATTGAATTTGATAAAAAAAAATTTAATACTCTAGATGTCTAGTCTTTCTTAATTGGCCTATCAAGTAATCAAAATTTGACTTTTAAGAAATCATCTCATTCGAAATTTAAACCTGAATCCTCCTACTATTCATTTAAGTTTTTTTCTACCTAGTATGTCAGAGTGTTATCTTACACTTCTTAACCGTGAGCACCCACCCTATGAGCATCTAAAATTTTATTATTTTAAATTTTTTTTTATACTTAATAATATAACCCAATGCTTGAATTTTAAAAATAAAATCTTAAATGACTTAACCACAAATAATAATAACAACAATAATAATAATAAAATGGCATTGTTCATAATTCGAGCGCCTAGAAGTGATACAGACACCCGAACATTTCTATCGCGGATGCTACGTGTGTGTGTGTATATATAATCTTGAAAGTAGATAATCTTCCGCACTTTGCTTTTTAAAAGCTCCTCTTTAGACGAGATGGCTAACTTGGAGAGGGTTAATCCCTGCTTGCTAAATGAAGGTGATGGATGGGTTAGACTGGCCCCTAGTAACCTTGGACAAACATCTTTTATATCGAGAAACACTAAGGCTACCTTAATTAATAATACATTCAACTTGGTGCTGTGTGGTTTGTGGCTTAATTGAACTCCAATCTTAGTATTGAGCAAACTAAAATAAAGGAGCTTAACTCACCTACAGAAAAATAAATAAATTTGGCACCAAATAACTGTATCTATACACACGAAAACTGGAACCGTAGTCTTCTAGTGGAATGCTGCAACTTCTGTAGCTAAGAATTGAGATCCAAAGCACCCGATCCAGGATAATACACACCTTCAAACTCGAAATGGAAAGCCAAAATTTTGATATATTCTTATTTCACCTCCTTGTCCAGCAGTAACGATAGCCATCCCCCAAGCTAGCTTGCTTTGCACCAGCAAAGCCCCATTGTGAAGCTCACCACTGCTCTGGGGGCTAAGCTCGTTTCTCGGCATCTTCTCCTTGGACCAAGTCGGAGAATCAATCCTCGACGGAATGTCGCGATGAACTGGACTCTGAGTGTAGACTGATAATGATGAAGATGAATTTTTGTGCCCGTTGTTGATCTGTGTTTGTCCCTCGGCTTCGCTAGCAGATACCGGACTGAAGCCATTTTGCATGTTGCTGTGGCCTGCGACCAGCCCTGTGGCACTGGGGTGTGGCCAAGCAACAGCCACAGTCACATCCTGACATTGGAAGTGCTCATAAGATTGCATGGAATTGACAATGCCCTTGGCCTTACTAGGTTGGGAACAAGCATCGTATCGCCAGATATACACATGAGAATCCTCGCTAGCGCAGATCACATACTTCCCATTTGGGGTCATCGAAGCCGATATCTGACTGCTAGTGTTGCGGAATCCTGAAGAAAATTGAAGAGTGTCAACCAAAGAACATGAGGAAATGGCTTCTGAATATGGCAACTTGAAGACTAGAATTTATACTCAATATTAAAGAAATTCTAGTAAAGACATGCCTTAAAACTTGCATGAGACCTAGAGATCAAAAATTAAAATCACTTTTCAACAGCAAGGACACTCGGCCCAAGTGAGTTTCCAATAAGAAATTAAGATTAGTTGAAGGAACGCTAGTCTTTCTACCAGATCCTCTCGAGGAATCTAGAAGAGAAGAGTTGTGTGATACTTCTGAAAGTGATGCCCTTGTGATGTAATCCCCTTTCATAGAATTGTCTCTTGGAACTTAAGAGACATAACAAACTAAAGTGCAAAATTGAGGCCAAGGTGATGGTAAAAATAATCGAAGTAACTTGATTCCTTTGATGTGAGAGATTTTAAACTGAGTGAGGCCAAAATCAACTGTTTGTTTTTGTAAACAAGGTAAGATTCCTTTGGTGAGAGCAATGAAAGCAAGCAACACGCCTAGAAAAGAAACACCGTAAATGTGAAGGAGTCAATATATAACCACTGAGGATATAAACCAAATCAGGCGGACCCACATAGTTTCAAGCTTTGCAGGATCCATCTGTATGTATTCTCTAACTGCAAAAAGAACTAAATGATAACTCATGGATAACAATTTCCTTCAGTGCCATAAATATACTACAACAAATACAAGCTAAGATGAGGCATGAATTCTGATTTCAAAACAATGTGATATGACACAGATGCTCACGTCACAGAATACTCCATCCTTTGAATGACTTTGACTCTGCTAAAATAAAAAGATTCCCAAATCTCAATTATATATTTTTATCATTCCGACGAAAATATTAACCTTCGCATTCCAAATAATTCAGATGAATTTAAAAGGCATCTAAATGTTTTTGTTATGGTGCCACAAACTTACTAAACTATTGGTGGTTGCATGACAATGAGCAATATCTCAGACTGTCACATCAAGGATAATGCTAATTAATTATTATATCATCGTAGAAACAAGCTCTAAAGAATTTCCATTTGGAAGGTGATCAGAAATTTTGTGAAGATCTCACACAATTGTTAAGGAAGGTTAATGTAAATCCTACCCGAAGAATGAACAGGTATCTATACAACGTGTAGATACATCGACTGAGGTTATTATAACACAATAAACACACATCTTAGGGTGCATATAGCTAAATTGATATTCTTGTTATATATGTGTGTGCCTGTGTGTATGTATAATATGTATATATTTTTGCTGCAAAGTTCAGTGTGAAGGAAACTAGTTGTTAATTACATATATGTAGATGTTAAAGAAGTAGAATAACATTAAAGTGCATATATTAATGGGAAAACCATTACATGAGATACCAGTTGAGATAGACTTTCTCCTGGTCAGTGTCAGTGAATCCATATCAGAACAAGCAACACAATGGCATTTATTCATGTTGACAAAGTATCACTATGGATTGATCACCAGAACACTACTGATCCACACCTAAAACCAGGCCTCAATGATTTCATGTCTTTTTTTTTTACGACCTTATTTTTGGTCAAGAAATGGATATTTCCTAGTCATGTTAATAAAAACAATAAAGTGAGTTGATAGTAAAAGATTTACCTTTAAATTTGTGCATTAGTTCAACCCCATTCACAACACGAATTCTTGAGTCTGCCGATGTAATAAGAACTTCAGAGGAACTTCCTGGAACAAACTGTTCAAGAAACTAGTCAGAAACTGGAGATATAGATATAGAAATGTAGTTCAACTTAGAAATAAAGGGAAAACCTCTACAAGTACAAAGGAATATAAAGAATGAAGACAAATTCTTGCATTCACCTTTTAATTGGATCTAGTAAGTCTGCAAATACCTGAAAGCCAGTAATTTTCTTGTTGCTCGACTTATTTTTATTTGATTGCAAGTAAATTTGATCCTTGATGTGAAGCTTGTTCTCTACAGGAAATTTTAAAACACAAGATGAATCACAGTAAGGAATGAAGACTACAGTTCCAAACTGAAAAGGAAGATCATTAAGCTGGTTGGTCGGATAAGAGTTCATACCAGACGTGTCAAAGAGGTGGCAACTACCCTTGTGCGTACCCACCATAGCAGCCTACACAACCCAAGAGTTCAGTTGTAGCATCAACATGGACTAGTTTTACAAAATTAAGATTCTTTTCATGAAAATCAATGATTGTTATCAGTTAAATCATTTCTACCTGTCCATTGGGAGTAAAACATACTGCAGTGACAATCTCATGAAGATCATTCCAATCAACAATTTGTCGATCCGGAATGCTCCATATACGGACTTTCTTGTCTAGGGATCCACTGATGAAGTATTTTTCATCAACGGGATTGAATTGGATGCAGGTAACTGAATCAAAGGAACATAATAGATAGAAAAGTGCCATTAGCTGATGCAACAGAATGATAATGAGACAAATGATCATTCATGAAACATAACTAAAGCCAAGAAAACATTTGCTCACCATAGTCACTGTGGGAAAATGTTTTTAGACAGGAACAGAAAGATGTGTCCCACAATCTGACTGTTTTGTCCATTGAAGATGATAGCAGATGCTGCATGGACAAAAAAGATCCTTATATATTCTCTCACATTATAGGATTTCTATTCAAACCAAACGATAAAAAAACTTCTTCCAGATTACCAAATGATGGTAAAAACATTTCAGACCTCTGATGATGACGAAGCAATAAAAGAAAACATGCATAGATATTTCTTTAGGTTCTATCACATACACACAGTTTTCTCCCTTGGACTGTTTTTTGTAATTTATCCCTCATTTTGTGACCCCCTCCCCATGCTCATTGAATTCTTCACACTTCACCCTAGGCTAGTTATTGTTAGGATTTTGTTTGAAATATAGCCAATAAATATCATATGGCCCTCCCTTAGTGATCCATATAAAAGACGCTTGACATTTTAAAGGTGGAACTCTAATAGGAGTTAGTCTGACTTAGGGATGATAACAATTTGGAAATTATATAGGACAAAAAGATATTTTCTGAAACAACAAAGGAAAACTACAATAATGGGAAAATTTTGGGGAGGAATATGAAAAAAAGCCCTATTCTTTATATCATGATGGGTGGCGCAGCTAATTTTGTTCTCTTAGCCTTCCTTTGTAACCAAATGCTCTAGAATGGTTTGGAACCCATCCATCACTTTGGTGGAACACCCACATGTTTAAAATTTTTGTGCTAGGTGGCATAGCCAAAATTTACAGTTCAGGTGAATTACCAAAATATGATATCATAATATCCATTGTCTCATTCATGTTTAGGAGAACCATATTATGCCAACCAAAAATCATCACATTTAACACATTTCAGCACATATCAAAATATGTCAAGATAAATTTGAATAATGTGTATCCACTAATAGTTGTTACCTGAGATGTTTGTTATATTTTCTTACCTTGTTTCTTTAAAATTTTATTTCAATTGACTATCTAATTACCACAATTTAAAAAATAAAATAAGTCTACACTAGAGAAGTGAAATTCATCAAAAATCATATAAGCATGCTTCACCACATGCTGAAGTGCATTAAGTACAGTAAAATTTCATTTAGGGAATAAAATCAACTGCAATGTAATTTTTTGTCTTTTTTTCTGAAGTAAATAGAAAATGGATTATAGGAGTAAAATTCATCTAAAGTCATCTTGCCATACTTCAACATATGTTGAAATATGCTAAATGTTGCACAATATTGAACTAGTATCATTTCGTTTAGGGATTAGAACCCATTATAGAATGATACTTTAAACTTGCTCCATACCATTTCACAAATTAGACAATAATAGATATGTAGCCCATTAGCAATAATGCTAAGTGTTAGCTTGCTTTCAAATTTCTAACAATATAGGTGCAAAGGATAAAAATAGTATGGCTCAAAAATATGTAATTTCAAAGCAACCTATCATGGAAGGAAGGACTGTTGTCGAAGCATGTAACATAATGGAAATTAATAAAAATAATATTGTACTATCAGTCAGTAAAGATAATTGTCAAAGATGGTGTGCTTGACATGAAATCAGTATCTGGAGGGACCAGGAATTAATGTATTCAGCATAAAACTAGGTTGATAGATTACTTTGATGTGACAATTGTTGGACAACAAAGCATATGATGAGAAAACTTATACTTCCCAAGCAAACTAGGATCATAGCATATATTTCTTTAAGTAAACTAGTATAATAACAACACAAATTGGTAGTAGGAACGCCATGTTTAAAAAAGAAAAATCTAGAGGAACGCCAACGGTTCTTTCTAAAGAAGCCTTTCTTAAATAATGAAAATGTACGTTCAACACTGTAAACCAGTAATAGTGAATTATTCAGCATTTGTAGCACTGGCACCAAAATAGTTATATTATAAAGAATGTCAAGGTCCACAGAAGAATAAGGTCCAAGTAGATATACTGAAATAATTTGGATTCATGACATTGTTGTTCTGCAGCACCAATTATCGTTCTTTCTTCTTAATCAATCATGAATCATCTACATTCAAACAATATATATTTGGGGAAGTCTATTCTTTTCCTATCGCATAGTTGCCTCGCGGATCAGAATCGCATATATAATCCATTTCCTCAGAACTAATGGAGTTTCGTCTATAGGAAATATAAATAAGTCTGTCTGTCGTTCAGTAATCATTTGGCAGGGAAGTTCACCAAAAGAGCTTATGTTGATCAGCGAAAGACGAACAGTGTGTAACCTCAACAACTATTCAACTTTACGTAAAAACAGTAGATAAAGCGAAAAATCACCTGGGACTTGGACCATGAAAGATCAAGGACATCTTTTGTGTGGCCCCTAAAAGAGAAGATTGGCTTATCCAATAAAGCGAAAACATGCTCTGGCAGCATTAAGTGGTCGGAACTCACAGATCGTCTGCTGTGAGGGACCTTTGACCATCTTTTCTTCTCCCAGTGACTTGCCTCCGCAGAGGACAAAGCTACGGCAGGTTCCGGCGTGCCATTAGCAAATGCTGATATGAGAGGATGACAATTACCATCCTCGCCAATCTCTCCCTCCGGGAAAAACTCTGCCTTTTTCTCCAAGCCGGCGACCTCCCACACATGGATAACACAATCCTCACCTCCACTTGCCAGAAGTCGCCCATCCAAGCTAAATTTGATGGTCCAGATAGCTCCGTTGTGCGCCTGAATCGCCTGAGTAATGTAGAGACCAGTGAGTTCCTTATACGACTTGCCGTACTGCCGGACTCTGATTCTCTCGGGCCCGTGATGGGTAGAATGCGAACCGTCAAGGCTATCATCGGTGGCCGAACTCGACCTCCTCCCTCCCTTCTCCGACGAAGTTTCTCTCTCATCATTACTCCGCCTTTCCCGTTGGTGGTGTCCTCCGGAGACCACCGTGCCTGCTATGTTCTTGATGCTCTTGAGCCAGCTACCCTTCTTCTTCGATCTGAGACTCCCTTCGCCGGCCCTTAACCCACCACCAGGTCCGCCACAACCATAATCGTTCCTCTTGCTCTCGTCGCTCCCGGACTCCTCGACGCTTTGCCGCCGCATGAGCTCCTGTACGAGCGGGGAGCGGCCGACAAAGATTTCGAATTCCTCCATCGTGAGCTGCCGCCCCGTCCCGACCTCCTTCAGCTTGTTCCACATTCCATCCTGCCGCATCTCCTTCACCACGAACTCTCTGCCATCGTCCAGATTCCTAATCGTACAAGGCTGCTGAAGACCCCCGCCTTCCAAGCCACCGCATTTCGCCGCAGTCAGCGACCAGGAACGCCCAACGAGGGGCGGCTTATCGGTGGCCGGCCCGGACCCAAGCGAGATTCGCTCAGTCCGTTCCGAACGGACACAATTAGGATCGACGGAGCCATCCGATCTGGATCTGACGATCACCGCGACATCGGACCGCAAGGAATCAGGGAATGAGACGGCCGACGGCCCAACCTCCTGCTCCACAGTCCTAGAACCGGCGGCGTCACGGGATGGGGACTTCGGACGGGCGAGGGCGAGGGCAGGGTCCCCGCCGAGGCCCATCTGTAACAGCAGTCGGTTCCGGCGCTCCTCCACTGACGACGGCTCCGAGATCCAGACGTCGTACGAGCTGGAGAGCGGCGGCAGCAAGCTCGCGCCGCGGAGGGAGCGGCGGTGATGCCGGTGGTCGGCGTCGTCATCGGAGGCGGAAGTAGACGAGCTCGACGAGGACAGCACGCGGTCCAAGGACTCGTAATACAACTCCTCCTCCTCCACCTCCCTCGCGATCGACGGCGCTTCCCAGTCGGCCCCCCTCATACCGCCATCGCCGCCCGCGTCGGACGCGGCGAGCCGGCAGCAGTTCAAATCGGAGAACAGCCCGACCAAGAACAGCAAACGGATCGAAGCCAAAAACGCGATGCGATTTCGTCACCGCCCGGCACTGTGCACACAAAAAAAGCCACCGGGTGGTGTCGCGAACAGCGGTTTCTACTGGGAGCCGGACTAGCCGTTTTAATGCCCAATTAAAGCTCGCTTTACTTACTCTGAAGCCAACGCCATCGATTCATAATTTTCTAAATAAAAAATAAAAAAACAAAAAAAAAATTTCCCCCATAAATCATTAAAATACTGAAATAATTTAAATTTTAAGTTTTGATATATTCAAAAATTCAGTTTTTCTTTAAAAAAAAATAATAATAATAAGGCAATCGACAATTTTAGTGGCATCAGCGCCTGTGCATATAGCGCCATCTGAACACATGAACGTAAACTCTTAGGCAGGGCCTTAGGCAACTACCAGGCAGCAGTGGAGAGGACGGTTCCCACCTCATGAGCAAAGGAGAGCAAGCTTCCACCACACTTTTTTGCACAACAATCCACCATTTCGATTTGAGAGACCCCCACCCTTTTTCTCTCTCGCTCCTAATCTCACCGCCGATCACACAAAAGCTTTAGGATGATGGTGAATTAATGCGCAGCCTTGTTCATATGCATCTATCATCACCCAGTGTGCCTGACACCGCCCCCATCAGCCATCAGAGTGCCGTCCCTCTGCAGCATGCAGCGGCTTGTGAGTGAGCCTGAGCCATAATAATGGCTCGTACCACGCTTAGCTATTCTGTTATCATTGTTCGCTCGCAACGTCTCCTAATCTTTGCTTCCTCCGCAGGACAGCAGCGATGCATCTTTCCGTGCTAAGCGTGACAGTAACAACCGCGGCCCGGGCGACAGTAGGTGGTCCGCCCTCTGAGGCCGGTTACTAGTCGTCGTCCTATCGAGGAGCCGAGCCGAGACGAGCCTCGATGGTCCCCAACTTTTCACAAGCGTACGTATAACCGCGGCTTTGTGAGTAACCCCGTGTTAAGGTCACGCGATGGTGAAGATGAAGGTTGAGGTAGCTGATGATGGCAAACCCTAACTGGCGATCGAGGGAAAAGGGAAGTGACAGAGAATGCATGCGAGAGAAGGAACAGGGCGATGCGTCGTCAGCTGGGGAGAAAGAATATTGAGGAGGACCAGCTAGCTAGCAGCGAGTAGGGCTGAAGGAGCATGAAACGGTCGCTCTGTTGGTGAATGTGTGTCATGGTCCCCGTGTGTAATGGGGTTCATTGTTTTCAGCGTGCCGTGCCGTGCCGCCATTGTTGCCTCTAGCTACTTTGCCTGTGGTCGATCGTCGAGATTAATTTGTACACAAGATCACATGATAAATTGCTGTTATTCTAGTGATTCTTCTTCAGGTTTGTTGTTCGAAACGTTTTTCGCTCGCTGCCTTTATTCTACTACTCATTATATTTGTGGCCGTATCGTACGAACTCCTCTTTCCAGCTCCGACAGCCCAACGTAACTGATCCCTTTCTCCCTTTGTTCCTTTCCAAGTCAAGTCACCTGCTGGTGATCTTTCCCGGGAAGGTCTACCTTCGCTTGGAGGGACGATGGTCTGGACTCTGGGCCTTGAAAGAAAGGAAGTTAGCTGTAAAAGGAGATAATTTTTATTTTTATTTTTTTTTTTTTAAAAAAAAAGGAAATGAGAGCGATTCGAACTGCTAAATGAGACTTTCTAAACAATTGTAGATAGCAGGAGGTCTCAAACCGAGGAAAATAGATTAAAGGTTTGCATGGACTAGACCTGACCTCGAGCTGAGTCAACCGGACCCAAGCTAGGCCTGTAATTGATCAGGCTCGAGCTCGTAACCAAGTCAGTTGGTCGGATATCCATTGATTCGGTTGCTGGACCAGAACCGTAATCGGCCTAACAAGGTGCCAAATTGGTTAAGGTTCATAGACTTAAGATTTTTTTTTTTGTATATAATTGTTGTTATATAAAAATTTATTTAAAAAAAAATTTCTTAATCAAGTCTCAAACGGTTTCTCACATCAGAATTAATGCATTTATATTACATTTATTATTCTTAATAGTTGAAAAAAATATCAGAGAGCAAATAATTTCTTTTGACTATGTAATAATGCATTTATGCTAATAAGAATCATAATATTTTTAAAAAAATACGATGACGATACGTTTAAAATTTAAGATACTATTTTAAAATCATAAAAGATATATAAAGAACTAAATAAGTACAAATCCTTTACATTAATTATATATATATTATAAATTTATAATTTTAAAATAACATGAATCAGGAATCGACTCGTGAACCGATAATTCCAAATCATAAACGATTCTGAAACGTGAACTGCAATCATCTAAGACGATTAAAATTAAAGATCAATCTATCAAAAACCGTCGAACTCAGAACTGGAGTCGAGTCTATACGAACTTACTAAAGATGAATGTTAAAATATCGATTAAAACATTATTATTTCCCCCACAATCCTTCTTATTCCTCTTGTCCATGCAGAAAATCTTTAAAATGCAACTCTAGTCTATAATCTATAGCATAGCTATTCTGTATTCATAATAGAAGAATACTTAATTATTAATCCAGCATAAACGATGTTGTAAATTTCTATTCGTCCTGTTTCACCAACCATACAGTGAACAACAGATTACTGTTGGAAACATCTAAAACAATATAAAATGGCATTGTTTAAGAGCCCATAATAACAGTGTATCCAAATTAAACGAAACCAAAGGGACTAACAGAAGATAATTCAGAGTACCAAATCAGTAAGGTTCGAGTGGCAAAACTACGCCAAGCAAAAGCCAAAACGACAATAGAAGATGACTGAGAAAACGTTTTTATGGTACCACACAAGGAGTAACTTAGTCGAACAAGCTAAAACCCATGTCATCATCAGATTCCTCAGCAGGTTCCTCTTTCTTCTCTTCAGCAGGCGCTGGTGCAGCTGCAGCAGCAGACTCAACAGCAGCCACAGGAGCAGCAGCAACAGCGAATTTGCTAGGATCCTGTAGCAATTACAAGATTAAGAATTGTATCAGTTTATTCCGAGAAAAAAAACATGCAAGAAATAGAACAAGAATGACAAAGTCTACCTTCAGAAATTCCTTCACTTTCTCAGCCTGTGGGAATGTGTACTCAGTTGCTATTGCAACAGCAAGTACATTCTTGTATGCATTGATGAACATGTGGGGAGCTGCTGCAAGTGTTGGGTAGGAGATGGCCAGAGACAGTGAAGTAACCATGGAGATACCAGCTGCTAGCTTCTCAATGAGGTCATCCTCAGTAAGATCCAGTACCTCAGGGCTGAATACAGACCCATCTTCATACACAGAAAGAATAACAAGACCGTATGAAAAGGGCCTAATTCCTAGCTTTGCAAGGAGAGCAGCCTCAGAAGAGCCCACTTTGTCACCCTTCTTAATCAGCTCAACTGGGGTGATGATTTCCACAGTACCCTTGTTAATTTTGGTAGGAATATTGAGCACCTGCCCATGAACAAACGAGGGTTAAAGATGAACCCACCAAGAATATGATTGTCCCATACAAGGCATAAATCTCATTAACCTGGAAGAAAGATGTCTGGGAAGGGTCCAGTCCAGTATTTCCAGGAGGAACAATAACATCAATTGGTGCTACAAGTCCAACACGAGCAGGAGCTCCCACCTGCATAGATAGATATACAGAATTAGAAGCATTGATACGTAATAATACATTTTTTCTTTCCTGAGACAATTGCCAAACCATATCTAACGTAGTAAATAATAGATGAATCAAACTAGTGTAAGTACAAAAGAAGCATAGGAGCATTGTACTTAACATCAAGTAAGCGCAAAAGAGCATTCTAATTGACATCAACAACCTAGAAATTTGTTGGTTTGGTCAAGTTCCTATTATTTAGAAGTCAAGCTCAAGTTCCTATTATTTAGAAATCAAGCTCTATATTAAACCTTTTGAGTTGGCAGTCAAGATTCAAGCACATACCAAGAAAGATTAGACTATTTCCACCTAAATCAATACAATATAGCACAGCCAAAAGTATTCATTTTATGAAAAAAAAATCAGTAAGGATGGAAAGAATAAACCAATTCTTTCACAAGGTAAGCAACCATGGCATTAGTTTGAATGCTATGGCAAGTTCATTATAGTTTGAAGTTAGCCAAATCACAAGACCAGCTCAACAGTATCAAATAATATAATAGATTAAACAATTTATTTCAATCCATCAGTTGAGTATAAGAATGATAGCATGTGAATGAGAAATTTAGGTATTAAAGAAATTATTAGCGCGCACACATGAATAAAAGAACTTTTTTGCACCGTAACCAGAAATAGTGCAAACCATATTGAATCACACCAGCTAAAAGTTTCAGAAGCAGAAACCATTTAAATTACATTCTAAGAATGAAATACTCTATTGGGCATGTGAGCAACATCACATGACTCTAATCATGATATTGTTTGCGCGGAAACAAAAAGAAAATGATTAAATTCGTAACAAACAATAGATATTAATAGGCAAAAGTGGCATCGGAGTAGTAAATCTGCAAATGTAAAATCAATGAATCGCCTAGTAACAAAAAATATTTTTTGACTATCAAATCAGATGTTGAAAACAAACAAGTGTTCAATAATTCGTTCATACCTTGTACTTGGCAACCTCTTCACTGACTTCCTTGAGATCTCCCTTTGTAAATATCAGGCCAACGTTTCCCTAAGTTACACGTGGGGCGAGAAAAGAATTAAGTTTCATACTCACAGAAAGAAGAAATTTTAGAGATCTCAAAATAGTCATTTTTTTTACGAAAAGGGCGTCAAACTAAAGCATTTTTGCAGCACAAACAGAAGGAGCAAGGCAAGGAAACCCACAACAAGGAGAGGGAGCAGGTTGAGGTAGTTGTTGTTGCCAGTTTTCTCAGCATGAATCTTGATGCAGCGGCGGATAAGCGTATTTTTCCCCATTAGAACAACGGAATCGCCACGGAGACCCGAGCGGATGTTCTGCAGCTGGTTGGAGCCAACATTATCAGCGGCAGCAATGAGCACCTTGCTATACTCATCGAGAAGCGCGCAGAGCTTCTTGTCGTACAAGACCTTCTTCTCGGACTTCGACAGCTTCACCACCATTTTGCCTTGCTTGTTCGACTCCGAACCGAATCGAGCGAGAATAATCTACAACAAAGACCTCCTTCGAGGGCCAAGACGAGCACAAAGCCACGTCAAGGCGGACGGGGAGTCGAGCACCCTGTCTCTTTAACCTCTGTGAGAGAGGAGAAGAGAGGAAGACGAGAAGACCACAAAACCCTAGAAACAGAGCTAACGGCGGCTAGGTAAAAAAACCCTAGAAGCCTTGGGCGGCCTTTTATAGACGGGAAAGAAGCAGGATAAGAAATGTCAACGTGGGAGGATCCAGATCAATCCATTCCATTCTCTATCAGGTCCACTGGACCGGACCGGACCGGACTGAACCGAACCGGATCAGTACGACCCTTACAGTCTGTTTGGATCGGGTGAGGGACGGTTCATTAATGGAAGGGGAAGGGAGGGGAAGGGAGGGAAAGGGAAGGGAAGGGAGGAGAAGAAAAGTAACTTTGTTTGGGAGGAAAGGAAGGTCCAAAGGGAAGGGAATGAGAGTTAAAGATATAAAATGCCAAATATCTCCTCGATTCCATCTCCTTCCTTCCTCCTCGTCTTCGACCTCCGCCGTCCCGCAGCCGCCTCTTCCCCTCCGCCGCACCAGCGGATTCCCTCGCCGCCAGCGGATTCCCTCGCCGCCGCCGTCCCGCAGCCGCGCCAGCGCCAGCGGATTCCCCTCCGCCGCGCCAGCGGTCGTCCTCGAGCCCCGCCGTCGGTGGCCGGTTGCTAGTGGCCTCGCACCTCCGATCTCGCAGTGCCGGTGATCCGCCTTTCCGACGGAGACCGATCCCTCCCGCAGGTCAGTTGCCCCCTCCTCTCGCGACCTTTGATCTCGCAGGCTGATCCTCTGCTTCCATATCGCGCAGGCCGGCCACAGCATCCAGTTTCCCCAGTCCAGCAGCCTTCTCCAGTCCAGCAGCCTCCTACTCTCGCGACGGGGCGACGAGAGCGAAGCCGATCAGTTTCCCCAGTCCAGCAGCCTCCTACTCTCGCGACGGGGGACGCATCCACGACGACGTAGCTCTTGAACACCATAGAAACGAAGAAGAGAATGGGTAAAATTGGAATAAATGTATTTCCCCTTCCTTACACCCCGATTTGGGGTGTAAGAAAATCTACGTATTCATAAGCACGGAAGGGGAAGCTTTCCCCTTCTTTCCCCTTCCCTTCCTTATCTCACCGCATCCCAAACACAGGAAAAATTTTTTTTCCCCCTCCCTTACCTTTCCCTCCCTTTCCCTCACCTCCTCCCAAACAGAGTGTTAAGGCCTTAACTCTCAGGACGTGGTTCAAAGGAGACTGCCGCGTCGAGAACCAAAAGAAACTCCCTGCGTTATCAGTTTATTAACGTGATCTTCAGTTTCTGCAGAGATTTTAATTGCTGCTGGAGATGGGAGGAGTTACTCACTGAAAAAATTATTATTAATCTTGAAAGTTTCGATCTGCTCGATGCCAAGTTTCTTTGATCTGCAAATTAATTAATCACTTGCTCTCAAATCTGCAATGGTTTCCACCCGTCCACGCATGAAGTCCGCCGTCTTCTCCCTCTTCCTCTGCCTCTCCTTGGTCGTCGTCGCCGTCGACGCCTCCCGCAGAGGAAACAAGAATAACGTGATCGACAGGTGCTGGCGGCGCAACCCGAGGTGGGCCGCGCATCGACAGCGACTCGCCATGTGCTCGGTGGGCTTCGCCGGCAAGATGACCATGAACAGAGGGCGCGGCGTGAGCAGCTACGTGGTCACGGACTCTAGCGACGACCCCGTTCGGCCTCGCCCCGGGACGCTGCGCTACGGCGCGACGGTGCTCCAGGGCAAGGTGTGGATCACCTTCGCGCGAGACATGCAGATCCGCCTCGTGCGCCCGCTCGTCGTCAAGAGCTTCACCGCCATCGACGGCCGCGGCGCCGACGTCCACATCGTCAACGGCGCCGGCTTCTTGCTTTATAAGGTACGCATGCACGTTCGCTCATGTGCAGTTCGATCATAACCAATATTTTATCGATTCATTTGCAGGTGCAGAACGTGATCATCCACGGGCTGCAGTTCCACCACCTGCGGTCGCAGGCGCGGGGGCCGATCATCGACCCGTACGGGAAGCTATCGCACGCCGGCAGCGAGGACGGCGACGCCATCAGGGTGGTGACGGCCTCCAAGGTGTGGATCGACCACAACACGCTGCACTCGTGCGAGGACGGTCTCATCGACGTCACCCGCGGCTCCACCGACATCACCATCTCCAACAACTGGTTCCACCACCACGACAAGGTTATGCTCCTCGGTCACAGAGACGGCTACATCCGCGACAAGGCCATGCGCGTCACCGTCGCCTTCAATCGCTTCGGCCCCGCCTGCAGCCAGCGCATGCCCAGGTGATCCATCGCCCATTAATAATATATATATATATACATCATCGATGCATGGAATTAGTATATGAATCAATCAGGGTGAGGTACGGATACGCGCACGTGGTGAACAACTTGTACGACGGGTGGAAAGAGTACGCCATCGGAGGAAGCGTCGGGCCGACCATCATGAGCGAAGGGAATCTGTTCGTGGCGTCGAAGCAAAAGGAGGTGACGAGGCGGATGCCTGCCCGCAAAGGCAAAGCGCTGGCCAAGTCGTGGAATTTGCGTTCCGAGCACGACGCCTTCGAGAACGGGGCCTTCTTCAGGAAGTCCGGAGCCCCCGTGGCGAGTCCCCGGTACGATGCGCACCAGAGGTTTACGGCGGCGAGGCCAGGTGCTGTGAGGGCGCTGACGAGGAACGCCGGCGCACTACGCTGCAGCACGAAGGCTCGATGTTAGCAGAACTAATCTTGCAAGACTTGACGTTTGATTCGATCAAAAAGGTTCAGTGGAGAAGATTAAAATGTTAAATCAGATTCATATGCATCAAATTTGTATAGAATAGAAGCTCTTCGAAATTTGCATAAAACTGAAGCAGATACACATTTTAACTCCTATGCGATTGAACGCTTAAATTATCAAAACATGATCTACAAGCAAGGAAGCAGTTACCTTGATAGTTGGAGCTAGTTTCAAAATGATATAGCTATCTGTATAAGACCACAGACATCAGGTAAGTTTGATGACGGCAAATTCAGGGCAAATTCAGGGCGAAAGAAATAACAGGCTTTGAAAGATTGCACTTGAAACAATTTAGTTGCACATCAATGAACATTGAGATGCGACAATATCAGTATGCTAGGCATGTAACTAAAATGGCCCAGCAAACGGACTTGACTCACAGACAAGTCGCCTGACCGAAGGAACTGTAGAGACTTAGGGCAATACATAGCTTAACCATTGTGGGTGGATTAACCACTGACTCGAGCAGGATAATCACAACATTCATAAGCAGCTCTGCAGTTTAAGAAGTTGACTTCCAGTGATTTAGAAGATTCAATTTTCTTCACTCGCCAATCTTTTGGAGCTCATTCGAATAGTCGTTTCAAACGGGGACATTTTGCAGGAAGTAATTGCTTCTCCAACTCATGATGTTACATAGCCCAGTCTTCATCACTGTCGTCCTGGAGAAGGAGGCAGCATGTTAAGGAAAATTGTATTTCAGAAGCTAAAACTTTATTATGAATATACCAGACCAGACAAAAAAAAAAAAGAGAGGATACATGTAGCATCAGATGTGGGGAAAAAAATCACAAAACAACCTCTTTGTACTAAACATCAAAAAGTTCCAACCAAACAGGTTTAGTCAGAAATACATAGGCAGTAGTTTGGATATCTCATGCGGTAAAGATGCTTTCATCAGCAATTGAAGTCTAAGATGCTCTTGTTTTGCAGATCACTATCTTTCATGAGACAAGAAATGATTGGATTTAACCCTTGGACGCTAACAAATTAAATCACTGATATAATTATCTAAAAGCAAGGATTTTCTTATATCAACTTGGCGTGCAACAAAGGTCTAGCCAACAACAACTATGCTGCTAAGTCCCTTGCAATTTCCCATCGTAACAAATATCTTAAGTTTTCGTACAAGAATTGCATTTAGAGCTATAGTTAGAGAAAAATAATTAATTGCAATTAGAATAGATACTAACCTTGTCGAATAATCTTCCTCAAGTTAATGATGGCAAAACAAACCCACAGGCAATGATTTTTTAGGTAACTTCAATTCTTACATTAGTTACTTGTGGTTCTGTACGACTAATAAACAGAGAAGACAATACGTTCAACAATTCTATGGTTTACCTTAGAGTCACTTGAGATGTCTTCAGGCTCCACAGGCACCTACAATATATCCCAACACAAAAACACTAAACTCGACAGCTAAAAAGTATGTTGTTGAATGTTTCAGGCCATTTCACAAACCATTTTTTTCTGTAAGATGTAAACTATAAAAAAAAAGAATGAAAAAAAGAAGATGAATTTTCCTAAGCTTACAAAAGAAATTCAGAATTTGCATTATATAAATTCCTATAAAATTTGTAAATTATAGTGTATATATCAGAATTCAGTTTGCAGCCCCTTCTTGTGAAATCAATCATGCACCAATATCAAGCCACAACGATAGTCATATGATAAGGAAGCAAGAAAGTTCTAGTAGGATAGAAGAAATCAGCTATGACTAGCAATAAATCTGTATAGAGTATTACTGTGTAGTTTAATGAAATAGTTCATTATTTTCAATGTTTTTAACTCATGATTTTTACCAGTTCCCAAGTTGCATACCTTCCTTTTTACATGTTTTCTCTCAAGAAATTCAGTATCTAATGGCATACAGGGAAAAAGACCTTTTTCAGTACAGCTTTTGCAAGTTCTATCATCGAGCAATTTGTAAAATATCAATATTTCTTAATTCTGTTGACCTTGACCTTGCCCCAGTTCTGATGATATGCTCGATCTAAAACTAACTGTATCATCCTATTCAATCTCAATCTCAGCTCTAAGACTATTGTTCCTGACATTTTTTTAGGATGATCCATCGCATTGAAATTATTTGGTACTGAAATTAGCTGTGGGTCAGTATATCAACAACAGTCCAAGAATAAGCAAGCAAACACAGACCAATTTCAGCATGTCTGTGTAAAGCAAATGCTAGCCTGGTGGGAGCCAATTTGGATAAGATGAATTATAGGTTCAGTAAGTGCATCAAACTTTCCTATAAAAATGTCTAACTAATGACTAAACACATATATGGCAAACAATACAAGATAATGGTCAATAGCCAGCTCCATTCTCAAAGTATATTAGAATAGTTTCAGCTATCAATGTTACATCTCTAGAGAAAGATTTGGCACTTATTCATTCCTTTAAGAAGCATTTACCTGCAAACTTGAATTCTGTTTCCCTGCATTTTAAACGATCCAGATGTTAGTTTAGCGCAAACAAAAACTGCAAAAATTAACAATTCAATAATATTGATTTCTGTTAATTTATACGAATTGATTTCCTAAAAAGAAAACACCTTTATTTTTTTTTATAAGAAAATGACCTCTACAATTACATTTCCCAAATTATTATCATGATCGTTATCTAAATTTCAGAAACTATTAGCCAAGCAACTGGAACATGTAGACAGGAGAATAACAAGAAAATAGATAGACGTGATACTGACCACTCTTTTTGCCACCAGGCTTTGCCTCTTTTTTATCAGCCCCCTTTGCCTATAAAGCATGCATTATTTGTACAATTTAGAAGGTTCATAAAAGTTAACCTTTCTGTCTAAACAAGTTACTGATATGCAACCAGGGTAAATTCTGATGAAGGGCATACTTCGTCTTTTTCAGTTGATTTCTTTGAAGCTGATGTTTGTCTACCACTGCCAGGCCCTGGAAGTTAGATTTGGTTACAAGGGAAATACATAGGCAACAAATTGTGTAAACATTACTGAGTACAATTCAGTCTTATTAACCACAGGAATGAAAAAGAAATCAAGGTTCAAACCTTTAGATCCAGGAGAAGTATTTGAATTGCGTTTGGGTTTCTGAAATGTGAAAGACATGGAATAAGACAAATTTGGAGAATGTCAGATATTTTTAGATCAAAGAAAACAATATCATAAAAAATCTATAATATTGAATGTAAATTCCTTTCAGTTGTCATATGTCATGCCAAAAGAACAGCCAATAGAATAAGATGTACTGACAAGTTTCGTATCAAAAAATTAAACAGTTATAAATACAGAATTTAAAACTAACCAATACTATTAGATATATTGCTGAGTGCCAACAATTAATAGCAAGCCGCTACATATGGACTTTGGTAGGTCTACTAATGAACCTAACCACTCATGAGTTGTTCTATGTCATGCCAAAAGAACAGCCGATAGAATAAGATGTACTGACAAGTTTCATATCAAAAAATTAAACAATTATAAATACAGAACTTAAAACTAACCAATACTATTAGATATATTGCTGAGTGCCAACAATTAATAGCAAGCCGCTACATATGGACTTTGGTAGGTCTACTAATGAGCCTAACCACTCATGAGCTACTCAGAATTCAACTCAATCAAAGTTCATTTGAGATCAACTGGACAAATTTAAGCGTCAAATTAAGCTTTGAATTTAAGCTTGAAATTATGAATGCAGCAACTTCCAATAATGCAACCCTGGCTCACTTAAGTTCGTGAAGAATATTTGAATTTGTCAACAAAATTGTTTATAATCTTGCAGAAATATTAATAACAACAAAATAATTAATAAGCTTGTCGCCAAATTATGTAATCACATAAGCATGGGAATTCTAAATTTGTAAATAACCAAGATTATAAGATCATGCAACGGGCCATTTGTAGGCTCAAAAACAAAGTAATGCATGCATTATAATCATATATAGTAATTTTGATACACTAGTACAATTATGGAATATAAAAATGGATACCAGCTTCAATTGATTATTAACTTGGTTCCATAAAAGTTGAATAAATTGATTGATCTTAAACAATCTTGAGTACTAAGCTTGCTTAGATACAAAACAAGCATAGCTTGGAATGAGCTCTAATACTATTCATATCAAGCTTAGAGAGACTTGATAACCTAAGCTCGAGCTTGAATTTTGTAGTTATGCATGTGTGCTCAAACTCAAGATCAAGCTAGTTTCTTGACCCATGCTTGAGCAAAGAAATGTTGGGACTTCCCCAGCTCATTTGTATTCTTACCTCGGTTTTACATGAGGTTGATATGTAATGGAGCATGGCCATTGAGCCTCTCCAAATAAATGAATATCCATGGATGTTCACTAATTCTGTAATACAATGGGAGCGCTAATTAGTTCGAGTTCTTCCTTGTATGCCTTTTCTTCACATTTGCTTGATTAATTTATATCAGAAGGCATTCATTCAAATGGGTAAGTGCAGAAGGGTAGAAACAAGTGGGTCTATATCAATGGGACATGTTATTTTGATTACCTTAATTATTTAAAATAGAGAAATCTTTTATCTTAATCATTTTAACTCCAGTTAATTCCATTTGACTAAAAGTGGAAGTTATCAGCCAGTGGAACCTATTTTCCTCATTTAATCATTTACACATAGTACACTAATTGCTTGTAGTAACTATTTTGATTTTATTTCTCCTAGTAATCCCTCACACTGATTTTCCCAGTCTCTTTTTGGCTACAATAATTCTTAAGTTGTAGATTGGTTACTACTACATCAAGACTGCTACAAAAATTTCTTTTGGCCTAAGGGGTATATTACAGCTGGGCAACATTTCAAAAGCTACAATTAATTTGGCAACCAACTTTTGTCCTATGAATGACATATTTGCACTCTCTCGGTGTTGAAAAAGAGATCCATGGTATATAAACTCCTGACTTTCCTACTTATCCAACTAATAAGAATGAAATTGTGAATGTGATATTTGCAACTTTGAGAGAATTCTATGCAGAAGAGATACACATGAAAATATCTTTGATGCCCATTTTATCAACACCCTTTTATTTTTTAAAAAAAAACTTGCACATAAGTCTCTCATGTGAATATGTAGTAACAGACTGCATGATATCCATTTATGGTACATAAGGCTCATATCATGTTCAAGTCAATATTGATTAGTTTAATGTTGATTAGATTAAACCAAAATTTGTCGAACAGAGAGACAAACTAAAAGCAAGCTTTAATGTATTACTTAGCTCAACAAATAGATCTTTTGTTACATCGACAGTGACAATTGATTAACATGCACTGCTATTCGTTGTGTTTTGTGTCATACGTATTAGGTTCATATTGAAAATATTTGTATGAATTGGGGATTAGTTAGGAAGATTAAATTAATTATTAAGTAACAAATGTAAAGTTAGGTTACAATGATTGCTTAGGTTGATTAAGTTTATAAATGTTTTAGTAGATGCAAACTCATTTTTTTTAGCACAAAGACATGTTTCAATATTTTTTGATAAAACAATAAGAGTGAAAAAGATCATTCACCCCATTCCTTCATAAGCAAGAAGAAAGATTACAACCCAGTACACCCCATACAATGTATATTATATAGTAGATGTAAACTCATTTTTTTTACACAGACTTTATTCAATATTTTTCGGCAAATTATTAAATATATCATGAATTTTAAACAATTTAACAAATCCATCGCGTTAATAAACCTATCATGAACTTTTCAGAGTCATATATTATTGTGTAATTGCATTACAACCCAACTCATCACTCACAATATCAAGGCTGCCTAGACATTAGTCAATATAACTAGTGTTTTTCTTAGTAAAAAAATGTCCTGGAAATACAATTGCAAATGCATTAAAAAATGGTTCACTTATATTTGTCTGCATACACTTTTTGAAATCTTTATCATACAGGAATAATGCTATCACATCTATCCAAATACCATAAGTCATAAGTTTGCTGCCTGTTTATTTGAAATTATCAAATGCTGTTGTAACAATGTGCCCATTGCTCCCTTGACAGAGAAAAACAAGAGAGGAAACAATAAGCATACTCATAAACATGCAGGGAGAAATAAATTATTAACATGCTTGACCAAAGAACATTAGAGTATTTGTACTCAATATAAAGCAGATGGAGATAGCACCATTAAGGACAAATAAAGTATTAACATGTTTGATCAAAGAACATCAAAGAGAATCTGTATTCAATATAAATGAAGATAACACCACTAACCTCATCATCAACTTTCTCAAATACATTAGATAAAGTAGCCTGAACCAGCGTGCCTTTTTTGTTGACGGCATTTCCTTTGGACCCTTTAGATGATGCAGCTTTCTTTACTTTCTCAGTTGAACATACTTTTCTGTCAACAAGCTCACTTGTTGAAGCTACATCACTAAAATCTATTGGACATGATTTCTCCATCTGTCAAAGTAGTTCCACATATAAACAACAAAATGCAGCATAAAAATTGCTAATCAGCAGTTATTCCTGATTATACTTTATGCAATCAAATATAAATTACAATAAGTCAATCGAATGAAGGTGCATAAGTATAGTTGATTTTATTTATAGAATTACCTTCTCATCAATAATTTCAGGTACCTCCACATCATTATAAGCAGAATCATCTTCAGAATATTCTGCATAACTAAGGAAAATAACTTATAAATACCAATTCATGATTTACAACAACCACAAGCATAAGTGCTTTTGTGTTACATAGCTCTCTTCAGTATTCAGATGCCAGTATGCAAGCAATATAAGGCATCAGCTAACAAGGGTAAACCAAGAATCAACAAAAATGCAATTGCCACTAACACACATAATCAAGTAGCCACTGCCAAGTGGCAATTACATGTTAAAGACATTTTTCTTCATTTGTTTTGTAAGAAAAGTATGTCAAAGCCATTGCTCCATTTGTAAGTTTCTTTTTTGTTTGAACTATCGAAGTTACCTCAGTAACAATGAGCTTTTGCAAACCAAACTCAAAGACTTCAAAATCCTAGGTTACCAGTTGAAAACAAAAAGCTACTTAAGATTTTAATATCGTCGTTTGGTGTGTGAATACCAAAAAATTTTCAAGAAAAGGTTTGCAAGGAACACTGGTAAGTATGCAGAACAGTAAAAAAATAATTCAGATAATTGACAAAGCATGAAGCAATTCATGAAAATAAATAATAACCTAATCCTGCTGATTGAAATGCAACTAACAATATGTCTCTATTTGAAAGTTCACTCAAGACCATTTGGCAACACATGAAAGCGCCACAAGCATAGTAATGCCACCTTCATTTGGTAGGAAACCAAAGAATGAAACTGTACCTCAGTTTAAGGTTGCTGCTGTATATCACCTACAGAAACCAAGGTCAAAACTAGGAGCGGTTCTCCTTGGAGTAAAGTTTGAGAACTTTTGAGTGCAGTCAAATAACAATTACATAACAAATTCATGAAAAGAAAATATGATAGCTAATAGTTCAAAAAAAAAATCCTGCCAAACATTTATCATGATACACTTCATCAACAGTTGAATCTGTTTCAATGCTACTAACAGTATTGCACAATCAATGCAGACAAAGAACATACCTTCTCTTTTTCCCAGAATTTCTAGTTGATTGTCGAACTGGCGTTGCTTCACCCACATTCTTTGTTCCTTGTTCCATCATATTGTCAGAATCATCTGGTAATGTATCCTCAGATTCAGTTTTAGAAGAAAGTGGGTCTCTTTTGTTGTTTGCAGGCGTATTTCCACCTAGTTGTTCCTCAGCAGGGGACCCAGCACCTCCCTTAAAGTCATAATCTACAGGGACTTTATCTGGCTGTCTCAAGATGCACGACAAAAATTTCAGAACCATAAAAATACAAAAATACAGAAGAAAAAAGAAGTACAAAACAGAAATACTCTATGAGATCAACCTCACTAATACATTTAGGCAACTCCAACTGGAGTTCTTGTGGATTTTCCTCCTTTTGGCCAATCCACCATGCATCAGAAAACACAATCTGCTAACACACAAACTAGTTAAGCACCTTCAAAACTAGAGAAAAAAAGACACTTTCATTTTAGAAGAGAAACAATCTTGAAGAGCAAAGTATGGAATGTTAATGATGCCAAAGTTTACATAAAGTCTAAGGATGAGTTCATATGGATAAGAGCAAAGAAGATAAGTTCCTGTAGTAAAATTTCTTTTCATCAAGCTTTCTCTGCATGGTAATAAGCAATAGCTGCTAAGTTAGATTCCTCAGAAATACACGAGAGAAATATTCTACTGAAAATGTTAAGTTAACAGATACTTCATGAAGGTGAGTTAATTGGTTGTTCTTCACACAAGTATTATTAAAAGGCATCTAGACAAGTGCCTCGGGCAAGATAATCAAGTCAAGGTTCAAACAGCCCAAATATCTTTTGGGAACATTTTGCCTCGAGTGTCATCAGGCACCACCACTGAAGTTAAGGTGCTAGAAAAAGCAAGAACCCTCCTAGATGTTTACACTTTATCTGTGATTTTTAGTATTTTCGTATACCCTCTTACACAAAACAAATAAAAGATCCAATTGAACAAAGGTACTCATTTTGAGAGCACAAAGATTTTGAGTATCATTCTACTTCGGCAATCACATCTCTAGATGTTCACCGTCGGCCTGTGAATTTGTCCTCTATCAAATACGAATTATATCACACTTTCTAG
Organism: Curcuma longa; assembly: GCF_044706935.1. Taxonomy (NCBI): domain Eukaryota; kingdom Viridiplantae; phylum Streptophyta; class Magnoliopsida; order Zingiberales; family Zingiberaceae; genus Curcuma; species Curcuma longa. Next base: position 4,862,955 of record NC_133871.1, read on the forward strand.
TTTGCAGTGAAACACATGCCAAGTTTAACATTTCGTGAAGCATAGAATGATGTTTCAGAAATAAGGACTTAAAACATAAATATAACTAATACACGAGCTTGACATCCTTTATTTCCCTGTATAAGTAAATGGTTCAAATATTTTTTTGGCAACTAATCCTCATATACTCACACTTCAGGACTAAAATTGCACTGAGCTAAAGGGAAAAAAAACAAATCATTAAGTTGACCATGAGCAACTTGAGAGAGAAGAAAGGGATTTTAAGCAAACCATGCTTTCAAAGACATCTTCGCACATAACACCCTTGGACGACTTGGTCAGCTGCAGAGTTAGGTACTTGTTCTTGGGATAAACATGCGTTCCAAAAAGCTTCATCCTTCCCTGGCAACTCATCCCCAAAAGAAAGAAGATTAAATGCACCAAAACATGGAATCCAAGGGACTATACGAACACACTCTAGATATAAGAGACTAAGACCTGGGGGAACTCGAGATAGAGGATCGGGTTCTTAGACCCAAGGTCCGAGAGCTCGCCGATCCGGCCGGAGGATAGAGGCGCCAGCAGTCCAGGGAAGGAGAAGAGATACCGGCTCTTTCTCTGGCCACGCTTGACGATGTCGCGGCCCTGGAGCCTGACGACAGCCTTCGAGGGTTCGAGGGGGGCGGAAGGCTGCGAGGAGGTACGTCGTAGGAGCTTCCGAGAAAAAGCAAGCGATCTCAGACGCCGCCGCTCTTCCGTCTCCGGGTCCGCCGGGCGGCCGTCATCGTCGTCGGCGATTCCCTTCTTTCTCCTCGCCATAGCGGAGTACAGTGGGCCGAGACTGGGAGAGCAAGTGAGCTTTAAAAGGCCCGTCTAGGTTTGCTGAGTGGCGCCCACCTGATTTCGGATGCCTTTTCTTTGACCCAAAACGAAGCAGAGAGCAGGAAGCGAGCCGGTTCCTTGATTACTTGGAGGGAAACTAGGAAAGAAAGTAGAAAACATGTTGTTTATCAGATGTAAAATAATCTGAATGTTAAATTTATACAGATTGATTAACATTCCTTTTTCCTCATATCTCTCGAATTTTAAAGAGTATTTTTTTGTGATAACAATAAAAAAAATACATTTGATTTTATATATACTACTTTCTCAAACTTTTTTTTTTTTACATTCATCTAATTTTCTTTAACTTAAAAGAGTGTTTTTCCCTTTTTTTTAAAAAAATTCAATTATGTAGATATCCATTGAATCCGCTGGTGCTTATGCAGAAAGCATTTCTTTGTTTTTTAGTGATCTCGGTATTCAACTGAAGAGGAATCTTAACATAATAGTAAATTATTATCGTATGATTTAAAGATTATGAATTAAAATTTTAAAAATAATCACTTATAAAGTAAAATAAAAATATATATAATAAATTTTTTACAGAGTAAGAGTTTTATACATCGAACTTTTCTTTTAGTCTAAGTATTTTATTATTCAAATCAATTAATTTTAATTGAAGATGATCAATTTTATCTCATAAAAATTTCTCATTAATTATTAAGGTAAATAAAAAGGTACATGAATATGTGCTTCAGTTCTCAAAGTTGTTTAGGTCAATTTTTAAGATTATTTTTTATTTAAAAAATTAATTCGTAATGCATCTTAAATTTGACTCATAAATATTTAATTAACCGTTGATTTTATCGTTGCACCAAAATCTGGGAAAAAAACATGCATTTCTGTTGCCAAACAGTTTGATCTTCCACGTGATTGATCAAGGTCAGTTGTCATTATCAAAAAAAATCCGCAACGTACGTCGTTATAATGCCATGGGCTCCTATGCCACGTGGTAGTCGATCAGATGATCGACTACCACTATGAAAAATAAAAAGAAATTACAATTGATCATGTGACCGATTAACGCATTCATAATTCTGAACGCGAGATTCAATCTTTATCCGCTCCTCCAAATCCTGCTTCATTAATCTGCACATGCTGTTAACGCACGAGTTGTCATGGTCAATTTAAAGTCCTAACAATAAGCACATAATTAAATAAAGTTGTATGATGCTCATCGCAACCATTGATACTTGACGAAAAGGCTGCTGTATATCTCACTGATTAAATTAGCAGAGGAACAGCTCACCGTTGACATGCTCTCAGTCTCGGCCAACAGGCGAGAGAAACACGCATTCCACGAGTAGTCGTTCATGTATTCGGCGACAGCAAGCATATACACAGTCATACGTACTCAAAACAAAAGAGGAGGCGAATGATTACCGACAAAAGAAAGATATAAATTCCAGTTGACCAAACAATAACGATTAACAACTTGAGTTCTCTGCAGCAGCAGCAGCAGTTTCTATTTTATTGCCGTGACAGAAAGGGAACTCAAGAAGAAAGAAAGGCTCTCGTAACATAACAACCTGGATTCCAGAGGTACATCATTATCTCTACTTGCTTGTTCATTCCGTCCATGTGCTCGCCAAGTGCTCATCGCTAATCATCACAGTCCTTCAATTATATACAGAAGCTCTTTAATTTGTCATTGCCTGTACCACGAGACCACACCAAGTCAAGGGATTAAGGTGGGCTGTTCCCTGAGAGAGAGCGTAGGCAGAGCTTGCGAGGAAGCATTCATGGGGTGCAGGGCTCGCGAGAAGCCGAAGGTGAACTGTAAGAAAGGGCTGTGGTCGCCTGACGAGGACCAAAGGCTCAGGGATTATGTGCTTAGCCACGGCCTCAGCTGCTGGAGTGCAATCCCTGCCAAAGCTGGTGATGACTTAGCTTCTTCATGAATCATGCTGTCCCTCTATTTGTTATTCATTTGCTCGATCGTTGCCTGTGTCTGGTAGGTTTGCAACGCGATGGGAAGAGTTGCAGGTTGAGGTGGATCAATTATCTGAGGCCAGGCTTGAAACGTGGCAATTTTGCTACAGAAGAGGAGGAAACGATCATGAAACTTCAAGCCCAGTTGGGAAACAAGTAAGCATTCTTTTATCGCACTGTGCCAATTGAGGATCACAATTTCAGAACAGAAGTTAACATATTTGTTGCTTAATCGTTCAGGTGGTCACAGATAGCAATGCATCTCCCTGGAAGAACTGATAACGAAGTAAAAAACTACTGGAATTCGCATCTGAAAAAGAAAGTTTTACTGAAGTCTCAGAAACCTGAAACTCCTGCTTGTGCGAGCTCCTCCTCTCCAGACTGCACCAACCAAAGACCAGTACTGAAGTATGAAGGCTCATATGGGCAGACTCCTTCCATTGCAGGTCATGCTGACCTGAGTCGATCTGTCGATCCATGTGAAGCTGCAGAGTATGCCTTGCCCAGAGTCTTCTTCGGCGACTGGTGCTTTTTAAATTTGGATCATGACGGGGGTGAAGGCCTGTTTAGCTTGCAGGACTCCAGTTCCCAGGCAGGGATTTATGAGTCAGGATCAAAACCAGCAGTAACAGAAGTTGATGATGGGGTGGTTGAAGGATTTGGAGCACAGCACAAGGGAATGAATCAGATTCAAGATATGATGTTTGATGCATTGTTCCCTGGTATAGTTTATGAAAGGATGGATACTGGAAGAGGGTTTTAGTGCTCTATCTTGGGCACTCTTTTGTGATATTTCTTGTTGTAATTTATTGTTCATACAAGTTTCATTACAAAGGATTGGATGTTATTGTGCTAACTATACCCACTATCAATTGCTAGCTGCATATTCCCAAATCAAATGAACTAAAAAGAAAAGAAAATATGATTTGAGAGACTATTCTTGAAAGTTTCACCATTATCGAGCTTTAAACAAAATCTACTTGATTCAGCCTTCGTCACCGAAAAAACGCGTCCGACACACGTTGCTGGGCGTGGACCAGCCCAAAACCCTATAGAAGCAATCGTGGCCGTCCAAGTGTTTGACGATCATGCGGGCGCGAATCGCAAAGTAGAGGACGGAAACCCCGAATCCGCGGAACTCCTGAAGTAGCGACCGGCGCATGGGCAACGTTTCCGCCCACGAGTCACTCCCTGCGCCTTCCTCGTAGTTGTCGCCCGGGCGGAGGCCCTCAGCGTCTCATCGCGCCTGCGCTCTTCGGATCCATCGCCGCCGAATCCTTTTTTAATCCGTGCCACTGTCTCCTCTCGCGATCAAGCCCTAGATCGGTTCCACCTCGCCAAAGCAGACTGCGGATCCCGTTCTCCGTCCTTTTCTCCTCCTCTTCGGGGATTCACACTGCGCACTGGGGGGCTCGCCATGCCAGGTAAGCTTGAGTTTGCGAATGATTCTCTCAATTCGAGCTCCATTTCCTGAGATGAGAATTCTTCTGAGTGCGTTTCGGTTTAGTGTCTCGATTTTCATACGAGTGGTGCGATCTTTTCGGTTCCTCCTTCACTGGTGGGAATGATGTCTGTTTGCCACTTGTTAGCTTGGGATTCCACATTTTTATGTGTGTGTGTATGTGTCTCTTTTATTTTATAGTGTAATTTAGATCTGCTTCATTATCCTGTTTTTTCTTACATTCTTTTCCGCGTAAGAATTTGACGAATCTTTTCGACTTTGATGCTCACCAATAATCACCAATAACTGCAGTCATATATAGGAATATTTTGTAGTAGATAGTTTTCTTACCGGATATTCTACATTTACTTGTCAAGTAGCTTAGCTGTATTATTTGTCCGACTCTCTGTGGCCATTTATCTACTTGAATTTTCACTTATTTGATGGTATGATGGTGCAGGAATGTGGCATATGTGACTCATTTCGTCTTTTTCCTAAAGAACCGCCATCGCCTCACAACCTTAGACGTTCACAATGAGTTCTCTATCATTTTCACCCGCTGCCAGAGTTGGGGGAGAGAGGGACAGTTTTGTATCTGGATCGAATATTTTGGTCAGGGAGCAAATTCTTGGTTCTGATTTGCAAAAGTGTTCATTTTATGGAATTGGAGGAGCTACTAATAGACGTAGGTTGTCTGTGTCTGCGGCGAAAATTAGAAAGGGTAAAAAACATGATTATCCCTGGCCTAAGGTCATTGATCCAAACATGGAAAGTGGACACCTGAGTTATCTGTCACAATTTAAACCTCTGACTGAGAAACCAAAACCTGTTACCCTTGCTTTTGAAAAGCCTTTGGTTGAGCTTGAAAAGAAGATCACTGATGTAAGTTCTTTGGATTGCAATGTTTTCAGTAATTATTATCTTTTTATTTCATTTACATGGCACATATATATATCAGATTATGTAGTTGTGTCTTTGTTCTAGAGTTTAACATAAAAAAATTAGATAAAAACAACTATTCCTGGTATTCTATGGTTCTTTTCCACATAAATTGCCAATCTTGGTCATTAAGATTCAATTGCGAGGTAACCATAAAAATACCTTGGTAACATTAATTCAGTTCCCCAGTGCTAGAAAATATCATGGTAACCTAGTTAAGTGTTTATTCTCCTTCCTACTTACTTAGGTTGCTAGTTTTGAGTTCATTTTATTTGCATTTTGACCTTTTTCTTCTACTAATTAGTCTAAAAAAAACATACTTTGAAAAATCCATTCTATGATTCTTCCCGAGAAGACTCCTACCTGCTAATTAAGATGCATGCTTTCTCTTGATGCTTGGACAATTTTTAGTAGCATTTGGCTATTTCTATCCACATTTCATTCTAGACAGTTTTAACTTCGTTTTTCATTTTGTGACACAATGTTGAATGTGATACTAATATCCATGAGCAGTTAAATGCATCTCTAATGGATGATAAAAAAAATTAAAGAACATATGTTGAGATGATATGGATGGCTTCAATCTCGACCAATTTATTATATAATTAGAAGAGTTGAATCAATTAGAGTGGAATGTATAATGGCTAGAGGGAGATGAGAGAAAGCTTTAGTTACTTTAATAAACATAATTTAATCGATTTGATTATTACATGTGATATATCTTTGCATAGAGTTCAATGGAAGGCTAAGATTCACATATCTACATATCTGATCACAAATAGTTGGGACAAAAATGACATAATATTGATGATGATGACAATGACTATGATAAATGAGATACTTGCAGATATTCTTTTTTGCCCCATGTTATTCCCTCATACTCATTTATTACTTTTTTTACTTCCCTTTAGGTGCGCAAAATGGCTGCTGAGACTGGTTTGGACTTCAGTGACCAAATTAATCTCCTGGAAAGCAAATATCAGCAGGTTAAATTGACCTAAAATTTGAACATGCATCTTGGTCTTCTGTTTTGTCAACATTCTTGGCAAAAGATATGCCTAAAGATCTATTTTTTTATTTTATTTATTTATTTATTTTGGTAAAAGGATACTATTTTTTGACTTTATTGAAGATGATTCATAAGGATTTTTTACGTTGATTTGTAGGACTATTTCTTTACCCATTTTACTGTGAGCCTCAGTTTTTTGGATTTGACTCTTTGTTTATTAACTAATTTCCTTTGAAAAGAAATCCTTAAATATGTTGCAGAGTAGATGAGTCACTAAAACTAACAAATGTTTTTTCAATGGTTAATTGAGATCATGAATCTCTTCTAATAGCCTTTCTTTTTAAGAATCTGTATTTGGCTTTGTTCTTCACCTTTTTGCCTGTATTACATTGGTGGATAAGAAGCAAGGAAATTTTCTCATGTCCAGCAGAATGTATTCAATATATCCAGCATGTCGCTTAGTATGTATACAGAGAATATGGTGGATCCTATGATGATTAATTCCAGGAAACAATACATTGATCAGTTGTATCATGATCATTGATGAAGTACAAATGAACCTTCTTTCTGATATATCAGCTGATGTTGTTAATCAACTATTATCTACTCTCGACAATTTGATGCTATAAACTGGAATTCTGGAGAATATTACCAAAAAACGTTTTTGGTCATGTATTGATATCCATTCTTAATGTACTATTTTGAAAATTAGAGTTCAAGTCATAGGAAGAGAGAGATAATAAATTGTTAAAATACATTGGGTATAGCAAATTTAAGTTGTTTCAGATTCTGCATTGAAGCCTTTTTCAAACTTAGTTACCATCATGTTTTTGTAATGCACCCAATTATAGGATAATAAAAGGATCCTAGGTTCTTTTGTTGATTATTATGGCTTGGCTTAAAGGTTGTTAAGCTAGGGGAGGTAATGTGAAACATTAATTTCCTTTATCTTTTGGCCTGCCAATGATCATAAAACAACTATAAATATGCAGATTTTATGTCCATTTAATTTTTTTTGGTGATTTTGGGTTCTATAGACTATAATATTTCTCAATTAAGTTAATGTTATTTAACTAATTGACTTCGTATATGAACTGGTGTGATTGCAATTTAATGTTAAAAGAAGTGGTTATTGCATACTTTTTTATGTACAAGAAAAACTGGACTTCTTTGATCAAAATGAATTCAAGCCATATATGGTGGAAACTTGTAGGCCGTGAAAGATTTATACTCAAAATTAACTCCATTTCAACGATTGCATATGGCTCGTCATCCCAACAGGCCGACATTTCTTGATCACGTTTTGAACATCACTGACAAGGTATGCTCTTGAATTTTTTGCTCCAATTTCGAGTTTCCTATTCTTTGGTATGCAATGATCTGTGTGATAGCCTTTTTTTGTTTTGCCAGTGGGTTGAGCTCCATGGTGACCGTGCAGGTTACGATGATCCTGCTATTGTTACAGGTTTAGGAAATATAGATGGGAAAACCTACATGTTTATTGGTCACCAGAAAGGCAGGAATACGAAAGAAAATATTAAGCGCAATTTTGGAATGCCAACTCCACATGGGTAACTAAATTGATGACTGTCTTGTGTGTTTTTTTTCTTTCTAAATAGGCTTGCAAAATCAATTTTGATTTTCTGCTTGCTTTGTGTATTTGACATACTGAAGGAGTAGATAAATTGGTATTCAACATGTCAAGTCAATACATCTATTCTTAAAATGCAACAAAGGAACTATATAGCAAGGAGCATAACACAAAATAGCATATTTTTTGCCCATTAGTTTTGTGGACTTTGGATGGTGTTGCCACTTACTGAAAATGCTGGTTAAGTTATTTGTAAAATAACTCAATTTTATAGATTACACTCTTGCATCAATTGCTATGTCAACATTGGCAATTGGTTCGGCTAAGGATGTGCCGTGCTTTAGTTAGTTTGTTCTCTTAAAAAATATCCATTTTCCCATCTCAATTTCTATATTTGCCTTCCCATGGATTTGTTTTTCCTCTCTTCAACTTTTACAGCTAGGGGTGCCAAGATGGACCAATATGACAATTATGATCATTTAGGAGAATTTCAATTTTCAATCTATTTCTAAATAAAATATGTGAAATTGGACAAAATAGAATTTACGTTTGGGGGAATCATGGGCAAAGCATGTTGAGAGAATTTCTGGAGTTAGAATGTTTTGCTCTTCTTGAGAAAAAAAACTGTAGTATTATTAGACACTTTATTGTCCAAAGACAATCACCCCAGAGAGTTGCACATTATTTTTGCAGCTATCGAAAGGCCTTGCGCATGATGAGGTATGCTGACCATCATGGATTTCCAATCATCACATTTGTTGACACACCTGGGGCATTTGCCGACCTAAAATCTGAAGAACTTGGTCAGGTATCTTTTCTTCTTCTAAATTGGATTGTTAATTTTCCTCTTCATACTTTTCATAGCCAAATATCAAATTTGTTCAATAATTCAGGGGGAAGCAATTGCCTTCAATTTAAGGGAAATGTTTGGCCTAAAGGTTCCAATGGTCTCTGTCGTAATTGGTGAAGGTGGATCTGGTGGTGCTCTTGCTATTTGCTGTGCTAACAAATTATTGATGTTGGAAAATTCTGTATTTTATGTTGCCAGGTATTCTTTTGTTTTCTTTTCATTGCATGAAGGACATTCATATACAAGAAACGACATTTCTTATTCACAATTTCAAGAAAAACTGGATACCCATCGACACATTATTTAACCTGATATTTGAGGATCTAAAGATCGATCATTTCTATAGACCAAACTTTCCCATTTTCTTTGATAATCAAATGATAATTCTGGTATTATTAATAATACAAGATCAATTGTTACTCATGTTGTATGTCAATTTAGCCATCTAATTATACCTTGCATGGCTGTTTTTTTAATCTGTTTCCCATCGAATTTAGTTTGTTCCTTTTTTTGTATATAATTGTTTTGAAACTGTTACTCATATAATCATTTTGTATAGCTTGATTTAATATATTCACTACTAGTGTTTATTTTTGAGCAGCCCAGAGGCTTGTGCTGCGATTTTGTGGAAGGATTCTCAAGCTTCTCCTAAGGTACATTATTCAAGATATAGTTGACTATTTTATGGAGCATATAGCTACAAGATGGATTTAAGTTCCGCTTGTAGATGGGTTCTAAACCCATTGGTTATGGACTCTGCAAGCTGCACGCTGATGTCACTTAAACCATGATCAGTGTTTGCTACCTCGCCTGTCATGATATATAAAAGATGTGCATTTGAAGGCCTGGAAAAATTTCTCATTCTATAAAATGCCACAGTAATTAAAAATTAGCGCCGTAGCATATAAATAAGATAAAATAGCATTGATAAATGTATGTGATTTTTTTATTGCTTGTTCAGAAAAAGGAAAAAAATGAACTGCAAATTTTTTCCATAAAAGATTAAATAATTAAAATTTAGCACTATAGCATATGAATAAGACAACATAACATTAGTAGATTAGTGGCAGTGATTTTTTATTTATTTATATCACAACACTGCATAATTTTAGATTATTTTCATATAGAATTAACTAAAGAAACTAATAGAATTAATCAAACATATACTATTAGATTAAATTATTTTAATTAATTTTAAAATTGAAGAATTTTACTTTAATTCCATTTAATTTCATAAAAGATTAAAAGATTAAAAAATGAAAGTTGAATAATCAAAGTAGTACGATTGATTTGAAAGTTAAGTTCAAAAATATATAATAAAATTTAATAAAAAGTAATTCTAAAAAATTAATTTTATATTATTATTTTTATTATTTAAATGAAAAAATATTTTTTATTCTAAAAAGCAAAGCTAATATGTAATAAATACGAAATTCATTTGATTAAATTAGTTTAATTAATTTTATTGATAAGCAATCTATAAAATGTTAAGTTAACTGTGAAATGAAATTAAAATAAAGTTTACTTCACATAACTATTTTAAACTTTCAAATATTACTTAGTGATTAGTAAACACTAATATAATGATTGAATATTTTTATCAATATATTATATTATTACTATGTAAAAATTGAAAAGGATCAATATTAAAATCATTAAATAGTAAATAATTCATTATTTTGAGGTGGTCCAATCAATATAATTGACTGATTGAATGTAAAATTTTAGAAGGGTAAAAAATCAATAATTGATTCTATTTTCAATTTGCAAGTATATAATATTTTTTATTTTTTTATATGGTCTTTTTTAATTGAGATGATGATGACTAAATTATGAAATTGGTTATGTACATTGCTCATTAAAGGGGCAAACCGGTGCACAAAGTACCCTCCAATACGAGGTACCAGGAAAGAGTCTATTGTACACAGTCTTATTTTGCATTGCAAGAGGTTGTTTCTATGGTTTGAATCCATGACCACCAGGTCACACGATAACAATTTTACCGTTGCGTCAAGGCTCCCCTTCATAAAATAAATTATATTTTATTTCTATAACTTTTATTATTATTTACTTCATAGCTACAAGAGATAAGTAGTATCATTATGATTTTTATATTGATTTGAGAAATGTTTTATTTTAGATAAAAGAACTAATAAGTTTAGATAATTGTGTGTTTTAGTGAATGTTACATTTTAAATTAGAACTAAATTTTAGAAAATAATTTGAGTTCTCACAAATATTTAACCTGCAGATTGTGCAGATTAATGACTACTGTATGTATATATTCACATATTAGTATATAGTCTAACAACTTGGATCACTTGTTCAGGCAGCTGAAAGACTAAGAATCACACCCAAAGCACTACGTAGATTGAAGATTGCTGATGGGATCATCCCTGTAAGTTCTTGGATCTTTTACATATCCTTCTCTTTAGAAGTCTTATGCTGTTTTTCATTTAAACTATAATCAACTAAAGTACCTCATTTCTTTCTTTGAGTTCAACTATATAAGTTACCATATGGTATTGTGGTTTAGCTGGAAACATTCTACCACTTATCCAAAATGGGACGTACCAACTGAGGATGAAGCTATGCTCATAACTCTATGACGGGCTTCACCTTGATATATGTATTTTACTATTATGCACACGTAGATGAGCTTGCAGGTTGTCTTATTTAAATTAGATGGTGTGCTACATAAATAGTAATCGAACGAAATTGTGCAACAAGGATCAGCTATATCAGTGTGGCATACTTTGTTCTGAAGTGAACTATATTGAGTACAGATTAATACTAGTTTGGAACATCTCAATATAATTTAGGTAATAGAGACCTTATTCAAACTGAGCTATTTTCGGACTCTTGTCTGTTTCTTGAGCACAAATCTGAGTTTGTACAAGGGGGTGAAGATTGTTGGAGAACGGTCATCTTTGGCAGATTGCACTATAGTTCAAAATTCAAATCAATTCTCTCTCTTTTTTTAATCCAAAACTTTTTGAATTGTTAATTCTCAGTTTGCATCATTCTAGTTATCCTAACAAATGATAAAAGATTTGTTTAATTGTTCTGTCCTGATGAGGTTAGTGCTTCTACCGCTTCTATATACACAATAGAGTAAGCTATGATTGCTATCAGTTTGTCATGCACTATAGAAACTGTTGAACTGAGTTGTAGAATCAATGCCTTGGCAGAATAGATTTGAAATGCTTTGCTGGATATCATTTCGACTTAAGATCTTTATCAATAACAAGTGAGGGACAATTAAACATTGTTCAAACTGTTAGGAAGTTTAATGATACAGGAATTGACCGTTTAATTTCTCACATATCAGTGCTTAATGAATTATTTATGCATTCTTCTGTCTCCAATCCATGTGAAGTTGATTATTTTGATTTTTCTTTGGGTAATGGAATTAGTTATGTTTGATACTATTATTTTGCCAATTTTAACTATAAATTTCTTAGGATTAATCATATCCACATACAGGGATATGACTTTCCTGTTGAAGCATCAAAATTTTGATTTATTGCTTTGTGGACTGAATTTTAAAAAGCATCAGATGTAAAAAAATAAAAAATAAAAAACAGCAAAGTAGCAAACGGACGAACACAAACCTGAATGATATGAAGTGATAGTGCGATACTAGTTGTCTGCCAAAACTATTTCAGAGTTGCAGGTCGTTATAGAGGTGTTCCAATCTGAATGCTGATCACAAATTTTATCAAATTTAATTTTCTATTATTGCTTTTAATAAAATGTGAAAATTTTGGAGTTACTAATTCTCTTGGAATTGGTAAACGGTCATCTAACACTTCCAAAAACCTTATCTTTCCAGAACCAGAGACATTAAATCATTAGGTTGTAATGCTTTATTTCTGGACTGTTTTTATATATTTCATGAATGCATAGTTTATGTGAATTGGGTCTATTGGAACTTGCTTGTATCAGTTATTAAAGATATTTGACCAGCAGTTGAATCGTTCTCTGTGCTTGTTTGAACTAGGCCAATAAATCTAGTCCAGTCCACCTGTCTGTATGTTTGGGAAGTTTGAAACATATAAGTATAAATTGGGTCCTTTCTTTTGAGATAAGTTGTAACGAAAAAATCCATCTTTACCATAGTTGCTAGATGTGTTTTTGAATTTGACCTATAATATGAATTGACTGCTCTTACTTACCTGTTATGAACTTGGCACTTTTTCTTTTCTTTTGACCTATAATGTGAACTAACTCTTGTTACCTGTTATGAACTTGACATTTGTTTCTTTTGTTTCTCCTATCATTCTTTAGGCAAATGATTTTATACTGTCAAAATTTTTATTTGCCTTTGCCATATCGTGGCATAATCTTGTGCTGGCACCTGTTCCTGCATATATATTTACTTGTGCTATGATTTTATTCCTTAGGAACCACTAGGTGGTGCGCACTTGAATCCAACTTGGACTTCACAACAAATCAAGATTGCTGTCATGAATGCCATGGAGGTATATCAATATATACATCTTTTTGCGTCACTCAAATGTTGGTCTATTAATGCCTATTTGAGCAAAATATTAAAAGCTCTACCTTCAATTTGTTCATCATTTTCTCCATAACTGCATATTCAGGTGGTTTTTTGTTTGCGAACCAAACTTTTTTTTTTCTAGTCAACAATTCATCTCATTTGAGGTTTCCAGTAATTTTTAAAAGATCTACTGTATTCATCCAAAGTCTCTTAACTATTCTTAGTGTAACACTATCACAATAACTTGATGAGGTTGTTAATCTGTTTTGACATTTATATACAAAAGTTTTAACCTTTCCATTGAGTAGATGTAGATAGGTAAAGTAATTAGTTGATATAAATTAGTATTGAAACCTTGAAAAGAATTATTTTGTTACATCCAAATATTTTGGATTACTATTCAAATGAATAATAAATTAACTGGTGGCACACTTTTGAATAAAATGAAATCAGACAGAGAAATATAGTACTTGAAAAATCATATGATTGTAATCTGGATATTACTGTCACGATAAATATTTTCCAAGGAACCGCTCAGATTACTATTCAAGATGGAACTCTTTAAATTATTATTTAGAATTCTAGGTGAAGCTTTTAGCATGTATTGATTGTACTATACTACTATTCTAATTTTTTTACTGTATCTATTAGCATGTTTGAGAACAGGCAATAAATTCCAATTTCTTTGATAGGCAACATGGATCATCTTAGTACCACTGATTTTTTGTAGTACTCTAGTCTAATTAGATGAAATGTTCTCGTGTCAATAGAATCTTACCTTTTGCACCTTGTTCCATCATTGATGTAATGATACTTAAAAGAGAATTTTTGAATCTTTCGATTGCCATTTTGCCATAATTGTAGTTTTGTATTTATGGTTGACTATATATAAAATCATGAATTGAGTGGGTTGAGGGCTCTCTGACTTGCATTTTGTTCATCTTAGAATATATTATTTTTCATTTTCATGTTTTATATTATCGATGACCATGATCTTTTATGTAACTTCAGGAGCTTTCTGAACTAGACAATGATAGCTTACTTCACCAGCGATACATGAAGTATCGGATACTTGGAGGATTTGATGAAAGTAAACTTGTGGACCCAGTTAAGAAAAGTAGGATGAAGAAGAAGGATGTGAAGATGATACCAGTTGAAAAAAGTAGCATGGAGGATGTGAATACTCCTCTAGTTACAGATGGCGGACAGATTAAAATTGAAGACCTCAAAAAGAGGGCACGAGAAGGAAAGATCCTACCCGTTTCTGCCGAGACAATAACGAAAGTGAGGCAAGAAGTAGGCAAGGAATTGACAAATGCCTTCATTTCTATGGGCCTACATGAGGAGCTGGAAAGTCTTAAAACTGAATTATCCAGATCTCCTGAAACTATTGATCCAGCATTAAAGGAAAGGGTCAACAGACTGGTTCAAGAATTTAAACAACAGTTTGATCGCCCTGAATCTTTCCTGCAACTGAAGCAGAAGCTTAAAGTGCTCTCATGGGTGAATATGTTGCAGAAGCAGATCCTTGAAAAGAAAAGGTCGCAGAAGGAGAACGAGAAGGTAGAGAAGCTGAAAGGAGAGATCAATGAGAAGCTCCTAGATAAGATGAAGGCTAAGATGGAAGTCTTGAGAACGGCACGAACACTGGTGGCCGGTGGAACACTGTTGGATGCAGATCAGATTGAAGCAGTGGAGGCAGCGAAGGACGAGCTGATAGAGCTGCTAAAATCTGTGAACCTGGAGCTAGTTGGCTCGGGAACGACAAAATTGTCGACAGCTCCACCATGGGTTAGAAGCGGAGTTAACGAAGGTTGATGATGTGGTGATGAAGGAAATAGATATGGCAGTAGAGAAAGCTGGACTAAGGCACAAGATTGAGGAACTTAAGGCGGAGATTGCAAGTGGTTCTAAGGAAGACAAGATACAGCAATTAGTGAGTGAGATAAAGGAAGAAATTGCTGCGGCTATTGATCTGACTGAGTTGAGAAAGAGAGTTGAAGCTTCTGTGGGATCGTCCATTCAAGAGCCAGCTTATGCTGGTTGTGTGTAAAACTGGTGGCAGTTTCATATGAGACGAGTTATGTTGGAGATGCATGAGGAGATGATATTCCTTTTTTTTTGTCAGAAGGAACAATTAAAGTTGGTAATAAAAAGTTTGTTCCCAACTTTCCATCTCCAGACTAGTTGTAACATTTCACTTTGCTTAAATGACTTTATGAACTTGATGAACTCAGCTGGGTTCTGCTTGTACTGGCAGGAGCACAACTGAAACTCTCGAAACCAGAAATTTAAGAGCACTCGGATTGAAGAGAAGCAAAGATCAATAACCTGAAAGGTTGTGCCAACTTGAGAACCATACTTCCCGAGAAATTTAGCCATTTGCAAGTAACTCTTTTTGTTTTTTTATTAATTAAGATATTTGAATTGATTAATCTTAAATATATTTAAATACTAAGAGAAACTTTAACTGAGTGCATTGCCATTTTAGATTGGATTTAGGTATTTAAAAAATCAGAAACGTTACATATTTGTCGTCTCCTAGATCTTGATCAGATCTTCCCAAATTAAGAACTAGTGTTTTGGGATTGTATGGGCTATAGGAATGCTTGGTTTGTTTATTAGGACAGATTATAACCAAGCCATCTGAATCTTCTGGTCTTCTCTAAATTCCATGATAGTCCAGATTTGTAGTTTTAAGTACTGGTGTTCCGTTTCTCACGTAACAAGAGCTAGTGTGATATATCCTTATTCCTTGGCATTTCCTTCGATATCAAATCAAGACAAAAAATACACTATTAGAGTCCATACCAGACCACTTCAAGCACTAAATGGATTATATGGCTTATAGGGAAAGCAAAGGTCAACAATGTCGACTAGCTAATAAGATATACTTTAACGAAGAGAATGATTACATGATTAAGGGAAATCCACATGTCACGGACGACACAGAAGTCACTGGACGAGTCAAACCGACCATGCATGTGTGGACAAGCGGGAAGAGTGAGTGAGAACGTGCAGGCTAAAGCTATGAAACACCTGGCACCGCTCTCATGGATGCCTATGGCTTTGCCTCCCCCCATGTGTCCATCTAACCCAGTCACTGTCATAGCTAGCGATATCAATCTGTAGAAGCATCGAGGCTTCTCCTTTCCACTTCACAAATCTCTAGTATTCTCTCCCCTAGTCCTTAAACAGATAGTGAGATAGATCAGGAAGAAGCTGTGCCAGAGTACGTACCACTAGCTATGGGCGTCTTGGAGCTCGTCTCTGATCTATGCTCCCTCCCCAGCAGGCACGGGAAGCTCAGGAAGAAGAAGAAGTCGTTGCAGGTGAGACGAACTGTTAATTAATAATGGGTGTTATCACTTTACTACTGCAGCAGTAGTTAATTGTTCATGGGTGATGATCGATCAGACAGTGGAGCTGAAGGTGAGGATGGACTGCGAAGGCTGCGAGAGGAGGATTAGGCATGCACTCGAAGGCATGAAAGGTAATTAGCCGATTAATCCATTCAGTCGGTGTAAATGTGTAACTAGATGGTGATGGCGATGAGCGTGCAGGGGTGAGCAGCGTGGAGGTGGACCCGAAGCAGAAGAAGGTGACGGTGGAGGGATACGTGGAGCCGAAGAAGGTGATGAGGAGGGTCGAGCGGAAGACGGGGAAGAAGGCGGAGCCGTGGCCGTACGTGCCGTACGAGGTGGTGGAGCACCCGTACGCGCCGGGGGCGTACGACAAGAAGGCGCCGCCGGGGTACGTGCGGAACGTGCTGAGCGACCCGGAGGCGGCGCCGCTGGCACGCGCCAGCTCCACCGAAGTCAAGTACACCACCGCGTTCAGCGACGACAACCCCAACTCGTGCGCCGTCATGTGAATGTCTAAATCTATCTGCGTTCGTGCATGTAAATTAAAGAGAACTCCGGCGGTGTTTGTTAGTTTATCTAATTTGTGTTCGTTCTTTCAGAGGTTTTTTTTGGATGTTGTAGAAGTTAAAATTAATTCACGAACGAACTTAGAATTGGTTAAAAACCAACAATGCGATGAATTCTCAAGAAATTGTAATTCAATCACATCATGACTGCTGTTGTAGAGTCTTCAGCTCTATCTAAAACCAAACTTTTAGATTTAGGGAAGGCTCGTGACGTCGCTTTCGATTCAATAAAGCAAGATGATGATGGGGCGATGCTCCATAAATTAAGCAAAAGCAAAGATGTCGAGAAGATTCTCAAGTTCGTGGGTTTAATTGATCATTAATTATGCATTTTTTTGACAATTTAAAAGTCATCAAATAAATTGCCGCCAATGGTTCAGTCCGCTGCCCGTAAGATCATTTCCAACCTATATCATCAAATTTAATATCATTTTCACATCAAAATACTGCAATTTCAACACTAAATACTATTTCAACTCCAACCCACTCACACCATTTTACACCAAAAAAGAATATTCTATTTATTTTTATTCATTTATTCATAATTTAATTATCGATATATAATTTAATTTAATAATTAATTTATGATAATTATTATATTTAAATTTAATATTTTATTTATATTTAATAAGTTGATTTTTTTAATTTATAATTATTATATTTTTTATTTTTAATATTTATTACATAATTATTCAGACATAAATATATTTTAAAAATATTACAAAATCATACACAATTAGAATAAAATATATTACTAATATAAAGCAGCCAATGATACTTAATTAAAAATATAATATTATGAGAATTTAACATTCAGAATTACTATATTGTTCTCATATATGATCAATTAATGTATTTCACAGAGCAATATGAGCTTCTTTGTCTTTGATTTGTTTGTATCGAACTAGAAAATCTTCAAACTGAGTACAATCATCTATTGCTGCCTCAACATATGGAGTTGGTACTTCGAAGTGTTCCACAATTGATGCATTTAAATCACGTTCATCTTCAATTATCATATTATGCATAATAATACATGATGTCATTATATCATGTAAAATATTTTTCTACAAAAAACGTGAAGGTTCTGTAATAATTGTAAAGCGTGATTAGAACATGCCGAATGCTCACTCAACATCCTTTCTACATGCTTCTTGCTTCATTGCAAATAATTTATTCTTTCTACCTCGTGGATCATGAATTGTTTGAACCAGTGTTGACCATTTGGGATATATACCATCAGCTAAATAATAACCTATATGTAATGAGCAGGAACAGTAATACCTTCAGCAAGATTAGCAAAAATATGAGAAGACTCAAGCACATTAATATCATTGTTCGATCCAAGAAATCCAAAATACGAATGCCAGATCCATAGATCATAATCAACTACAACTTCTAGAATAATTGTTGGTTTTCCACTATGACCAAAATATTAAATTTTTAAGTTTTTTATTATATATGTTTTAAAATTAATTAAATAATGTATAAATATAATTATAATTAAAATATATTATAAATAAAATTTATAATAAATTAAATCATTATAAATATGCATAATAAAATTAAAATAGGGTGTTATATACATTTAATTTATATTTATAATAAATAATAAATAATATATTTATAATAAATAATTTATAATATATTTATAATAAATAATTAATAATTAAAATAATAATTATAAATTTATTTTTATTTATGATATTTAATAATATATATTATATTTATTTTTAAATACAATAATATATATTATTTTATATTTATATTTATTTTTAATTATATAATATAATAACAAAAAAATAAATAAATAAATGACATCATCAAATTTAGTATGCTACAGTGTATCATCAAATTTGATGATGCTACAGTGCATCACCAAATTGCATCATCAAATTTGGTGATGCACTTTGGGGTATTGGTTGGAAACAATTGGTGTAATTTTTATCCCAAATTTGGGTTTTTGGGATGGGTTGGAGTTGCTCTAAAGCCCTTGTACGCGTCGCTGATTCCTGTTCTCGTGCTTTAAAGGCGCGAGCAGAAGCGGAGCGAGAAGTGATCGAGCGGAATCACCATGTCGATTGTCGAAGGAGGTTAGCGTGGAGGTGGAACATGCTCTGGCGAAGGACTACGCGGACACGCCGCCGGCGCTGCTGCTCGACTTCCGCGAGCTCCGCCTCTGGTCCTTCCATCGCGTCCTCATTGCCACGCTCCTCTTCCTCTACGTCAGCATCGCCCGTCATCGGCCACAACGAGCAGAGCGCCGCCGACCGTTGCAGCGGCGTCGGCCTGCTCGGGCCTTCGGCGGCGGGGCGAACCGCGTTTCCTCCGGCTACTCCAAGGGCTCTGCCCTTGGCGCCGAGATCATCGGCACCTTCGTCCTCGTCTACACCGTCTTCTCCACCACCGACCCGCAACGCCCGCGACTCCCACGTCCCCGTACGCCGCACAGCTTGCGCAATCAAAATTTCGTCTTTTCAGCTCTTCCATAGAGGAAACGAACATTTTTTTTCTCGCAGGTGCTGGCGCCGCTCCCCATTGGGTTCGCCGTCTTCATGGTCCACTTGGCCACCATTCGCATCACCGGGACCAGCATCAACCCGGCTCGGAGCCTCGGCGCCGCCGTCATTTACAACCAGCACCCAGTGTGGGATGACCGGGTAACTTCGCCGGCTCAATCTGAAGCTGTACTTGTCAATTTACTCGCAGCCAGTGAACGAGCTTTGTTTATTGGCTGACTCAGTGGATCTTTTGGGTGGGGCCGTTCGTCGGAGCACTAGCGGCGCCGCGGCGTACCACCAGTACATCCTCCGGGCGGCCGCCATCAAGGCCCTGGGATCCTTCAGGAGCAACCCCACCACCAACTAAGCTAAAAAAAGAAAACACCTCTTTCTCCTTGTTTGGTTCCATAAATTGTGTGCTGAAAATTGGTACGACGGATCGTCTCATGTGGCAGGATAAGTCAACAGTCAATATGATGGGACAAGACAAGGTCAAGAGTCCATCTCCTTTTGACCGGTTGATCCAACTATAACCGTATCCAACTTAACTCCCACCAACTCGATTGAGTTTTCAAGGGTCTTCCAACCGACCCGAAGGTCATTCTAACAGCTCGACTATGCGCGGTCACTCTGTCAGCTGGACATAGATCAACCATTCTGCTACTTTATCAGCTCGACAGCTCTGTCCCTCAGTAGCTCTGTCAACTCAGCACAATTGGCTACTCTGTCACTTTGTCACCCAGCAATTCGGCAACTCGACTACTCTGTCACTTGGTAGTCCTGTCAACTCCATCACTCCATCGCTCGGTCATGCTCGACCACTCTGTTAGCTCGATCACTCTATTACTCCCGCAGCTCGATTATGCTCAACCACTTTGTCAGCTCAGCCACCTTATCACTCCTTCAGCTTTGCCATGATCGATCACTTTGCTTGGCCCTGGCCGACTCGGACCTCCTATCTGATTCTAACTTGAGTATGACTCCCCTTAGCTACCTTCGGCACTAGAATACAATCAAACGTGCAAACTCTACCACAGGGCTAAGGTGGTTACTAGGTTGTTAAATCTGGCTCTCTAGATTCTCTTCTGCTCCTGCTCAAGGTTAAAAGGCGAGAATAATCCACATGACTGAGTGATAAGGTGGTTACGAGGTGGCAGGTTTGATCCCCTAGATGTCATCCTATTAGCGCACTTGTCAACAATTCATAAAATTTGTCCCCTCAAGACATGGCATCCACCTGTCTCACGTCAGCCACATTGCTCCATCGGGTGAGTATAAAAGCTCTCCCTCATATATGAAAAGACTTTATGGACTCCAGTGACTTCCACTTATTGTCCTCTTTCTCTCTACTTTAATTGACTTGAACATCGGAGTGTCCTGTCGAGAATTTTCGTCACCCAATTAATCTGTTGCAGGTCAAAGTACTCACAGGGTCGGCGATGATTAAAATAACATAATCTTGACTGATGGCTTGAATGTCTATGACATTCGGCCAGAACAAAAATGATGCTTGTGTGGTGGTGAGAGAGAAAGGACTGGTTTCAGGTTCTTGTGTCTCGTCGGTTTCAGGTTCTTCTGTCTCGTCGTCTTCTTCTTCTTCCTTCTTCTTCTTTGTCCTGTATCGAATGTAATGCGGCAAGATTTCTGGACTTTGTTTAATTGAACTTGGTGAAGTTCATCATCATGATTAATGACTCTTTATTAAGAACACCATTTCACATATTGCTCATGAATAAAGGACTGTTCAGTTTGGATCAACGGAGGGCTTCGGTCTCAGTCTCGCTCTGCTCAGCACGCCTCCTCCTCTGTAAAAGGATGATGGCGTGCTGGTTTGTTTTATAATTGAAGTTGTACTAAATTTCTTCAAATTGTTTATTCATAAACAGATGTTCCAAAAAGAACAAGAAATGTGCAATTCTTGGGACAAACCCTTCCAATTAAACAACCTCCCTTCTGCACAGGGGACATGAGCCATGCCTGATGAGCCAGCTATCGAGGCATGGCAGATGAAACATATGGCAACAAACAGGCAATCTCCTCACCATTTCTCCCACTTGCAGGTCCTGAAACATTCAAAGAAGCTAAATTCCAGTTTCAATCATTCAACTCACAATGGTTTAATTGGAAGAAAATTGCACCTGCAAGCACACTGAGCAGCTTATTTTCTCCCCTGATTCATCAAGACTGCCTCTTGCAGTGACTTTGGATTTAGGCAGCTTCTCCACTTCATCCATGGACATTGCCTTGCTGTTGCCATCAGTCTCATAAAGATCAAGAGTCACCATGAATGACAAACTGAGTGCATTCATCTGCAAGTGATAGAAATATCAGACAGAGAAGGCTCCAACTGCCACAGTCCCTGGAGTTCCATAAAACAGAGATGAGTTGTTCAGCAATGGGGTTTTGCAAGATTACCAGATAGCGAAGGCTCCAACTGCCACACTCCCTGGAGTTCCATAAATCGAGAGATGATTCGACGACCTCGATGGAGAAGACGGCACCTGAAATGGCTCCAATTCCAGATCCTCTGAGAAGACCACTCTCAGTGGCATGGCCTATGAGAGCACCTATGATGGCCCCAACCAGTGAACCAACTATACAAACAGCAACAAAATTTAGACTAGAAATTTGCAAACTCAAGCTAAACAATCATGTAAAGACCAGTAAATCGATAACTAGGGAGCGGAGGAGAAGAGGAACTACCAACCGATTGCAAAGAGGCAAGTCAAAGCGGCACATATTACTCTTGCAAACAACTTGGAGACCATGCATATGTATCCAAAACTATGGAGGAGAAGAAGAAGAAAAGAAGAGAGGCAATCCATGAAGGATGGGCTAATGACATAATGAGGAAATTGCACTAACGACCTCTTTGAAGTTATAGAATTCAACTGATTTACTTTAAGCCACATACCAGAGGTACCTTTGTTTTATTATACCAAGTGTGTTCTTCACTGCTTTGATGTTGAACTCTAATTGCATTTATGATTCAGCATCACTTGTAGTTCCTTCCCTAAGCTTTGTTGGAAACAAATAGGCATTAATGAGAGAATAAAAAAAATTGCCGGTGCTCATGCGCCAGTTGTGAAATAATTTATTTTGAAATGAATTAATAAAGAAGAAATATGGTCATCCAAAATCTAGATGACATGACAAAAAAAATGTGGAAGAATGGGAGTTGGTAGCATTGGTGATACTATACTACAAGGAAAGGATAAGAATTCAAGTTAATTGGCAATAAGGTGTGATATATATATCAGCAAGTCAAAGTAACATTAATTTTGCTTTCGAGTATAGTAACAGCTAAAAGAAATGAGAGTACTAAGAAAATATTTACATGGCAGCCCTAATTGATCTCCACCTATAGCGACAAATCACCAGATGAGAAGAAAAATCCAAATTCTAATGGATTTATTTTTCTCTCAAAAGAAAGATCTCATGAGACTCGATCATAATAATTTCTAATATTCATAATTCAGATTGAGTTCTATGTTTTTTTCCATGAGTGAGGAAGCATATCCCTGATCTCCAGTCTTTTGTCCCTGCTGAAATGAAGATGCAACTGAAGAATCAGGCAGCCAGGAATGGCTCGTAAATAATTCATGTTTTTTTCTCTGTTCTTTAAACAGACAAGTCTTGTTGAGTTATTATACTGGAACAGCCAGTATTTGATCATGGAAAAAAAAATCCAAATGCGATGCATGTTGTGCACATCTCACTGCTGTATCTTTAAGAAAAAGCTTGAGAAGATAATACAAGGGACCTCTGATTCAATAAAACAGTGTTTTTTTTTCCATTTCAATCAATGGACTGAAAAAGGATGTTAGATTGGAGGGTAGCTTTGATTCTTTTATGTCAAGGAATGTGGATCTGATCTTTAGAATCTTGGGTTCAGTTTCAAAATTTATACTTCAAGCTGATAAGATGAAACATAAGTTACTTGGTTTCAGTTTTGGTCAGCATCAATCCGAGCTTCATCAATTCAGTCTTGAGTTCTTCCAGTGTAGTTGTGTTGGTCGGAGGGAGTCAATGTTCTTAATCCTTGCAATCCCTTGATGTACTTCTGGGAGATTCTCCGAAGAATAATCTTAATGCCTCAAGCAAAAGTTTGCTTTTTATAAGTATTTTCACTGAAATTTGTACATGTGAATTTCTACCAAAATATATTAGAGATGTATAATAATGGTAAAAAAAATGTAAACTTTAGGCAAGTTTATGGAAGTTTGTTCATGGCCCTAAACTGCATCAATCTAGTTAGACCTGCACGGTCGGAAGGTTTATCACCAAGTCGATACAGGTCTAGGGTTTAAGAAACTTACACTCCCTCCCAATCAGTTCAGAAGTCGAAGCTTATGTAGCAAGCAGAGAAGTAGCTCCATGACACTTCAACAAGGCAAATGTAAAAGAAAATAAAAGGATTTCCAATTAAGTCGTGCTAGCCCATAAATTACAAGCTCATTTGAAAGAATGGCTCAGTTTTGATAATTATTTCTTTTCAGTTCTCTACTTCGAGAAAGATAAAAGGTTACCAAGTTTTGATACATTTACTCTGAAGGAGGAATGCATCAATGCCTAAC
The DNA here is from genome assembly GCF_044706935.1 of Curcuma longa. Lineage (NCBI taxonomy): Eukaryota > Viridiplantae > Streptophyta > Magnoliopsida > Zingiberales > Zingiberaceae > Curcuma > Curcuma longa. Next base: position 4,887,091 of record NC_133871.1, read on the forward strand.
AAGTGCCTCAGTTGTGCCCCATCATATCAAGCATTTCATCTAGACCCTTGAGTCTCTGCATGCCTTCACTAAGTAAGAAGCTAATTTTCTGTCTATCATTGCAGTGCCGATTCTTTTCTATTTCCTGCCTCATGGTTTGTCTCAGCTCATCTGTATACACCACCGAATTCAAAATGCTGCAATTTCTTTTTGATAAAAGATGAAGGGAAAACTAAGAGAGAAAAAAAAAGCTTGACCTCTTGCATGAATAGGTGCCCGACGAGCTGTTCTTAGTGCTTGTCTATAGAGCTTCAGTGCACGAGATCGCAGAATGAAGCTCTGTAAATCTAAATATCGAGTCATAGTTGATTCACTGCAGTCAATCAAACCATGAAACAATGTTCATCAAAGTCAAGTGTAATGAAAAGATAAAAGCATCTTTCATGTTTTTGCGTCAACACACTTTTCTGGACAAAGTGATTTACAAATTTGAACTAATTTGCACATGGGGCCATAATTATGCTGTTGATAACACTACGATAATAAAACCAGCAACAAACATAAGTACCATCAACACAAGTGACAGGTGAACAATGAACAAAAATGTGAAACCTTATCCATTCATAGTGCAATGATGCTGTCATAGCTCAATCATTTTAATATGTAACCATTTTCACCTTATGTCTATATACATGCAATTCCGATACAAGATCTGTCTCCTGTTTGGCCAACGTTCTCACTGTCGACAGTTTGTTGATATTAATTAGTGATAAAAAGATGTGCAGGTAATATGTCAATTTTCATACAAGGCATCATGTTTTTATAGGAATAGCAGATAAAACGTCATGTTTGCTAACAAAGAGAAGCAAGACCCGAAAGTCAAATTTACTCAGCACTTGAAATAGCTTTTCAAAGATGAAGTAATACTGAAAAAAAGGTAAATACTTTTTCAAAGTTGAATGAAGAATGCAGTACTGTGAATGGATTCAAGTTTATGTTAAGATAGTCATTTCCATGATATACACCACCCGCAAGCAAGAGTTTGTAAATTAAAACATCCATGCAAAATATTGCGCTCCCTGAAATCAACAATTCTACAATTACATCTGCATCTTTATGTTAGACAACAACTTAAAAACTGTTCTTAACTAAGTTTGAAGGGAATCACAAGTTCCGTCGGACTCGATCAGTTAAAACGCTGCGATTTTTTACAGGCATGAGGCATCTTTAGCGAAATGACAGATTTTTACGGGTTACTAACGATAAACAGCGCTAGATATGTACCAATGTGGAGGATTAACAATCACTCGCACCTCGGTTTAGCAAGCGCAATTGGAGCAAATCAACAAACACCTTCTGTGCTGAATCGAGCAGCTGGAATTCAAGAGACTCTTACAGCCACTATAACAACATCTAGGTGGTCATCACTCAAGAATAGCAACAGAAAAAGAACAGGCAAATAGTTTTTAATAGCGTGCAACATGGAATTCTGAAATAAAGGATGAGTATGAGAAAAGATTAGCAGAGCACCTTTCACATAAAAGAGAAAAGATGGATTGTTTGCAGATGGAAACGGCGGAGACTGATTCGAGATCACGACAGCAATCTGACAACGCCGATTGCGGAGGGCAGCTGTAACACAGTGAGAAATAATTACAAAATAGTACGTAAATCCAACGAGTCTCAATCACGCAGCGTCTGCGTCGCGGCCGACACGAGGAGGCGGCAACTGTGCCTCCGATTGATTGAAACACCGGGGACCGCCGATCAAACCTTCGGTATGATTTGGGTTGATCTTGAACAGCGAGTCGATAAGGTCGTACCTGACTGGGCCACGTGCCGGGCGGGTCCGGGTCGCCGCAGTCCAACTTCGCTCCGCTACAAAGAGGAGCGAGGGAAGATTCCCGGGAATATTCTACTCATCGTTATCCCCGCCGCGATTTCGTAGCACATTAAGACCGACTCCGATCTCTGCTTCTCTTCATCCTCTGTCGATATTTCAAACCTTGTTTCTTTGACGCATTCCGTCGAACAGGCGATGGGCAGTGATGGAACGGGGAGGATGCTCGAGGAGGCTTTCCAGATCCATGGCAAGGACAAGAAGGGCCGCAAGATCCTCCGCATCGTCGGCAAGTTCTTCCCTGGTGCGTTTTTTTCTTCATTTTTTTTTTTTGCGTTAGCTGATTAATTTTCCTTTGCTCGAACGGATCGGCTGATTTGGTTGTGATTTGGGGATCGGGGTGTGGGCCAGCGAGGGAATTGATGGCGGGCGGAGGCGAGGCGGCGCTGCGGAGCTTCCTGGAAAGGCGGGTGTTCCCGGAGCTGCATGGCGGGACGGGGTCGGTGGTGGTCTACATGCACACCGGGGTGGAGAGGTCGGAGAACTTCCCCGGAGTGGCGGCGCTGCGGTCGGTGTACGAGTCGCTCCCGGCGGCCGTCCGCGACGGGATCTGCGCCGTCTACTTCCTCCACCCGGGGCTGCAGGCCCGCCTCTTCTTCGCCACCTTCGGGCGCTTCGTTTTCAGCGCCGGGTGAGTTTCTCGCTGTTCGACCTCACGTCTGCTATCGTGCGCCGATTAGGAGCTGTTTGGTCCCGTTTTGCCGTTTCTTCGAACGGAAAAAACAAAAAAAAAAAAAAAATCGCTGACGTGTGTTCCGGGGAGGTTCCGGCGCATGTTAGCAAATAAAAAAGAATCGCTGACGTGTGTTCGGGGAGGTTCCGGCGCATGTTAGCAAATACGGTGCACGGTAGCATGATGTCTTTTCTAACGGACGCCGGTAACCAGAATCGCTGACGTGTGTTCCGGGGAGGTTCCGGCGCATGTTAGCAAATACGGTGGTGTTTCTAACGGACGCCGGTCTGTTACTGGCCGTTGGCGTACGTTTGAGCAATCTGCGGCCTGTGTGTCTCGATGAGTGCACCTTTTTTAAAAAAAATATATTTGGTTAAATCCTCTTGACGGTAAAAAAAAAAATCAAAACTTTATTTACAGTACGTTACGTTGTGCGGCAAGAGAAAGCATTGCTTCTTTCTCTTGTTCTTAGTCTTATAATAATTCGAGATGATTATTTACTGATTTATATATAGTCTTTAATATTGGGCGGCGATGGGTGGAACAGGCTGTACGCGAAGTTGAAGTACGTGAATCGGCTGGAGTTCCTGTGGGAACACATGCGACGAGGGGAGGTCGAGGTGCCGGAGTTCGTCCTGGACCACGACGACGAGCTCGAGCGCCGCCCGCTCATGGACTACTGCCTGGTGGAGAGCGACCGCCACCACCGCAGCTTCGACGCCCCCGCCATGGACTCTGCCGCCATGCACTCCCTCCGCTGCATCTACTAGCAGCCGGGCCATCACCGCCGGCGTCTTTACCTAATATGAGATCAATGTATATTATCTTTGTGGTAAGTTCACTGTAATGAAGAGTTAGCCAACTGTTGGTTTTGTTAGATTGGTCTAGAGATGTTAACGGTCTTGCAGGGCCCAACGGGCCTGCTAGATCTGGGCTTTTGGTGCCAGATTGAGCCTGTCACAGTGAAGATGGGCCTGCCGTGAAAATCACTAGCGGGCCTGATTTAAACGGATCGGATCAAAGCTGGTTGATCCATTTATGATCTGACCTGATTTGTCTATTCCCAAGTAGACCTGACTCGGGGTCCAGATCTGACCTGGACTCATAATCACTGGGTCAACGGGTTGGGTACCCATTAGTTCGGTTCATGAGCCGGAATCATAACCAGCTCAGTAGGATGTCAATTTAGTTACTGTTCCAATCTATTAAAATTGTTAAATTGGTGGTTAACTGCCGGTTTAGTTTGTTGGTTCGGGGTTTTTTGCGTGATTGTTGAAATCGTCCTATTGGAATCTCAACTCTCATTGTTTTCATACACATCTTCTTTATTCTCATTTTCAATTCTGTAATTTTTAATATAATAATATTCACTCGTGATAAATTATGAACCGACAGGATTCAAACCGTGAACTAACAATTCTGAATCATGAATCAACGATTTTGAATTGTGAATCATAAAAAATTAAGGATCGATCTATCAAGAACAACGATTTTGAATTGTGAATCATAAAAAATTAAGGATCGATCTATCAAAAACAGTTGAATTGATAATTCTAAATGATCGGATTGTCAATTTTAAATTATCGATTTTGAATCGTGGTCAATCTAAATTATCCATTTTGAATTACGGTCGGATGTATTCCCAAATCATAAACCGGTAACTCCGTTATGATTTAAACTTTTTTACCCCAAATTTAAATGAGAAAGTCAAAACACTTGATACAAGGCTTTGACTTCGATCGAATCAATGCGTCGCCAAATGTGAAAACTGTTAATTTCACAGAGGAGAAAAAGGATACGGAAGAGGAGAAGACGACGACGATGGGCGGCCACGCAGAGCCATCTCTTCGTGTACGCCTCGCGATCGTGGTCCGCTCAATATAATATTCGGTGTTCCCTTGGCTCGATTCCAGGCCGTTGGCGTAGGCGTCACGAGACGGAATTGCAGGCGGCCGCCGTGTGCACAGGAGAGCGATCAAAGAAAGTAAGAGGGGAATATTGAGAACCAACGATGTTCGTTGAGTGGCATCGCTGACCCTGAGCTAATTGGAAAAAAAAAGAAGAGAGGAGGAAAAGTAGGGCTTTTGGAATCGAATCCTTCATCGCTTTAGATCGCTTTGGGCTGTCATCGACAGCGGTCCTTCGGCCTGGACAAGCCGATCTTGATGAGTATAAATGGGCGAGACGAATAGACGGGCAGAGCACAGGCGGGTGTGAACATCTTCTCATATTTGCGTAGGTTTGTTCTCTTCTCGCCATTGCACTAAAAAAGGTTCAACTTTTCGTCCCTATTTTAGGGGAAATTTTACATCTTTGGTAAAATGAAATGCCGTTCTGAGCTCGATTGCAGGGATGATTGTGCTGATTAGATATCTGGGGATGAATATGACTTAATTGGGGTGCCTATTTAGTTCTGAAACTAGATGATTATTCCCACGAGACAACATGTCATGTCTAGGCTCATGTTGACTAATTCTAAATTACGATGCCAAATAACTCTGTTGCAAAACAGAGAAATGACAAATTGTAATCGGATTGATTGCTAGGACCACATTGAGTTCTCTTGTTGCTTTAACATTGTTCCATTTGATAGTTGGTTCTATTCATGTTCTTTTGAAGTTTTACATCGAGCTTACTGCAACATTGTTCCAAATTATTGTCGTTGCAGGGATTACCTCTTCAAGTCGGCTAAATTGAATTTGTGGTGTAGTTTCACACGGAAAGTTTAGCTATCAAATATGGGTTACCATCTCACTGTATGTTGTAAACCTTTGCATTCTCTTTGGAGCGTTTGTTTTGAGTATTCCCTTGGTTTGTGATCCCTTGGAAGTGATCTAGACATTTCATGTTGACATTCTTATTTAAGGAATATTTTGTGTATGCAGGTGGTTGATGACACAAAAGAAGGTTCAAATGGTAAGTGGACTTTGTAATGTTCCATCATTTTCACGTTATGCTTTCTGAGTTATCAGTTTAGAAGAAGAATGTCTTGTGGTGAGTATGTCAAACTAAAATAAACTTATATTGACTGACAATTGTCAATCAAAACTATAAACTTACTTCTTCATTGTCACCTTTTTAAGAATAGAATAAGAATGCCAAATCACCTTATGCTTTGATTCTTCCAGCTATGAGTTGTCGGCCCCTATTCCTTTTGTACTTTTTCCTCATCACTCAACCAAACGACATGTGCACCCAACTGGGTGATGCTTTCCTCCTAAATCCATGGCAATACTCATATTTTTCTCATCCGCAATGATATTTGTTGATTTTGAAAATTTCTTAAAAGTTCTCATAACCATGAAACTTAGACTATACCATCTTCTCCTGTTAAGATAAGGTGTTCAACCTGCTGGTTCTACTTTTATTCACCTTCAAGATGCCATAGGTGCAAGGGTGTTCATGGGAAAAAGTTGATAGTCACACTTTTTATTGGGTAATTATAGCTTTCTCCTAAGTTAAATGAACCGAAATATGTAATCAAGAAAATTCTGGTTACAGAAACAAGTGTCTTCTTAAAACCTTTTGCAGTGTGTCAGTGTCCTAGATTTTGTGTTATTGTGTAAATAGTTTCAGAATTACATATTTCTATTATATATTCTTATAAACTCCTAAGTTCTTAGGTGATGTAAAACTATGACAAATGTGCACATCAAACGAAGAAGAGAAAAATAAAAAAAGACTTAATTAGCAACAATAAAACAAGATAAAATTTATTTAAATATAAATGATGATATAGTAGGGGATAGAGTCCAATGATGTAGAAAGATCCATATAGCCGACCACATCTAGTGGGATAAGGATTGGTGGTTGTTATTGTTTGTAAACTCCCAAGTTCTTTTTAGCGATTCTAGATTTTTAAACTCGTACATCTGGGCAGAAAAATCTGTCTTTTTAATGAATAATTCTTTCTAGAGCTTATATCTCACAATTTATTTTTCATCTTTCAGGTGGAGCAATACGAAATGGAAGAGAAATTATTTTTCAGGTAATTGATTGCAGTTCTACCCTTCTCATACTATTGTCTGAATTAACGCAAGGAATTCTGGGAAGCTGTTACTCTTGTATCTTGTTCTCAGATTACAGTAATTAATGGAAAATTTTGTCATCCTTATGTCGAGTATGTAATTTGATTTATTGCTGAACAGACTCCCTGATGGAGTGGATGCTTTTGGTTGGATTTCACTGATGATTTGATAACACATCAGAAACATGAATTCTATACAAACTTTTCTAGGCATCTTAAACTTCTATTGATCCACCTCTTTCATTAAATTGAAAATCATTCCAGTGAGATTAATAAGTAGATAGCAATTAAAATGTCAGATTTTCAATTTAATACAAATAGTATATTATTTGATGGTCTCTTTTACCTTATGTAGATGCTATGCTTTGATATATATGCTAATATTCACAACAACTGAAGTTCGTTTAACAAATATAAGTTTTATAGGCATTCAATTGGGAATCACACAAACATGATTGGTGGCATAATTTAGAGAAGAAAGTTGGAGATATTGCTAAATCTGGCTTTACATCAGCCTGGCTGCCCCCAGCAACCAATTCATTATCTCCAGAAGGTAAGCAAAATTAGGCTATTACTTCGTTTTTAATGTTGGTTCATGCTTGTGGAGTAATATGGTTCCTTCATTTTACAGGTTATCTACCACAAAATCTGTATTGCCTTGACTCTTCTTATGGTTCCTCCCATCTCCTAAGAATGTTACTGCAAAAAATGCAACAGAACAAAGTTAGAGCAATGGCTGATATAGTTATTAACCATCGAGTTGGCACTACCAAAGGACATGGGGGAGCATACAATCGTTATGATGGTATTCCTTTAGCCTGGGATGAACATGCTGTAACTTCATGTTCTGGAGGACTGGTAAATCATCTATCTGATAGAATCTATATTAACATATTTCAGTTCATAGATGTTCGGAGAGATGTAATTATCTTCATGTGAACTTATAATCTTGGTGCATAATTAACTACTTTGTGTCTAACTCACTATACTACTAAAAGGACAATACTCATCTTGTGTGCTCATTAATCTATGTTAGAAGATAATTGTTATATTTAATCAAACTCTTCTAACAGAAAATTTGAAACCCTTATTACATGTTACAATTATGTTATTCATAGATTTGGATTCACTTCTGTTTCTTGCAAGAATTGTTTTGGTGTTTTCATGCTTCCGGTGGCTTGCTAATTCTTTGCAATTGACTTGTGAAACCATTTGTCCTTGTAGTTGTTAGAGTTGCTGGTGTAGTAGTTTGTTCTCTTGTTACTTTTTTAATAAGTACTTCTCTGATTTAACTTTCCTGGTATGCAAATGTTTCCTTGTTGGCATGATCATCTGTTCAACTCATAAAGTACTCCAATGATTTAAACTCCATTTTTCTCTTTTTGCATCCATGTGATATTTGTAGGGTTCCAGAAGTTACGGTGAAAACTTGCATGGAGTCCCTAACATTGATCATAGCCAAGCTTTTGTAAGAAAAGACATAATTGGTTGGTTGAAATGGCTTCGCAAATCTATTGGTTTTCAGGATTTCCGTTTTGATTTTGCAAAAGGGTACGCCAATGTCCTTTTTCAGTTTTTGTTGTATAAAATCTGTGTTTCCTGACAAATATGTGCTACTCGTGAAATTTGTAGATACGACCCAAAATTTGTGAAGGAATATGTTGAGGAGTCGAAGCCTGTATTTTCTGTTGGAGAATACTGGGATAGTTGCAATTATGTACCGCCTAATTATCGCTTGGATCACAACCAAGGTATGGTCCTCGTAATATCCCGTTCATTTTAAGTTTCAGCCTCAAACATTTACCTTATGTAATAAGAAAATAATGAACAGTAATGTCTCTTAAGGGATGTGGTATTGGTTTAGGATTAAATTCTTGGTACTATGCATAAGAAAAACACCTAAAAATAATGATTTTCTGCATGGTCGGCTAAATCTGTTATACATAGGTCGTTAATCTGGGTTTGGGTTATGCAATGGCACAAAAATGTTTAATGGTAGCTAGAAAAGGAAGAAGTGTTTCCTTGACTTGCATAAAATCGTATGAGCTCATTCCCTTATAGTTTTGGCAGATAAGGTACAGGTATTGTTGTTTCAAGATGTCATTAAAACAAGTAATATTAGTAAACCTTCGAAAAGAGAAAGAAAGACCCTTAGGCAGAACATCAAGTTAAGACTTTTGCGACTTACTAAGAGTGCCTCTCCTGATGATACTATACATCATATTCTTAATCACACTCATCATCATGACAGAGAAGTGATCTGCATGAAGCAAAACTAAGAAATTGTCATTGTTGGTATAACTCAGCCCATCTGGAACATGAAGTTATGCATCACTTTTTTTATTTCAAGTGTTACTTCAGTTATAGAAATTTGATTTAATTCTCAGAGGTTGGTGCCTTGTTAAATTCACAGACAGTCACAGACAAAGGATTATTAACTGGATGGATAAAACAGGACAACTTTGTGCTGCCTTCGATTTCACGACAAAGGGTATCTTACAGGTGCATTTTGTAACTGGTTATTTTTTTCTCATGTCATATTTATTCTTTTGTCTTATCAGATAAAATCTTTTATTCCTTAGTTTTATCAGATAAAACCTTTTACTAAAAGCATTCATAAAACAGGAAGCTGTTAAGGGTGAACTATGGCGTTTGCGTGATCCTCAAGGGAAAGCACCTGGTGTGCTTGGGTGGTGGCCTTCACGAGCAGTCACATTCATTGAGAACCATGATACAGGATCAACTCAGGTATCTGTTATGCCATCTATCTTCTAATACTCAAAGGGAGTACTTTCTATGTTACTCTTCTAGTGCGACTCCTTTGTCTTTTGTTTTTTTTTTAGAATCGCTAAATGAGATGTTATACCTTTTCAGGGTCATTGGCCTTTCCCATCTGGTCATGTTATGGAGGTACTACATATCCGCACCAGACATATTCAATTAAGAGCACCAATTTCTTCATTAGAAATCACATCTTAATTTCACTATTTGATTATGAAAGTAATGAATGATAATCACTTCAGGCATATGTTTATCTGTAGTAAGAAAAGAAATCTAAAATATTATTTGACAAAACTGAAGTATTCAATGAAATTTAAACCTATATACATTGAGTGACAAACAACAACTTAAATAACCTCAATAAACAAGAACAATTGAAATGAATACTAGAGTTTTCAGTAAATATTTTTAAGTTGGGGGAAATGAAGATGTTCCCTTAATTCTCCTTTAAATTTCTTTTAATAAGCAAAGAAGGTTTCAGTAATCACTTGCATTTGCTGTTTGATATATGTAAAATTTTCTTTTTAGAAGATTCAATCATTTCATAGCTACTACCTACCTCTAGTATCAGTTTTTGAGCTATTGCTGAAAATTATTGAAAGACCATGCCTTTAATTACCATTTCATTTTATATGATCTTGAATTTTCACAGTTCTTAATCTCGGCTCGATTTTCAGGGATACACTTATATACTCACCCATCCTGGAATACCAACAGTTTTCTATGATCACTTCTATGATTGGGGCAACTCTTTCCATGACCAGATTGTGAAACTGGTACGCGTACCTTCAAAACATTGCCAAATCTTGTTTTAAGGCCTGTCTTTAAGATTCATAAAAACTCGCAGATGGACATACGCTGTCGTCAAGATATACACAGTCGCTCAAAACTTAGGATCTTGGAGGCTCGCTCTGACCTTTACGCAGCAATTATCGACGAGAAAGTCTGCGTGAAGATTGGAGATGGCTCATGGTGTCCAAGTGGGAAGGAATGGAAGCTTGCTACCAGTGGCAACAGATATGCTGTGTGGCACAAGTAGATCAAATTCCAGTCAGCCAAAGGTTCAATGCTATTGCCATCCATATATGCACTCTATGATAATTGAGACAAAAATCAAATTTCCCGACTATATTTTGAGATAAAGGTCCTTGTTCCCTCAACAATAAGCAATCCATATTACTGTCGATTGTTTAATGATCTAGCCTCGCTTGTTTATTCATACATATGACATGATCTTTGTTAATAAAATGTTTTCGAGAATGATATGATCTTCTCAGAAACAAATCTTGTGTTATTTAATGTGCTCATGTATTCATGACATCTAGCTTTCGGGGCATGGTTGAGTCGATTATTACGGAACAGACTTATTGAAAAGGACAAGAGTAACGAAACTGAGACAATGTCGTTCCCGTAGTGGTCAATTGTAGCTTTCTGATTATCTTCTTACATATAGTCGTGGGCCCGATCGTACGACGGATTATACCTTTTGCTGAAATGTATTCGTAGCATCTAAATCTTTGTATGCGATAATTCACACTCCTACTTATAGAACATCGATCACTACCATACTATTCACTGTTGGTGAGACGGTGTACCAACTCAACTAAGAGGGAATTCCAACACCTGTTTGCATCAACGGAGGCAAGTAAAGCTTTCTTTGTAAATTGGCCAAGTAGAGTCTGAGTTGAGTTGAGTTGAGCTTGACTATGTTTGAGCTTGTAATTCATCGTGAACCTCTGAAAATATAATTCTCTTCAGTAAAAGATAGAATTTGTCACCCTAACGGTCTTACACGGTCGGTTCCATGATCATCTATGAGGAAGTAAATCGGGAGGTTGTAGTTGGCCACAACGAAAGAGGACATTATCTCAACTTCGTCGAGATTCAATTCTTATTCACTTCAACAACTTTACTCCGTCGTAACAAACTCAACTATGTCTATGGGCTGAAAATATAATTCTTGATCGACCACATACGCGCTTTGAATCTTCATCCATACTGGTCAACCATCCGTGGTTTTGCTTTCTCTAATTCAGAAACAAAAACGTGAAGAGTTGACACCAGTTCATAGAAATTGCTGTCTCATCGACACATGCTTCAATCATATTGATCAGATCCACGTCACAAACTTGGTGGTTCTTCTTCTTCTTCTTATCTCTTGACTGGAATGGATCGTCTCTCACGCAAGAGAAGTAGTTGTGCCAGTTATTTTACAGAATATAAAGAAAACAAGATGCTACTCAACAGAATCCTTAGTGGTTCAGCACCATGTATTTTACTGCACCTCCTCTCCATCTATATCTCCACCAAAGGGCGACCATTGAAGACAGAGAAAGAGAGCGAGCGAGAGAGACATGGCTTTTGATTCCATCTTCTTCTTCTTCCTTCTCTTCTTCCTTCTCTTCTTCCTTCTGTCTTCCTCTGCCACGACCTGTGCCTCTGCTGGCTGCGTACATCCTGCCCGAGCTAGCTACTCGTCGTCCTTAGCCGATCTCTCTGGTTTGTCACTGCAGCCTCTAGCTGATTCTTTAATCGAAGAAAGAATTTGCGTTAAAATTTTCCTGCTTCTTGTAGCTGGAGCATGTGGATACGGCCCTATGGCGTTGGGCTTCAGCGGCGGCTACGTTGCTGCGGCAAACTCTGCTCTTTACCGAGGCGGCGTTGCCTGTGGAGCATGCTTCCAGGTGAGCAAGCATTTTCTTCCTCCAAACCAAATTAAAGGCTCGAATTGCCTGTGGATGTCTGAAACTGTTTGTTCTTATTCAACAGATGAGATGCAAGAACACGAAGATTTGCAGGAGTGAAGGTGTTAAGGTGATCCTCACTGATCTGCATCGCCAGAACGACACAGAATGGGTCGTCAGTAGGCCTGCTTATTCTGCCATGGCGCGGCCGGGAATGGCCAAAGAGCTGAGGGGACTCGCCGGAACTGTGGATGTGGAATACGAGAGGTAATCTCTATCTCTTCTCTTCTCTCCTGCAACTCCAGGAACTGGTGATTGACATGATCTTTCTTTCTCCTGATCCATTCCAAGCAGAATTCCGTGCGATTACGCTGACAGGAATTTGTCCATCAGAGTAGAAGAGAAGAGCACAAGGCCTGATCGTCTGGCCATCAAATTCTTGTATCAAGGGGGCCAGACTGACATTGTAGCAGTGGAGGTAGCAAAGGTAACAAACAACAACTACTAATGGAAGAAGAAGGGCTTTCATAGAATCTATCTCACGTTGACTCTTTATAACAACCATCTTACGCTCGTCTTCATCGACAGGTTGGGTCGTCAAATTGGCAATTCATGAGCCGGGTCAACGGTCCGGTTTGGAGCACGGACCGGGCACCGGCCGGGCCGCTGCAGGTTAGGCTCGTGGTCACAGGCGGCTACGATGGAAAGTGGGTTTGGTCGCAGAAGGAGGTCTTGCCGGCCGAATGGAGGACCGGTTCGGTTTACGACTTGGGGGTTCAGATTACTGACACTGCTCAGGAGGCTCGCTCCAGCTCCTGATCTTAGACCAACAAATGCTAACCTAATGGAAGCTTCATTGTGCATAGAAATGTTCAGAACCCTAATTGTTTGTTAGACTGAAAAACAGAGATTGAATCCATGGAAGCCATGCATTTTGGTCAGTGAATGAGATAAGATCACCTAATGCTTCATAACAGAATCATTAAATATAAGAAAAGCGTCAGCGAAGATCGAGAGCAGTGGCCAACTTTTGGACCTCTGCTCAATTTGATTGAGATGTGTTAACAACTCCACCAGCAATGGACGCTCGTTCTGGTGGAGATGTGACGTCTTCACTGCATCAATGTCCATTCAAGCTTTTCTCTGCACAATCATGTGAAGCAAAGTGTTGCTTGGTGTTGCTTCTGCACGAGAGACAAAAACATGAACGAACTTTAATGATCACTTTGCTCGAAGAAAGCCAACGTTTTTGCCTGAAAAAAGTGGTGCAGTTGCAGTGCAACATGAAGACAATGTCTGCACGCTTCAGAGGAAGAACTGCAATCGCCAGTGCAACAATTAACTTTATGTTTCACTTTTTCTTCCAAGAGCTTTCGTGGAATCCTGAATCTCAATCAGGATTCGTATCGTCAAATAGGTTCTTGACAGCAAGCTTTTTCTCCCCTGCGTTAATGGCGGATGGCGAGGACACGCTCTGTTGCCAGAATCCATGCAGCAGTAACTCTTCTTTCATGGATCGCTAGCTCTCGATCGTCTTCATTAATGCGCCGACGTCGACCTAGATCTGTTACCACTCTGTTTCGATCGACTGCACCTGGAGAATATTCTTCCAGTTCCATGGATCAACTCCACGCCACGTTGATGCGTCTCCGCGCCGCTCGTCTGAGACGACGAAACAACGGACGTGGCGCTGGCCGCCTCCGTTTCCTTGAACAACCATCGACTCCGAGCACTTCATAGAGATCTTTGCCCTCGTAGTTTAACTAATTTATTATTCTTATTTTAACTCCATAATTTAAAATATTACATTTTGGTACAACATGAAACATAAGATAAATTCTGCATTTTAAGGTAATTTAAAATGTAATTTTAAAAATAAATAGAAAATATTTTAAAAGTAAAATGCTTTCATCAGTGTTTATTTTGTAAACTATAAGGAAAAAAATGAATATTCTGAACTATGGAGTGAAATTTAAAATCTAGATAAAATATAGGGGCAAAATGAATTTCTCTATGTTATACTTTTATATATATAAAGCATTGTGCGTTCAGCTTCTTCCACCCCACACTCGTTGATCTTGTAAGCTTCCTCAATGGCGGATCATGACGCAGAAATCCTCCGAGAGCTGGAAACCCTGAACAGATCACTCTCCATCACTCTCACTTCCCGCCGCGCCGCCTCGCTCGTCCTGCCCCGCTCCTCCAACACAACATCTGCCAGCGGGGGGTACGCAGACGGACCTCAGATCGTCGGAGAAGCTTCTCGCTACGACCTTGGAAGCTACTCCTCCCGACAAGAGTCTACCTCCGCCTGGCTCGAACTCGGACCGAAAACCCAGAACGGAGTGCCTGGGAAGGGCGAGGAACCGATCGAATCCAGCGAGAGGCGGCGGGGGATATGGAACTGGAAGCCTGTGCGCGCTCTGGCTCACCTCTCCATGCGCCGAGTAGTATGCCTCTTCTCCGTCGAGGTCGTGGCGCTCCGGCATCTGCCTGACTCAGCCAACGGGCTCCGCCTCTCTGTCTCCGTCCGGAAGAAGGAGACGAAGGACAGGTCCCTCCAGACGATGCCCGCCCGGGCGGCGCAGGGCCGAGCCGAGTTCCAAGAGACTCTGTTCCTCCAGTGCCACCTCTACTACACCGGGGGCGCCGGCACCGGGAAGCCTCTCCGGTTCGAGCCACGCCTTTTCCTGATCTCCGCGATCGCCGTCGACGCGCCTCACCTGGACTTGGGGACCGCCGCCGTTGACTTGAGCTCCCTGGTCAAAGAGTCCATCCAAAAGAACTTGGAGGGGCACCGGGTCCGGCAGTGGGACGTGGCCTTCCCGCTCTCCGGGAAGGCTGCCGGCGGAGAGATGGCTCTCAAGTTGGCATTCCAGATCATGGACGACGGAGGCATCGGCATCTACAAACAGACAGAGTACTCGCCCAAATCAAACAGCGGCATTGCAAGAGACCTTGAAGCAAGCAAAGGACTGATCTTTGATCAAAAAGAAGACTTTGACCTCCCCGAGTTTGAAGTCATCGACAAGGGAGTGGAGATAGCGGCGTCGGAGAACGACAACGCGAGGAGCTCTAGCGTCTCGAGTGAGGTCGTGAAAGAGGTGGTGCAAGACCGCGCTCAAAGAAGCAGAGCAAAGGAGCTTCATTTGATCGCAAAGGAGCTTAAAGAGCTCGAGATGCTGGTAATGGCGGACGCCATGGAGACAACAAAGCTGACGACTCAACCACCCAAACCCAGTAGATTGGACACAGAGGAGGAATTAGTCACGAGGGAGTTCCTCAAATTGCTCGAGATTGGAAACCATAAGGAGCCCAAGTATGACGAGCACAACGACCTTGCTAATCTCAGTCCAATTGGCCTCGTTCCAGATCTTGGAAAGAACTTGGGTTGCATAGTTCAGACGAGCGATGGAGGCTACTTGGCATCGATGAATCCTTTGAATGCACCAGCGTCAAGAACAGAGACTCCGAAGCTCGCCATGCAAATTTCCAGAGAGTTGATCGTCGAAGACGAGAAGTTGACGAGTGGGTTTGAAGTGTTCCACAGGCTAGCATCAGAAGAGCTCTGCTCCAAACTGCTCTCCTTGGTAGCCATGGACGATTTGGTGGGGAAGACAGCAGAGCAGGTGGCGTTCGAGGGCATTGCGTCCGCCATAATAACCGGCAGGAACAAGGAAGGAGCAAGCTCCAGCGCGGCCAGGTCCATCGCCATGGCGAAGAAGATGGCTACAGCGATGAACAAGGCGAGAAAAGCAAGAACTAGTCTAAGTGAGGAAGCAGATACCTTGGATGAAGTCCTATGCATTGCACTGCAGAAGATAGAGGCCATGGCAGTGGAAGCACTGAAAGTCCAGGCGGAGATAGCTGATGAAGAAGCTCCATTAGAAGCTCTACCTCCCGCCGACACACTCAATTTGGCCGTTAAACACCATGATTGGTGCACAAACTGCAGCAGAGCTACAATTCTACTGGTGATTCAGCTGAGAGATCCAGTAAGGGGGTACGAAGCAGTGGGGGCTCCCTTGATAGCGACGGTGCAAGCAGTCCCTTCGACGGACCAGGGCGAATCACTAGAGGAGAGGAGGTTCGAGTTAGAGAGCGTTCATGTGGGAGGTCTCAAGTTGGGGTCCGACAGCAAGATCAAGAGTGCGTGGGACGGCGAGAAGCAGCGGTTGACGGCCATGCAATGGCTGGTGGAGAATGGAGTGGGGAAGGCGGCTGGTGGGAGACGAGCAAGGAAGCAAGGGAAGAGGAGCCAAGATTTTGTGTGGAGCTTTTCTTCAAGATTCATGGATGGCATGTGGCTAAAGCACGTAAGAAACCCAAATTTAATTACTAGTTCCTAAGAAGGTTTGATAGATATGGATATTATTGATGTAATGCGAGGAAACTGATATGTGTGTGTGTTATTTATCAGTACGTGGAATTAGGGAAGACAAGCAATTTGGATTATCTTTCCATTCATTGTCAAAATACTAAAATCTCTGGTAAATGAACTGAAAAATACTAAAGTTCATGTTTTGTAGTACAAGATATGCATGACAAATCTTTGCATTTCATTAGCAATGGAAAATTCCATGATCCCAACAGCAATGCATCATGTCTGCAAATAAGCAGCGAAAATATGGCACAAGACTTAACATGGGGCACAGGATACAGCAGTATTTGGCATCAGCCAGTCAAAATGAGCACCATAGAACCCTAGCATTTTTCTTTCCCTTACCTGATAAATATCCTGATTCCAAAGCTTGATTGTTGCGGTATTCATCTAGGAAAAGAGTTGGATGATAATCGATTTCTGTTTCTTTTTCTCTTTTTTAGTTAACATATTGTTAGAGTTGAGGTTTCTTTTCCTTCTTGCTGAAAAAACCTGGTGGTAATCTGCAATCAGAAATGCATTTAGTGTGAGATATCAAATTTAGCAACAAAACAATTGCAAACAGTTTCTACAATCATAATCGAGTTGTAGCAAGAGGCACACATATGAGACATAAAGGGAAACATCACAATTAAGAGATTTAGCATTAAGATATGCAATAAGAGAAAAGGAATCATGAAGAAAAGCAATCCAAGTTCATGTCAGAATTACAAAAAGTTTTGAAGGGATTTGAAGTTTACCTGCAACTTTGAGGTACACTCCATGAGAAATTGCTAGATATCCTTACATCAGGTGGCAGAGATCTAAACTTCCTCCAGTCATCAAGCATTGCTCTTAGATCATTGATCTTTCTGTGCAAGCCGATACAGCAGTTTGCATGCATTGTGCAGACCTTGTTAAAGTTTCTACTTGGTTCACAGAACCCTCCAAAGCGCTCAGTGCTGAGGAATCGTATTTTCACTCCTATGTCTCGGGTATGTTGGTCAAACTTGATAATGTTAAGCACATTCTGCTCATGAACTCCAGGAAATCTGGCACGTGAAGAGTACCAATATTTGAAAAATTCTATGCTTCGGTTGTTGGATCTCGCATAATTGAACCCATTGTTTGGCCAATTCTTTAGATCAGTAGGATCACCCAAGAAATTGTCACAGGAGATCTGGAAATCTCCATCTGGATAGAAATAGGGGAATGGATTTCTGAACCACATTACATCTACATCCTGCAGAAAAATCAGCAATTCAGTTGATTTTGTTTCAGTGTCAGGCAAAAATGTTGTCCTAACTCTAGAAAAGCATAATATGTTTCGGTTGATCAATAGCATAAAGGTAGCAGAGGCATCTATTGCTCATTTGTTGACCTCAAGTGGTTAAGACAATTATGAACAAGATAATTCAGACAATACACATAACCATGAAATTTACTATTTATGAGAGTCATCAGAGAAAAGGGCGATGCTAATATTCTATTTATCTTCCCATTTTTTTCCAGAACATCTCCCAAGAGACAAGGCTATCTCAAATTTTTCGTAACCACTCGCATCCTGTTCTCTACATTTAGCCTGTGAAGCGGTCATCTAATATGTAGGCTTCATTTAGATCTGTTCCTGAAATATTCTTTCCATATCAAGAACAAAATATCCTTGTTCATCCACATTTAAAATTTCAGCTCAAGTTCAAGCCAATTGCTTCTTATTCAATTGTTTTGAATGGTAACTCATGTAGTATCTTCCAAGCTAAACCTGCTAAAGCATATGAATTCTGTCTATCTAGTAAACATATGAATCACACAATCGATAGCTAAAAAAATCTACTAATCCATGTGCAAACTGCTACTCTGTATGATCCTGGAGATTCTCAGTTAAGTCTGCAATTACATAAAACAAAGTAAGACTATCTGGCAATGTGCCAGTGTTATTGTTTTCGAAGGGACTTGAAAATTTTAAAGCTATTACAGCTTTTGATGGTCTGTAAAGCATTAGAAGAAGGAACATTGTTAGTTTAATGACAGAAATTTCATAGAGTAATAGATGCAAAAGCATATGCTGAAACAACAATCCTTCTATGGCCTCCCAGTGGGGCCGTGTGGGATTCATGTTCTGTGATGTTTTGCCACTTTGACAGGTCTGCTCCATCACTGATGTCTCATTGCATATGGAGCCACAAATCATAAACTACATGATAGATTTAATAATTAACTCAACTAGCAATAATCAATATAAAAAACAGAAAATTTGGATCTTGAGATTGATCATTTGGTTTTTTTATTTTGTTGCCAAATGGTGTTATTTGTTTTGATTAAAAAGTGTTTGGATTGGCAAGAGAAAAATGAAAAGAATGTTTTTTTTCCCTGCTAAAAGTTGCTGCTAATGGCAGGAACCGTAGATGGAGAGGAGAGGTCGCGGAACTCACTGAGAAGACGAAGCTGAAGCCTTTCTCGAGCACCAGGCGCAGGAAATCAAGCCGCGCCCACATCATGTCCAAGTACTCGGGCGAGTTGAACACCTTCTCGCCGGAGAAGTCCACTCCCTCAACCGCGAAGTCGAAGCAGTGTCGGTGCACTGCGACGCACCGCTCGTACGCCTTGCCGTCCACGGCGACGATGACCAGGTGGTTCAGCAGTTCTCTGGTCCCTTTCCCGGTGTGGAAGCTCTCCAGAAACACGTCCAGCACGGACCCAGGCGTGGACCAGAACGCGTTGAGGGAGGTTATTATCACCGTGTTGTCTGTGGTGGCCGCCTCCCTCAGAACCCTCTCCAGCCGCATCTCCTGGCTTTCCTGGCATAACGATATAACGTCATTCCCGTCGGAAACCCTAGAAAAAAAAACGCATCTGCTTGAGGGGCAAAACAGAGGCAACACTCACTGGAGCTAGCGCATTCTGCAGCAAAGGTGGCGGATCTGAAGGAAGGACGGCGGGGACAGAGCTCGCTGGTTCATTCCGAAGCTCCGGCGGGGGATTTGAACTCGGATGAAGGTCGGAAGGGGCCAACTGCTTCTTCGGGACGAAGGGAGGTGCGCCAATGATATCTACGCGGAGAGAGGTCGGGGGAACGAGAATGGCTGGCGTGGTGGCGCGGTAGAGCAGGGTGAACGAGAGCGCGACGACCCCCACAAAGAGCAGCGGCGAGAGCCACCGGCGGAGGACGGAGTCCGCAGCTTTCATCCCGAGGGCAGAAGAAGGCTTCATCGCAAGTGATGCCCGCACCAGTCCTGCAGCCAAAGCTAGTTCCTTGCGCTTCCATGAAGCAAGACGGCATTGGCGGAAGGAGTATAACTACGTCCGCAGGGAAAGCACCATGGGTCCATGATTGGCAGATGGCAAGGCTTAATCGTGCGCTCAATGTCGGTTGGGCTTTCAAATCGGGCCCCGCCGGTTATAGTGGGCCCCGCTTATAACAACGACACAAATAAATAAATAGAATCGAGAATAATATTTTTTTAATTTATTTAAGTATTGAAAATATACTTTTAAATTATGGATATGGAAATTATATTATCCTTTAAAAATTTGGAAGGACCCTCTGAAAATTATATTATCCTTTGTCTGTTTGTAAAAATATTTGAGAAAAAAAAATCATCTCGGCATATTTTTTATTTTAAAAATATTTATTATAGTGGCTATAACTATATATTTATGACAATAATAGAGCAAAAATATCCTAATTTAATTAAAATTATAATGCAATACTATATTAAAATATTATTTACTAATTTAATTAAAATTATTCAAATTTAATCAAAATAGGTCTATGATTTTCATTAATCAAACCATATTTGGACGCCCACAATAAGTTTTTATATTCATTTGAAACTGAAAACCTATCAAGCGATTAGTCGATCATTTTGTAGTGAAAGATAAAAAGTTTGATGGTGATCGAGAGTTGGAGTTGTGTCTCCATTGAGTTCAATTATTTGATTACAAGTGTTGATTTCTTTGAAAGCGGTGTGCGATCTTCTGCATTTTATTCCTCTCTTGGCTGTTCTTCAAAAGAATATTCTACAAAATCTTTGCTTTTTTTTTGGGGGTCCATCTTAATTTTGACGGCACATCCCGAAGGAAAATGTCCTACGGTGCGATATAGCTGAGATTCGAATGATGAATACTTGATTAATGTATCGAACGTTGCATCATGGTAAGCTAGAGGTTAATTCACTCAGTATGTACGATACAATCGACAAATAAACATTAATTCCTAGAAAATGTTAGATCACTGTAAATAGCAGAAGAGAGAGATCACAGCAAAAGCAAAATGTTAGGTGTACAGTAAATCAGAAGCAAATTAGTTAGGTTTTACAGACACTTATCAACTCAGTTCATGATTCATGCCTTACTGGTAATTGATCGGCACTGAAAAAAGGCATGAAGGCGTCGCCGGCGGAGAGCGTGGCAGTCCCTTGAGAGAGGCGTCGCAGAAGGCTGCCTTTAAATAGTCTGAGATGGGCTGCGATTTTGTTTTGGATTTAAAAAATTTTAAATGTGGAAAAACAAGTAAAAAATATGTGGCTGCTGGGATTCGAGCCCAGGTCTCTACGGCCACAACGTAGAATTCTTACCACTAAACTACAGCCACATGTGAGTAACGTTTCATAAATTTAATAACTATTCTAAAACAGAAAAAAGGAAAATTCTAGATAAATAAATAAGATAAATTTGTAAATCATGCTGACAGCAGGGATCTAGCAGTGACCCATATCAGGATCCGCTGTTTTCCTCATCGCACAAAACCAACCCGTAGCTTCACCATGATTGGATGGGATGGAGTCGACGGTCCCACAAATTTAATCCACAGTGTGAAGCGTACAAAGAGAAGTTTGAGGATCCTCTGGCTATGAGTTACAGTTGATATCGCCGGCCATATGTCAAAGAAAGACTCGTAGAAAACCTGTTTCTTACTTGACATAAACAGCTGATCTTACATGACGTGGCCTTAACGGCACGTTTGCTCGACGTCGCGGTCAGTATCGCGACCAGCAACTTGTTCCTCTGAAACGCGTCTGGACTCGACTCGCCGCCGACACCGTGTTCTTTTTCTTTCCGTTCTTCGAGTTCCATCGGCGATTGCGAAGCGAAAAATCGTTATATTCGATCCGATCGGAGTTGTTCTTGATCCCCTCGCGGTCATGGCGACGATCGGTAAAAACAGCATCAACGCGAAACTCGTGAGTCAAACTCTCCGATTGTCCTCCTTCTGTGACTTGTTTTCGCATCTGAAATCCGGATCTCCTTCTACCGAAGGTCTTGCTAGGCGACATGGGCACCGGGAAGTCAAGCCTCGTTCTTCGGTTCGTCAAGGGCCAATTCTTTGAATTCCAGGTTCTGCTTGCTCTGCTTTCTTTTCTCGGTGAAATTAGTGTGGTGTTTGAACCATTTGAAGTTGAAAGTTGAGGCTTATATTGACTGTTTTGTTGTTGTTGTTGTTGTTGTTGTTATTGTTGTAACTTGAATTGTTTACAGGAGTCCACTATCGGGGCGGCTTTTTTCTCACAGACGCTGGCGGTGAGCGACGCCACGGTGAAGCTTGAGATTTGGGACACAGCGGGGCAGGAGAGGTATCACAGCTTAGCGCCCATGTATTATAGAGGAGCATCAGCCGCGATAATTGTGTATGATATATCAAGAATGGTGGGTGTTATACCGTCCTGGTTCTTTCACTGATAAATGTGCCAGGAAATTTAGGCGGATGAATATCCTTGTTTTGTTTGTTCCTGCTTCTTAACGTGGGCTTCTTATCTCTATTTTCTAATTCTGCGTTTAGGATTCATTTGAGAGGGCTAAGAAGTGGGTTCAAGAGCTTCAGAAACAAGGTAACCCCAAGGTGGATCCTTTGAGCTGTTCCAGTTGGAGTTATTGCCAATTTAATCTATCAAGGATATACAATTGTAGGCAATCCTGATATGGTGACTGCTCTTGCGGGGAATAAATGTGATTTGGAGGAGAAACGGCAGGTCCCAACGGAGGCAAGTTCTAGTATTATGCTTAGTAGTTATTTCTATCGAGCTTAATTTTTTTTTATTATTATATTGGCAAGATGTCTCTCTTGTTGAATGCACCTTCAGTGTATCAGTAGGCTATTTATTTTCTTATTTTACGTCCAGTGGCACTATGTCAGTGTTATGCATAGTAATTCTTATCCAGTTTGACTTTCTGACTAAATTGTTAGGATTTCTCTTTTTTTTTAATGCTCTTCAGTGTTGCTGTAGACAATTGGTGGTCTATATTATGCATCAAACTATTGTATGCCCCATGTCAATATTAACTTGCTTGCAGGAATCGATGCAATTACTTGGTAGTTTTATATATAGAGTATGATGTCGAACTTGTATGGTCTGTTACTACTATGAGAAGCTGTGTGCATGCATGGATCTTCCAACCATGGATTGTTAGCAAGCTTAAAACTGTTAAATTTTTATCAGCCACTAATATAAGTTCACTTGATTGCCTTCCTGCTAGAAATTATTGGAGATATGATTTCTTCGTTCATTTATCCTATATCTGATTGTTAAATATAAAGAACTCTGCATAATTTTTTTCCTGTTTTTCTTAAAGAAATCTGTTCAAGCTCAATCTGAAGCTTGAACAAGCTGCTTTAGCATTTTATGACAACCAACTCCTCCGTGCAATTGACTTTGATTAATGCTATGACCAAAGTAATTTATTTTTTTAAATCTGGAACCCTAGATTTCTACCGCAACTCACTCAACCAATACTAGCCTTTTTTGTAATTTATCTCTCCTTATTTGTTTATCCAACATGTACACTTTGGTTTTATACTCTTCTTTATACTGAGAAAACAGTTTACTTTCTGGCCTGGACTTAATGCAGCTCCATGAAGAAGAGACTGAAATTACTTGGATTCTATACTTGGATTCTAGATATTTTCTTGTTGTTTAATTTATTATATTTATTCTAGAGCATCAGGCTACATGCAGGAGATGGAGGAATTGGAACTCTAGATTAAGCCCTTCACCTGATCACTCCTAGCTTATTTGACTTGTGCAGAAAACTGTCTTTTGGAATTAGAAAACTGTGATTATTTTAAGATGCTAAACTCTCAAGTGGATACTAGGACATCCTTTTATATAAATAAATACCTTTCACTTCTGCAATACGAATTTAACTAGTTCAGATTCTGTAACATTGTGATATTTAGAACTTAACAGTTTTGGTTTTTCTCATTTTCATTTACCATAATGCAGTTACATCAACAATTGTTTGGACTTGTTTATTGGATTTGTGTAATGTATTATGTACAGCTTTGTTCCATGAAATTTCATTACTATTCTTCCACTTTTTACATGTGCCAACAACTGGATACCGTTGCATTTGATCTTTTCATAATTAATTTTCCTAGTATGCTTCGTTTTATGTGTCCAATCTACAAAATGTTTCCAAGTTCTTGAGCAGCAACAAGTTTATTAACTTTCATTTATAAAACATGTCACAGAGACTTTTCTTTGCATTGCAGGAAGTGAAGGCATATGCCGAGGAGAATGGTCTTTTCTTCATGGAAACCTCTGCTAAAACTGCCATCAATGTGAATGACATATTTTATGAAATAGGTACAATCTTTGTTATCTGTTCTTTCTACTTGTGATGGATGAGGCTGTTAGCTGTATGATATGCTCTCCTAATTAAAACTTTGGATTTGTGTATTGAGGTGAGAATTGAATCTCACCAGCTTCATGTTCTCATAGTCAAGTCTCATCTACATAATAATCTTGTAGATGATAATTGCTTTATTTGACAACAAATCATGTTCGATACTTGCGGCATTGCATTGTGTTAACTGGGTGTTCTACAAGTTGTTCTAAAATATATAAGTAACGCACTGATATAAGATACTAAGATCCATAGCAGATGTCCAGGAATTGTATCATATATAATTTTTTTTTTGTTTGATCTTAATAATAATGTGTCTGGTAGAATTTCCTCACCCTATGAGCTATGACATGCATTAAACTATTGACCCTGTGATGAATGGTGATGACGGAATTTCATTGATCATTATGATTCAAGTATTAATACATCTTAATGATGCCTTTCTTTACTTTTCATAGAATTGATCACTTGGTTGGCACTGGGTCGGCATTCAGACCTATGTTGTGCTAAGGCAGTATAGATGCTAGATACACTCATTCACCTTATTGCATCTACTAATTCAGTATTTTTGCGATCATGAGGTTTGCCAAAAGAAAATCCTTTTTTCTAACAAGATAGTAGAATTTTATTTAATATAAAAAATTTCAAAATAGCCTCACAACAAAGCGAGAGCTATCATTGTTACAACAGAAGTGACTTTTATTTTCCTCTCTGATTTTATTGCCAGATCAAAGGCAAAACAATTATCTCAATTATCAATGTAAGACGAGCATTCGAGAGTCTCAAATTGTGAACAGCCTTTTACATATGTCTTAGAACCAAAGATAAGATATTTACCCTGCAAAATCACCATGCCATTTTGACAATAGAAAGCAGAATGATGTTCCTATACTCCCTATAATTTTCTTCAACAACAGGTTATGTGCACGTAGAATAACTCTGCAAGAGGATCAAGCGTGGAAAGCTCCATTGCCTGAAGCAAGGCGGTGGTAATCAAATCCATTACAAAAAAAGAACCAAATATTGAATAGCAGAAAAATGATTTCCATGTCTTTGAACAATTCTGTTCAGAGGATGTGTTTGATATGATCAGCTAGTGCTTGATTTTTTATCATGTGGTGTAATTTTTAGTAGTCACTTCCTGTCTTGAATTGAGTGTTTATTTTGATCAATGCTACTTCTTCTACAAAAGCTGAAATCCGCCACCTTAGCGGCCCCACATGGTCGGCTCCATGAGCCTCTGTGAGGAGGTAAATTGAGAAACTGCAGTTGATCACGACGCAGGAGGGTATTGCTTGGCTTCGCCAGGATTCGAACCCTTGTCCTCTTTTGCAACTTTGTTGCGTCGTAACCAATTCAGCTATGCCCCGGAGGCTTCAATGCTACTTCTAATTGATGGCTGATCGATTCTAATTGGGTTTTCAAAGGAAAAAATGCTTATATTTCTTCTACGACCAAGTCCATGTTGCTTAACATCCCTTTGTCGGCAAAACTTGGGCCATGCTCTAATTCTTAAATTTATTCATTCTACTTGGTTCAATATTCTCATTGCCGAATTTTCTAGATACTCAAAAACTATTATCTTCTTTTGCACTTTATTTTCTCTAAGCTTCTTTACATTTTTCTAAGTTTTACATCAATATTAACTAAGAGTAATTTTGTAGCTTATATTTCTCCATTATACCTTTTCTATTTGATATTTTGTTGAAATGCTGCTTACAGCAAAAAGATTACCCCGGGCTCAGCCAGCTCAACAGCCGGCAGGAATGGTTCTTTCGGATAGACCAGCTGAACGATCAACAGCTTCAGCATGTTGTTCTTAGGGGTGAGCATCATTTTCTATTTCACAATCAATTTTCAGTTAGGTTATCTGGTCATGGAATAAAAGTTATCTTAGATACGTCAAGCATGTACAAACAAAACTTAAAAGATTATGCTTGAAAGAGAAAATTAGAATCCATAATGAAAAGAACTGGTGCCTTGATCTTTGACATCACATCCTGTTTTAGTATTAATTCATTTGTTGCTGACAATATTGAAGTCAACCCAATACCATGACTTGAATACAACACTACTACTCATCTGCTAATATAAAAATAGGCTGGTATTTCAAATATTTTGGGGCTATCTCCTGGATTTTATAACTCCGCTGAGTTCTGACAATCTTATGATAGTAATGTAGGTCGTTTAGATACAAGATGACCACCAAAAACAAACACAATACAAAAGTTGTGACGTGAAAGATATTATATTATGAACTCACATTTAGGAACTTCAACCAATCTATATCATATAAATTTGCTATAAAAAGATATTTGAATATATATCATGTTTTAATCTTACTGAATAGAAGCTCATAAATCAATATTATCTTCTGATATTAAATTGCGAGAATGGAAACCCACATGAATTCTCAATAGTGACAATCCTTCCTGATTAACTATATCTCAGCACCGTCTTCCTTTTATAGATTCTCCATTTACTTTTGCAGGTTATTTGTAATTTGTTACGAGTGAAGCTAATTAAATCAGTGGAGATGCAACGAGTCTATTCATGAATCAGTAAGCCCAAGGAAAAAAAGAGTTTATACTACTGAATTTTTCCTGTTTCATATCCCCACCCCCAGCTCAAGGCATTTTAAACTTCAATTGCTTGTTTGTAGACCCTGTAAATTTGCATTGTTATGTATTTTTCTGTCATTATACTTGTAATAGTGTGCCTGGTCACATTCCAAATTGATGGAATACTAATGATTATTAGTATCGAAGTAAACACTAGTATGTTTTCTGTTCTCTTATTCTCTTATGTGTATATTAAAGTAAATTGTCACTGAAATGTGATTTAGCAGTATTTTTGTGGGCATATGGGGAAGGATATGGAGTAACATAATCTAGTTGTTTCAGCTAACTAGAACATGGATGCCTTGGCAACAAGGCAAACGCCAAATCATAGTGTTTCTTCTTCAAGCATGATCATATAGTTTATCAAATCAAATTCTGAAGATCATTCTCTTGCACCTCAGCAATAGTTTGAGTCTACTGAAATAATCAATTGCAGAAAAGTTTGAATCAATTAGAATTATATTGTATTATGTCATATTTGTTAGTTTGTGTATATGGAATCCTTGAGCAAATTGATGGTATTATAATGTGATTGGTGTTGATGCTTTGCACTAAAATATGTCTCCAGGTCTTTTAATTTTAGGAAATTATGGCCTAAAGAATCTTTGGCAAAAACTGCTTGAATTTTGCTGCTCTTCTAGTTTTAGGTTTCTTAATCTTTGACAGAAGAATAAAAATGCCATCTCAATCTACAAGATTTAGTTTACTACATGAACATAATTCAGAGACATTTCTCAATCCAAGCCACTGCATTCTATTTCATGAAAATAATCTAAATCCATTCCATTTCTTAATTCCACAGAGATCCTGAAAATTCCTCAAAACTTCATAACTAGCCACTCATAGTTCATACATGAATGATGCCTTGCTAAAATACAGATAGTCTTCTGGATACTACACGCACAGATATCTGGTATGGCTTACCGATCGAAAATCATCTAGACAGGGAACTTACGTGCAAGTGATCCATCAGGAATCGCTCTGTCGATGGTGTATTGCAAGCGTGAAATATATAAGAATCATTGTGCCCAAGCTAGACCTGAAATATTAAAAGAAAAGAGAGGCAATCTTATACACTTTAAATACACATGCATAATCATATAGAAAAGAGATGAATATTTATATGCCTAAATCAAGTTTTTAGAATTGAGATTGTTTGATTGAAAACAATGGTGAACTTTTGAACAAGATTAGTTACTTCATGATTAGAGTACAGACTACATGGAATGATGATTGAACTCGTTTTTGTGTTTATCCATTTTGGTTTCGAGATTCAGGATGATTTAGCAAAAGACTATAAACAACGAGCAGATTATTGGTTAGAACAGTCCTTGCTTGATCAGTAAGACATTGAAAAGATAGACATACAAGATCATGTGAAAAATTGTAGATTTAAACACACATTGAAATTGGTGATACTTACAAAGAAGCAAAGAGGAGAAGGATTCTCCTGGGATTGATGGTAGTTAAGTGGTTCAATTTCCTTAGCCTTGCATCGCAAACATCAGACATAGCATTCGGCACTGAAGATTGTTTAAAATGCTCCATTTGAGAACAAGCCACTGTTAAGGAAGAAACAGATAGTTCACACTCTTAGATCTAGTCTTCAGACCATTCAAATTCATGAAAAAGTTAAGTAAACCATCATTTAATCAAATTCAACATACAAAGGTTCAATTCAAACATCACATGCAGTGGAATATTGGAATAGCATTTAGAAGCTACTTCACTTGTCTTTTGCAAATCTGGATGTACTATATAATAATCACAGACAAACACTAAAGCATCAACCACCTCATTTAGATTTATTTTTATCCCCAAATAGCATCAGCAGCTAACCTTTAACAGCAACTCTTTTGGTTGCATCATCTGCATCTTGCTCTTCACCGTTTCGCCTTTCCATCCGCGATGATCCTTTACGAGACAAAGCTTTCTGCGAGGAAAGACAGCCTTACTTACAAGATACGTTCAGAAATCAACAATTCAAGCACAATCAAGGCAGATGATGAAGTACACTGCCAATTTATAATTAGTTTGCTTACAGTCATTTTGGGGCTTCCAGAGCATTTGTCAGATGATTGTGTAAGGCTCTCAATATCTAACACTACACTTTCTGCTTTATCGGCATCTTTAGCATCATTCTGCAACTAATGAAATATTACTGAAAAAAAGTGCTAATAGATGTATGAATATCCAATTAGGAAAAGTCAGACAAGTAACCTGCAGCAAAATACCCTCCATTCAGGTGGTTTCAATAATCTACCAAGAAACAGTCAGACAAGTAACACTGCAAAGTAAAAGCTCCATGAGGATGGATCTCAAATAGCCAATGTGAACAAGTAGTTAAAACTATAATCAAACTGTTCATTGTGCAAACGAAGATCCAGCCTGTTCCAGAGACAAACAAAGAACTATGCTTCTTCAAGTCAAAGAAAAGAGATTTCTAACCATCAACACAATCATGGCATTGCAAACGGAAAGGGAAGATTTTAGGGAAGTAATGTAATCCCTTTTCTCGAAAAACAAAACATTGGCAGAAAAAAAACCAAAGCAAAAGCAACTCGTTTTGAGGGGGAGAAATCCCCTCTTTTTTTCCCCCCGCCTGCAAGAAACAATGTGCAGAAATCATAAATTGCTTCCAAAAAGTAGATCGTAACCAGCCGTTGCGAAGTGCCGGTTCTCTGCTCTTCAGTTTGAGGGCGACCGCCGACGACGGACTAATGCGAGACGACGAAGCCCTTTTCTAGACAACAAAAATCAAAATAAAGCGGCCATTGTTGGTTCCTCCTCAGGAACCGAGAAAGATGTGTCAGAGAGCACCGCAACAAAGCAACGAGTGTCCCGAAGAGCGAGAAAATCAACCTGCGCCGTTGCTCCGCCGCTGTCGCCAACTCGCCCTTTATCAACAGCGAGGAGCGTTTCTATGAAAATTAAAATTTTACCAAATTTAGAATTTAAAATTTCCAAGACGATGCTTTAACAAAAAATCAATAATAATTAATTCAATCGAATTCAAATCATTGAACAAAAATATTTTTAAAATAACAAAAAAAATAGAATCTCTTTTAATTATTTTGCAACCCCCTTTGAGAAAACCTTTTGCTTCACGGGATTCGAGAGCTTTTTCAAATGCGAGGAGAGATTGAGTTAGAGGACGATCATGAACTTTGTCTGTTGCAAGTCCATTAATCAAATTTATCACTCTTGCATTCTTCAGATTCTCTGCCCGTGAATGATGATTCCTTCGAGAAAATAAAAAACAAAATCGAATAAAAAATTTATTCCGTTATTTATTAGACGCGAGTAAAAGTGCCGTTAAATATAATTAATTGATGATGGAATTTAAAATTTGAATTTGATTATTTAGGAAATTCAAAAATATTTTTGATTTTGATTTAAAAATTTTTAATTCGATTAAATTAAATAAATTAATATTATCAATGAACCTATAGCGTTGTATTCAACAAATAATATACATTGATTTTTAATAATCAATATTACACTGTACTGTATTTTAAAAATAAATATTACTATAGTATTCAGTTTTAAAAATTATCATGACAGTGATATTAAATTTTAAAATACAGTACCATAGTGTTATTTTTAAAAATTATCGTTGATTTTTAAAAATTAATATCATAATTTAATTAATTTATATTTTATTGGTACGATTTATATTTGAATGATTGATTCGATTAATTAAAAAAATTGATTGGTTAGATTTTAATTTAATGGGTTCGATCGAATTTTAATAAGATTTCTCAACCATGTCCTTTATTTCTTAGAATAAAATAACATTAGACGTGATATAATTTAATCGATAGTTAAATTTATTTCCATTAATAAGTTTAAAAAACGCCGCATACAGATGGGCACCGACATCTGACTCGGTATCCGACAAAAAGCGGTCGCTAACATCATTGTCGTCCCGATGTCGTCACCCTCCGGTGAGAATATCTTCAAACTACCTTCACGTGTCTACTGTGTAGTCTTCCGTTACAGTCGCTGATGGTTTTCTCGGCGAGCCGTTCGGGGTGTGACGGGACCTCTCGCTGGGTCACGTGCCTTATCGGTCAGTCGAGCGGGCCCGATGTCCTATCGAAGCGCAGGGAGATCGGACGGTCCAACTGCTCCAGGGCCCCGCTGCATGATGGGTCCCTTGGCAGGCGATAAGAGGACGAGAGCTCTAAGGTACCGTCTGATTTCGATCCAACGGGCGGGCCCGAACTTGGCAGTCGTATATTTTCAGCACAGCCGTGGGCGTTGGTTTGGCACGAAGACACAATTTTGAAAGATATTTTTTAAAAATAAAATAAAGAAATAAGAACAAATTAAATATTTTGATGAAATCTAAAACTAATTCTTGAACTGCAATCACTAGCTGACATTTCCATAGTAAAAAACTTGAGATCTGGAGGACCTGACTGATAAACTTATCGCAAAACATCGATACAACAGTGATGAGATGAGAAGGAGACTAAAATTCTGTCAGATATTGAGTCTTAAAATATCAATATAATTTTGTAAAAAATCGGGATGTCATTAATTGATGAAAATTAAAATTGACTTCAAAATCAAAATATATAATTTCACATCAATAAAATTCGATGAACTTCACTTCCTTATTAATGTTGTTGCTCGCGGGCCGCCATGCACACACACAATGGGCGTTTTGTTAACGCACACTGGACTGTTGACTGAGCGAACGGATAACAACAGTTGGATTAAAAAGGTATGATGGATCGCATATGACGCAATCTGGAGTGTTGGATCGTGAAGAGTCACAATTTGACTGTTGCTGATGAGACTTGATTTGAAATGTCAGATCGAATGAATCATTGGATCCAGATCTGACGGATGAAATTAAAGGGCGATCTAAAGGATTACTGCCTCAAAAGTTATAGTCACTCACCAAAGGGTATTCTATCTCTTCACTTTGTATAAATAGATCCCTCTAGATGCTGGAAAGATCATCAATTCAATTCATTCATTGAAGCATACATTTCATCTTGTGCATTTGAAATTTAAAAAGCCTATGAAAAAGTTCGTTGGTCTCGAAATTTAAAATGCTACTATTTTCAAATATGCTTATTTCTAGAACTACTCCACGAATTATCCGACCTTAAAGGAAGAAACAACAAACGATACGTAGCATCTTACCAATGAAAAGAAATAGTGTGTTGATAGGAGAGCCATCTAAAGCCATATAGAACATAAACAAATATGCAACTAGTAACTGGGGCGTTTCACAGAAGAAATGTGATTGAAAGGAAGTCCTGTCAAAAAGTAAAATCATTAGTGGATGAAATGTATAAATGTTCAACAAGCAATTGCTATGTTAAACCATGACAAAAGTTCTAGCTAAGCCAGTAGCTATTTCAACCAATACCTCGCAACGAAAAGGAAAGAATCATGTTTCACGCAAACAACGGAAAACAGAGAATCAGAATGTACTATTAATCTGAGGAGAGCCGCTAACCACCCATGTATTGGCCGCAATTGAAGCTTGCACTATATCGAAAACGAAAGTTGGGAATTAGAAAAATGCTTTCTTATAATGTATAGTGTAGTACCTTGAGCAATATGGACTTTGTTTACCTTTGGGATTAAGAAACTGGATGACAACGTCGTCTTTAAAGATGCTGACTTCTTCTTTAGCAGGATAATGTTTACTCCAATTCTTCTCAAAGTGCTTTGAAGCCTTTTGTCATCGGCAGTTGGAGTCTGGTGAACTGCCTTCTTCTTCCTAGTGTGAATTTATCAAGTAATTAGTTAGAAATCAATTAAATAAAACTTAGCAAACAGAAATGTGAAAACACAACAATCACTAAACCTATTTAGAGTAATTAGTTACGAATCAACTGAAGGAAACTTAGCAAACAGGACATATGAAAGTCACCAATCAGCAAACATATTTCTTGGAATGCTTCGTGCAAATTGCGTTCATACATTTTTTGATAGAATTACTAAAAATTGGATCAAATTCACATCAACTTTCTCATCACTTAATGCCAATACAGGCAGATACAAAATATAAACAAAATCTCTATGATTGGGTAGAGTGAATGACATTATTAGTTTCATGGATCTTGGAATGATAAGATAGTATCTAAGAGATGATCACTTATGTGATAAAGAACACAAATCTAGTTCAACACACATGGAAGACTTAAACTCTTTTAAATGAAGGGATAATTCAAGGTAAATTTACATTTCAAAATGTGGAGCTTTTGTAGGTAGATTTCTCTATTTCGTATGCCGCAAGATTTGTAAAATGTACTAAACACAATAGGTTCATTATATTATGTAACCTGCGCATACATAAAAAGTCATGAAAACAATTTATCCTTACTCAGATGTACAGTGAAGGTGAATCCTACAATAGAAACAACTTATTGCCCCAAGGAATCTAGTTGTCTAAGACAAGAGTAGATGAAGATCCTGAAAGAATACATGCAAATGAAAAAGAAAATTAGAAAAGTATTGACACAATTATGTATAAGTTTGCATGTATCTCCAACATACATGTTCATCCATCAGCTGTTCAGTGTAGCTCAGAAAGATGATAGAATAAGGTTGGATCATCTAAAAGGTTGAATTACTAGGTCACTTTCTTAATTGATAACACGAAGAATCTCAAAGAAGCGACCAAAAGTTGAACCCAAAGAATGCAAGGCACCTTATTTCTCGTCTGAAGAACTCCAGAAGTTCAGGAATTAAAACCCTACGGCAGGAATCTTCCTCACTCTACAAAGTTAAAATATCGAAGCACTGACGTACTACCCAAAAGAAAATGCTTCAAAGTTCACACCTTTGAAGCCTCAGAAACCACGCTCCGCTATACTTGAGATGTAGCATCAATCGTGGAATGAAAAGCCCGATTTTCATCGATCGATCGCCATTGGCAATTCATCTTAGAAAAAAGTTGTTCATCCATTTTCTTAGTTTTTTTTTTAAATTGTCATTGCTTTCATATGATAAACTAATGTTATATTTTGAGAACAAAGCAAGCACATGCATCAATTAAGACAGATCGATGCAAGAGTTCATTTATAAAATAAACTAAAAACATACTTAACAGGATTCCATCAACAATCACTCTATTCCTAGTCTTTTCCATTTGGAGAATGAAACATATCATAAAAATACTTAGAGAATGATTCAGTTCATACATTTCTGCAATTTATCTTATTCCTTGGCTCAGTTTTCATACATGTTTGCAGAGAATTTACATCTGCCAAAATCCTACACTTATTTACTGGCACCCGCCCAGCGAGGGGCATGCACTGGAATTGTTCTCAGTTGGAATGCTGCGCCAAAGAAGCAAGTTTTATCTCAAGACGTTTGGCTACCCGGAGAGACTCCAGGGCTTCTGCTTGCTTACCTTGTCGTTTAAAATTGAGTGCTTGGAGCTTTTCGGCCTTGATTTGTTCTTCCAGATCAGCTTTCCCTTTCTGTTGTTTCCTGTTACTCATGTCGTAACTTGCTTGGGGTTCAGTTTTCTTATGTGGTTGGCTGGTTGTGGCAACTGTACCTTCCAGACCAATAGCTTTAAGGGCAGACATAAGTTGAGGATCAAGTAGGTCCTCCACAACTACATCATCAGTCACTTGTGATATGTTGTCGAGCATGTTAGCAGCAGTCGAACCTTGCTCAAATTCTTCCAGTTGCTTTTCCAGAGCCTTTGCTAATTCAAGTTCCGCCTCTGCTTCGTCGGTCTTTCCCTCTCTGCGTAACTTGAGAGCATTACGCTTGTGAGAAAGGGACTCCTGTTGAATTTTAAAACGATCACGGCCAGACAGCGGTTTCTCTGATGGACTCGATTTGTTCTCCTTCCTGATAGATGTACTTTCAGAAGTAGATTTTGAAGATTCCTCTTGGACCAAAATGGCTTGTTGACCATCTTCCAGGTTCTTTTCCAAGAGTTTTGCCTGTCTAAGTTCCTCCCTGGCTTCTACTAACTTCCCCTCTCTTTTTAGTGCAAGAGCCTTTCTCTTACGTGCAAGAATCTCATCCTTAAGAGCATCAACACCATGAGCTAACTTCTGTCCTTGTGATCTGGAGCTATTAATTAAAGTGGAATCGGATTCCTCATTGCTAATTTTCTCTTTTAAAAACCCCTCACTATCTGACTTAACTGGCAAAACTTTGACATCTGTGTCTTTGCTTTTCACTGGATAACCTGGCAATGAGTGCAAGGTTTCGTCACTGTTGTCGGAAAGCAATTGTAGCATCTCCTTTGTTTGTTGTGACTGATGCAAATGGGTTCTAATAGGACTTTCATCAAATGTCAAACTTAATTTTTCTATAGTGGTCTGAGTTTGCGATCCTGCAAAATCAATGTCAGAGTCATTCACTAATTGAACAGATCCATCCTTTGATATTCTGTTCAATGTTGATGATGGTACTACTCTTCCAAACGAAATTTGCTCATCACCAGAAGCCTGCTCTTTGCCAGAAATCTTTTGAGGAATCAGAGCTCCAGAACCATCTGAATCCACTGTCGTGAAGTTGACATTACTTGGAACTTCCATTTCAGCAATTTGGTTTTCCAAAGCTTTTGCTTTTTCCAGTTCTTCCTCAGCCTCCTCAGTCTTTCCTTGGCGTCTCAAAGCCAAAGACTTTCTTTTTATGGCCAACAATTCTCTCTGAATATCAGCCTTACTTCTCTTTGGCTTAGGATGGCTTACAAGAGGGGCATTATTGGTTTTAGACATGTTTTTAGTGGTTGTATTCATCATGCTTGCAGATTCAGAATTATCATCCTCACTCCAACCTAAGTTCTTCAGAAGTGACAACATTGCAGGATCATGCATATCTTGCTCTGTTACGTCATTTTCAAATATTTCCTCTCTGAGATCCAAGCTTCCATCATCACCCTTGTGAAGAGGGGTGAAGTCCACCATATTCTTGCCTCCCACCTTATGCACAGTTTTCCTGCGATCAATTTCAAGATTCTCCTGCTGTTCAAAAATATATCCTTTTGTAGTTTCTTCTACATGCTTTTTGGGTGCACTTTCCATTTCTTCCAATTGTTTCTCTAAAATCTTTCCTTTTTTTAATGTCTCATCAGCCTCATCCATTCTACCTTCCCTTCTCAATGAGAGTGCTGCTTTCTTCAGAGCCAAGAGTTCTTTCTGAATCGTTAGCTTACTTTTTGGTGGTGGTTTAAAAGGAGAGGTCAATGTTTCATCAACATTTTCCTTTTCAACTGATTGAATTGCAGCCGCATCAACATGAGGGCTAACACTCTCACGTTTAAGTTCAGATGAAAGCTTTGCAGGTTTAGGTTGAAGACTCTCCAAATTCTTCTCAAGCAGTTTAGCTTTCTTTAGAAGCTCCATGGCTTCTGAAACATTTCCAGCTCGTTTTTGGTTGAGTGCTTCTCTTTTCAGAGTAAGCACTTGGTTTTGCACTGATTGAATATCAAAAGGAACAGACTTTTCACCTTGACCAGCTACTGGTTCTTCCTCCTCTTCAGACCAACCAAATGATTTTAAGGCGGCTGCTATTTCTGGATCATGCATATCATCCTCAGTCACCTGAAAATTACCATCATTAGGCAGATCATCTGACAGAAAAGTGTCAAGTCCGAACTCAACTCTTGATGCATGTCCGATTTCTAACTCCTCTTGCCTGTCATCATCCATGCTGTTGATTAGAGAATAGAGCTCATCATCAGAATCTCCAGCATCTCCCAAAAGTTCTTGTTCTTCTATTTGCTTCTCTAGTATTTTAGCCTTCTTTAACTCCTCCTTTGCTTCAGCAAGTTTACCTTCTCTCTTCAATAACAGTGCCTTCTTCTTAAGAGCAATAACTTCAGACCTATCTACACCACCTATTTTGGAACCTTGAGAAGGCCTTTGACTGGTTTCTGCTAGAATATTCAACAGCTCTCCCTCCAGACTAAGCTTTACTGATTTCTTATCAGATTCACGTACATCTGCATCAGACCATCCTAACTCTCTAAGTTCCAAAGTGAGATCATCCTTTGCATCTCTAGCCCTTCGGGAGCTTAGATTTTGTGCCACAGCAGACTCTTCATGACCATCAATTTTTTGGATACCAACAGCATGTGTTGCTCTTGATGCCATTCGCCGATTCTTTCTTTGTGCAATTTCCAAAGCTCCAGCTTGCCTTTCAAGTTCTTTACCACGTTTAAAAGCCTGAAGCGCTTCCTCAGATTTTCCTTCTGCCTTCAATATTTTATGCCTTTTCTTCTCTTCAACTGCTTGTTGACGTAATTCCTCTGGGCTACCTAGTGTCACATCCAAAGTACTATGGTTGTGCACATCAACGGATGCGGTTCTAAGAATATCAGCTTCCTTGCCTGATGAGGCAGCAGATATTTCTCCAACACTAGAGAAGGATGAACTGCCTGACACCCTCTCAAGGACAAGGCTTGCAATATGGTCTACTTCACGTTGTGATTGCTGTTTCCCGTCAGTTCCAAGGATCTGGCTAAGAACTTCATCCTCATGCAGGGCCTGCTTTGTAGGAACTGGAAAATAAAATAAACAAAAATAAGATTTCCATAGAATTTCTTTCAAGGATCGTTTTGAATGTTATCTTAGCAATTGATAATTGATAACAATAGATGTTTTTCAACTAAAATATTATTTAACAGGCAGGTGGTGTAGAGAGAAGACATGGACAATCAATAAGCATGACTGAAAAGCAAAGCACTGACCCTTTGAAGTTCTTTTTCTGTTTCCATATCTCAATTCAAATCGAGCAGCTTCCTCTATCTTTTTACAAGGATCGCATATTCGGACTGGTGCATCCCCTTGTCCACGTAAAATCATTCTCTGTTGAGTGCAATTGTTACAGAAAATGCCTCCACATCTGCGGCAATGATGCTGCAGCAGCAAAAATAAAATACTTTTTGAAGAAAAGTTTGTCCTTGTCCAAGAAATTATGAAAAGGATTAAATAACAGTGCTAAGAAATGAATGTTTCTAACAAAACAAATGATTAGTTCCCAAAGGTTTTTGACTTGGAATGTTGCCTTCATCAACCATCTTGTAAGAAAATTCCTTCTTCCAGTATCTAAAAACTTATACAACAGAAACTGAAAATAAATCAGAAGTAGTTTACTATGAAGAAAATACGAAGAATTATGGCAGAATATCCTACCAATTAAAATTATCGGAAGATACCAACAGGGAAACATTTATGATAAAAACAAAAACCAACAAGTAAAACGAAACTATAAATAAGGATAAAAGCTCACTTTGTACTGAAAGAATGTATTTTGATAAAGCCAAATCTTTATCTGGAAATCCAGTGAATGGATGAATTTATTCATAAAAAGATAATAGCACCATATCTATCATTTAATCTCAAATGCACCTGTATCATGCATAGCACTAACTTGCATGAATTACTTGAATTACCAATCAATATTGGAGCAAGGCTAGGCTAGTTCACTGACTACAAGTTATTATTCAAGAACTTGAACCAATCATGATATAGAAGTTTATGACAAGAAATAAATCATCTATTATCACTAAAAAATAGTTTTAAAAGATAGGGATACAATGACAAGTAAAAGAAAGGAATCTGAGCATATGCCATGCTGCTACGTGTTGGTTCTGGTTAAAGGATAAACTAAGTTGTCATAAATTTAATGGAGATGGGAGGATGATAACTTGGATTGTAGCACCACAAATTTAAAGAATGTACAGTTGCTATTTTAACAATATGAACAAGAAAGACCTAATCAATTATATAAGTATGACTGAGTGCATTGGCAATGACTAATTTAAGAATATCTCCAAGAGAAAATTAGTAATGGTTCACAAAAATATATCAAAGGAGCATACCTTTCTGTTGATAAAGGTGAACTGCGATGCGATGAACAGCCCTGACAATGGGATGCATCAACCACCCAACTCCCTCCTCGCATTGAGGGTTTTGCTGGCAAGCCAATCTTCTCTAACATTCTTTTTGGTGTAACAGAAAAACTAAAGATAAAAGCAAGAGACACACTCTTAGTACCGTTTAGGCTAGCATTCAACCTGTCAACATGCTTCTGCATTAGTTATTTTTCTCTCTGTCTAAAAAATATTTTGGCAAGATGATTTAGGTTAGCACATAAAACAGATAATGTCTACAAGCCTGACAGTAATTAAGATCCCTAATCGAATGAGGGAAAAACTGGCATCCCTAATTATAAGTAAATATCATAAGATTGGATGGTCAAAAGTTAATTGTCCTGAATTTCTAGCCACTTTCTTAGCTAAAACACGAAGAATCTCAAAGAAGAGACCGAAAGCTGAAAATAAACCCAAAGAATCCTAGGCACCTTATTTCTCGTCTACAAATCCAGAAGTTCATGAATATAAACCCCGATGACTTACTTTACTGGTCTGATCTAACATCAATACCAACA
The DNA here is from genome assembly GCF_044706935.1 of Curcuma longa. NCBI lineage: Eukaryota > Viridiplantae > Streptophyta > Magnoliopsida > Zingiberales > Zingiberaceae > Curcuma > Curcuma longa. The sequence goes on from NC_133871.1 coordinate 4,926,132, forward strand.
AAAAATTGTCCCTCACTCTGCAAATTTACAATATCGAACGATTGGCATGCTGATGATACCCCAAAGGAAATGCCTCAAAGTTCAGAACTTCGAATCCTCACAAACCAAAACCTGGTATATTTAAGATTTAACATCAACTGTAGAATTAAATCCACGAATGGCCGATTTTTATCAATCGATCCCAAAATAGACGAACGAAGGCAACGACAAAAATCGAAAGATCTAGCTTAGCAAACGATTAGACATCAAAAAGTAAAAGGGAAGAGCTTACGGTCTGGGAGTCGAAGGCAGCGAGTGGAGATTGAGAATCGCAGGGAGATAGACGGGAAGAGGGAGCGCGAGAAGCCTGTTTAGGGGTTAGGATTTGGGGGAGACGATGGATCGATAACAAGGAAAAAGGTAAGGGCTTGGTCTTCGACGAAGACCATGAAATTGTTCTCAGAGAACAAGCTCTACGGTTGGGTACAAGTCTTTGGGGCCCATGTATTTTCGGATGCCGCTTCTGGGAATGATCAATTGCATCATCGGTATACATATGTGTAATCAAAGCGGGTGAATGAGCCAAACCAAAGTTTAATCAATTTTTATTTTTTAAAATAAAATATTTACAAAATAATTTAATAGAAAATATGATAAGATATAATTTAATGCACTTGAGATATAATTTTGTTACGATAATTAGATAAAAATTCAAGTATTATTTATATATAAATGAATTTCAATATTTATGAGGAAATTTATATATAAATGAATTTCAATATTTATGGGAAAAATCCATATGATTCCACAAAAAAATGTTAGTGTTTGTAACGAAATCAATTTTGTTATTAAACCTAAACACTACTTAATTTTTGATTGGGAGTGAGTATTCGATTAAAATTAAATTGAATCAAATTAATCAAAATTAAATTAAATTAAATTTATTCAAACTAATTAAATCGATCAAATTTTTAAATAAAAATTAAATAAATTGAATTGATAAAATATCAATTAATTTAATTTGATTGAATTAATTAAAATAATTAAAATTTTTAAATATTATAAAATATTAATCTATTAATTAGAAATTTATAAATTTATTATTTATTATTTTAATTAATTTTATTTATTTGATCTAATCAAATAAAAAATTTTAAAATCGAAATTTATTTTTTAAAAAAATTAAATTTCAAGATCGATTTAACTGAATTTTTAATCATTTCTACCCATTTTCTATTTTAGAGGACCCACTTGTGCTGTTAAAGTTATTTATTCGATTCGGGTTTCGGCTTCGCCTCATCTCGACGGGTTTAGGCTTCGCCTTATCTCACGATACCAAAGTCGGCGTTCGAGAGAGGAGGAAGGAGAAAAGATCATCCCTGCGGCGTGAGGATGTCTTATCTTCTGCCGCATCTCCACTCGGGTTGGGCGGTGGATCAGGCGATCCTGGCGGAGGAGGAGCGCCTCGTCGTCATCCGCTTCGGACACGACTGGGACGAGACTTGTATGCAGGTACCTATCCCTCTTTTTGATTATCCGGATGTGTGTTTTTAAGCTGCTCGTAGAATTTGCGCGGTGAATTTGATTTATTTGCTCACTGCTTTCCTGAATTTTGAAATTTTCGAATTGTTCCCAATTCATGTAAGGAACCCTAGATCGGAATATTGATGTTCGGTTTACTGTGGCTACTTGCTCAATGGCACTTTTACCTTCTTGCTTCAGGTCACGTATTTTCTCCATTGGAGAAGACTAGGGTTCCAAGCCATGATTGCTCGTTTATTTATATGGTATTTTTTTTTTCATAGGTAAGCCCAAATTTCGGACTTTTAGCTTTGTCACATAAGGAAAGATTTCTAATCTTTGGCAAAAATTTTATGTACGTAAGCTCATCAAATACCCTCCCTAATCCTTTAATACGCTATAAATTAAAAGTGAAGCAACAATATGAGCAACAACCTCTTCTTGTCTACGAACACCATAGATTACCAAATGTTGAGATGTGCCTTCTTTATGCATCTGGCATTATCAGTTTTTTCAGCTTGGGTAGCTTGATTTTATCCTCCAAAATGATTGGCACACATGAACAGATAAAAATTTCAGTAGCCAAAATATTTTCCTCTCTCCTAGATGGCCGTCCCTGAACAAGAGTAACTGTTATCACTTTGCTTGCATTTCTTGTATGCCCTCTTGGATTCAAAAGGCTGTAAAATCTTTGCTGGGAGATGATTTGACATCCATGTGCCTCATCAGATGGGCATCCTAAGATTTTGCATTAGCGTACCTGAATTTTAGGCATGCACTACCAATTGTTATCTGGTTATATGTATTTTGGAGATTTGATGGCTTATCAGATGTCAGAAACCTGGAAAAAGATCAATTCTAATAATCTTATTCAAAATCCTAGTTAACGACTATTTGGAGTCAAGATTAAAGTTTCTAATTTTAATTCAATGGATTAAAGTTTTTTAAAAAGGCAGCAGAAATTTTCTTGCTTATACATTGACTTCATTGTTTTTGTTAAATTTTGGTCTTTGATTGCTTGTTTCCTGGTTTAAGTTTGTTGAGAGCTCTATTCTTAGGCATCATGAAAGACAATTTCTTAAATCCTTAATTGATCCAAGAGACAATTCCAAATGCAAAGGTCAGCAATATTTGAAATCCTTTTGTGAATTCTAGAACACTTCATAACATGCACACCCCTGAGAAATTGAATTTGCAGCTTTATGGATTCTTTCATTCATTGGAATAATAGGAAAAGCATCTCTAATGTGGTGCAGTCGTTCCTCTCTGCTATTTGGTGATGTCTCCTTGCCATGTCATCGACATTAATAACCGCCTTATAAGTTTATTTACTTAGAAATTTTTGTCGATGTCATTTTTGTCAACATATGTTAAGGTTCTTTTCTTTGGTCTTTATGTGGAACTTAATCATCACCTGGCTGTCCTGCTTGTAGATGGATGAAGTTTTAGCTTCGGTCGCGGAGACTATTAAAAACTTTGCGGTGATCTACTTGGTCGATATCACTGAGGTGCCCGATTTCAACACCATGTATGAGCTTTATGATCCTTCAACCGTGATGTTCTTCTTCAGGAACAAACATATCATGATCGATCTTGGGACTGGTAACAACAACAAGATCAATTGGGCAATGAAGGATAAGCAAGAATTCATCGATATCATCGAGACTGTGTATCGGGGAGCGAGGAAGGGCCGCGGTCTGGTGATCGCTCCAAAGGACTACTCCACCAAGTATCGCTACTAATGGATTTGCAACGTATCGTAGCGTTTAACTATTACTATACATTTCTGAGTTGTGATGAGAATAAAAGAACATCGCTCCTGTATGATTCAGAACGCTAGGAGACTCATCGTACTAAACTGAAATTATGATTCTAGTATTTCCATTATGAAATGTCGAGAAGATTGAATATTTAATTCTTTAAAAAGAACTAACGAATATTGTATTGCATGTCCGATATCACTAGCTTAGTTTCGCCTTCAAACAGACTAATACATTTGCGGTGCTCTAAAACAAGAGTAAGATTAGATCTAGCAAACAGCTCAAATGTTGGATTTAATTCAAAACAAAAACATCTGCCAAGAGTATGAGATTCTGGACCAGAAAGCGAACACAAGTACAACAATGAGATTTAGAAGAAGGAACGATTTCAAGGGAAACATCACACACCAACAAAAACTTCCTAACGTCGTTAAACTACGTCATGAATAAAAGGTTCAGTCTTTTGTAGGTCGTAACAACGAAACCTTACGTACTTGCGGATGCCTGCTTGATTTTGGCTTGTAATAGTAGACCTGATTCATCAGCTACATTTTTCTTCTTGGCCGCCATCTGCATAGCAAGAATAAGAACATTGCTTCGGTGACTGCCATAAATCTACACTAACGAGGAGGTTAAGAATGGCATGGCAGTAATAACCTACATAATTAAATAGACTAAGCAATATATCTAAACAATTTAGGAACTACTACATGGACTAATATTGGAATTCCAGATACAAGTTATGATACATATCAATAGTATGGTTATCAATATAATAAGATCTTGTAAAACACACACACAAACAAAGAACAATTTGCTAACACAAGTAGGCCTATTTCATAATTAGAATTTGCTTATTTTACCTACTACAGAATTTACAGCAATCAGATAACTCTAAAACAGTTGTGTTAATTGTATCATAATCGGTTGTGCCATTAGGATCAATAAAAACCTATATAGATGATATAAAATAATATATTCTATTAAAAATAATTTTATAAGATATAAGATTAACTAAATTCTTTAAAGGATTAAGTTATATCACATAAAAGTTATTGGTGTTTCTAAAATGAATTATCTTCATAATATATTAGGGCCGTGTCATTTTGGCTTCTGAGTTATATCTCTATAAAAAATCATGACTAATATTGCCAGCTTTATATAAAGCCTAAACTAGAGAGAACTATGTCTAATGGGCAAAACATGTGATTTAAGCTATCTCTATGTAAATAGGTTTTTCATTTTAGTAAATTAGAGTTTGATTCGAACTTCATAGTTTTCTTTTTTAAAAGAAAATACCTCTGAGAGCTCATCATGGTTTGATTTTAATAAGGAAAGCTTCCGCGCACAATAATCTTTGCCTTCAGCCATGGTCTTCTGCTATGAATAAAAAAAGCAAAAATTAGAAAAAGTATTGCTATTCTGATTAAGAAAATCAAATAATAACACATCAAATACATAAAAGAGCATATTGATAAGCTGTCGTTCTTAGCAAACATTGCCAAATTTCTGAAAAGCAAGGGAATATGGAGGAAGCAAGTTTCATTAACTTATTGGATATCATGACAAGAAGATGAAAACCCAGACAAACTGTTCCACTTCTGAAAACCCCCAACAAGGGTTTTTTTTTGATACAGGTGCTTCATAGCAAACCAAGCTTAGCAATCTGTTATGCTATTCATCATTACATTTGGAATGTGGTTTTAAAAGTACCAGGGTACGATCATGCTCCAATGGCAGATTGAACAACTGTTGAAAAGGTGATTGCAAATAACCCTAAAAAATTTATTTGTGTATAATACATTGGAACCAAAACCCTATACTTCTTATCCAGAACTATAAAATCCTGACAATGAAAAGTTGAATTAATGATTATCACCACTCATAATATTAAGAATGTAACAGACACTACACTGAGGATGATGCAAAAATAGAAATAGTGGAAAATGTAAGTAGGGATCATCAAATTCACTTTTGGTTTTGGAGTGAAGAAAACAAAAGTTAGGAACTAAAAGCTGCCACGGTTTCAAGAGATAATAATTTGCTAAAGAATATTGACAATGATAGCAAAATATTGACAAAAATAATGAGAGGAAAAACTTGAAAGGATTAACTTGACGACCCATTTTCCATGGAAGAAGAGAAACGCCAACAACAAAAGCATAAATGAAAAAGATATGTTCTTCATGGGTCTAGGAGAGGAGTATGGGTAGCATGTGGATCAGAATAGGAAGATAAATGTGATGCATAGACAATTTGACTATTATCAGAATATGATCATTGACAATGCTATTGAATATTACATATGACCTTACCAACATCAAGGTGATTTAAACAGTTATAATCTGCATCACTTGACTCCACAATTGACATTCATTAAACATAACTCACTGCTAGACAACAATGATGTAATTAAATTTTAGCATGACAGAAAACTTCTAAATTATTCAGGAAAGCATTGAACCTGAAGGCTTGTTCGAACACTGTATGGACTTCGGATCAGTAGAAAATTATCTAGATTGTGAAAAGAATTGTGCTTTAGGAATTCATTTTTCTTTTCTCAGACAGCAAAGTAATATAGTTTTTGAATATTATATATGACCTTACCAACATCAAGGTGATTTAAACAGTTATAATCTGCATCACTTGACTCCACAATTGACATTCATTAAACATAACTCACTGATAGACAACAAATGTAATTAAATTTTAGCAAGACTGAAAACTTCTAAATTATTCAGGAAAGCATTGAACCTGAAGGCTTGTTCGAACACTGTATGGACTTCGGATCAGTAGAACATTATCTAGATTGTGAAAGGAAATGTGCTTTAGGAATTCATTTTTCTTTTCTCAGACAGAAAAGTAATATAGTTTTCATTTTATTTTATTTGAGATTTTGGGACACCTCGGAGAAACCTTATGTGGTTTCTAAAATATTATATTGATCAAATCTCAGGCATAAAGCAGAAATCAAACTTCCCAAGCTCTTCAAGACACTTAGCTAAAGTATTGTAATACTACAGGCGATAAGGTAAGAGTGTTGTTACTAAGCTTGAAAGGACTGAAGATTAAATCTATCAGAAGAAAAACTTGATCAACATTACGAGAGGCTTCTAAACAGGACTAAGAGACTCACAAACGCACCAACGACACCCAAAGTTTCACATATGTCGATAAAAAACCAACGAATGATTTTGCTTAAATTCTTATCAATTGGCAGGAGAACAGGAATAACCTCGATAAAATATCCAGTGCCGACGTCGACGAGGATCTTCTCGGAATCGTCAAGCGTGCCGGAAACATAGAGCGATGCGGTGAGGGGTACCAGCATCTTCTTCCCTAAGAAACGATAGTGTGATCTCGCTCAACAAAAACATGGGAGATCAGGGTCGATAGCGGAACAGAGGAGGTCCAAAAAGTTACCTTTAGGTCGGAGGGAGAGATCATCGAGGGCGGCCGCCGCCGACTCGAGGCGGGCGGCGGCGACGTTGATCTTCTTCAGGCTATCTTCGAGTAGATTGACCTCAAGATCCGACTGCTCCTTGACGGCCTTGAGCTGATCCAGGCTCAACTTCTGCAAGTCGGAGGCCTTGAGGACGCCACCCGCAGCGCCGGCTCCCTTCGCTCCTCGGCTCGCCATGGTGAACCCTGTCCTCTTCCGGAGCCCTTCGGGCAAAATAGGCGTGCGACTAAAATATTACTATGCCAGTTTGCCCCATAATTTGCTATATTTCCATTTTAACAAAGCCTTTTGCAAGTTTCATGATAAATGTAAAATTAGGAACTCAAAGGGCTTAATTACAATTAAGCCAACGGAAAAAAAATATGCGGTGAGCGTGGATCGAACACGCGACCTTCAGATCTTCAGTCTGACGCTCTCCCAACTGAGCTATCCCCGCACGAGATAACCATTGAATATTATTATATAAATTTAGTAACTAAAAGGGCGTAATTACAATTAATACAACCGGGAAAAAATAAATCTGCGGTGAGCGTGGATCGAACACGCGACCTTCAGATCTTCAGTCTGACGCTCTCCCAACTGAGCTATCCCCGCACGTGTTAAGCTATTGAATGTTTTTTTAATAATCATTATTTTTAAAATTAATATATATCATTTTACTAGCAGTAATATATGAAAAAGAACTCCATAAACAGGAATAGATGCTAGTTATAGACAGCCGATTAAATAACAACGTAGATCATGCACTGAACAACAAGAGACATTGATTGTTTTAAGTTATATGACAATCTGCATTCGATCTTACAGATAATTAACAAAAGGAAGCTGGGAGAAGCACAGAACAGGTGGTTAAGAAGACGCTATTTTTCAGAAAGTAATGGAGATCTTCTATAACAACGGCTCACGGCGAGGAGCGTATATAGCTCGATCAGTTTTATATCGCATCATACAACAAACACCTAGTGCAGATATCTGATATATATATCATCGTTAGCAAAGTGAAAATTATCAGCATATATATGCAGACTGCAGACGTTGTGAACCGTTAACAAGCATGAAGATGAACAATAACCTGCAGCCATTGCTGCCTTTTCCTCATCTCTAAGAGAGCTCTGAGGTGAAGCAGAGCTAAAAGCTTCAAGGAACTAAGAAGGGAATGGTGAGAAATGAAAGAAGTTCTCTTGCTCTTCCCTCACCATTGCAATGCCACTTTACTTCCAATATTGTTGTTCATGAGAAGCCACTTGAGAGGTATAAAGTGATTGATTGTGTCGCTAGATAACTTCAAGTTCTCCGTTCATTTTCCCTGTTATTTGTGGATTTTCCTTCCAGAATTACACTATTTGCTGTTTGTAAAATCTTTTGATATAAGAATTATTGGATGGATTTACATTGGTTGAGATGGCCGAGTTGGTCTAAGGCGCCAGATTAAGGTTCTGGTCCGAAAGGGCGTGGGTTCAAATCCCACTCTCAACAACAGTTAGTTTTTTTAACTCAGAAAATAACAAATATTATAAAGAAAGATGAAAATAGAGTTTGGTGCTGTTAGAAAATAACAACAACAGTTGGTTTTTATTTTTTTTATTTAAAGATGAAAATTCCCTTTTTTTTTGCAGAAGGAAAAATAAAGGGCTTTTTTTTAATATATTTTTGATATAATAATTGAATAAATATCATAATATTTAATTATTGTCAAACACGGTCCCGTAGCTCAGTTGGTTAGAGCGTTGGTCTTATGAGCCGAAGGTCGCGGGTTCGAGCCCCGCCGGGACCACGCTTTTTTTTAGCCTCACTTTTCTAATTATAATTATTATCAGTTTGAACACTTTATAAATATTGTCAAAGTAGACTTTATAACTCAATTGGACAAGTTGACGGACAGGGTTGGAGCCCTCGATGTCGAGGAGGAAAAACATACGTGCGAAGGAGAGAGGAAGGTAGATAGAAAAGAGAAAATTTTAATCAGCCCGGAGGCTTTCGATCAGTCTGGGGTTTTCAATCAGCCCGGGCACTGTTGAGGTTCAAAACAATCAGATGAACTAAACAAGCCAGAGAAGCAGATCAATCTTCAAGCAAGCGAGCAGTCCACAGATCATGCTGAATCTATGTCAGGCGTGACGCGATTCGATCGAGCCAGGCATTCTGTCTAAACCCACCCGTCATCTCTACGTGGTGTTGGTTGAATCGGCTAGTAATGGATCAAGAACATGAAATTTGATGCATCAAGATGAAGATATAGATCCAACTTGCTTTATATTGTCATTGTACAAAGCTTCAGCAAATTGGAGGGTTGATGTGCTCTCAGAACAAGAACAGGCACAGCATGACGCAGCAGAAGAGGAAGACCCAAATATGGTGCAGCGTCCGCTCCACCGCCAACTCCCGCCTCCTCGCCCTCGCGCTCCCGCCGCCGTACGGGCTCTCGTAGCCCGGACGACACACCCACGGCAGCACCGCCACCGCCATCCCCCACAGCACCTCCACCGACGTCGAGTGCATCGCCCGCGGCGGCGTCGGAGACGGAAGACGGCGCTGCTGCTGCTGCTGCTGCTCCTGGATCAGAAGAGAAGGTGTTGGCAGTTGTCCGACGGCCGTGGCCTCGTGACGGAAGGAGGGCCGGCGGGGCACGTCGTTTGGTGGCGGGCTCGGGTGAGCGGCGCCGGGCGCGTCGCTGCCGCGGCCGTAGAGCGGGACGAAGCTCCGCGGGAGGAGCGCGGCCTTGCACACCGGGCACAGCCGCGGGGCGGCGCCGTCGTCCTGCCGCAGCCACTGGTAGATGCAGGGCCAGCAGTAGAGGTGGCCGCAGAGGGTCACCACCGGGTCGGTGGCGAAGTCGAGGCAGATGTTGCAGTCGAAGCAACCGCCACTCGAGGCGGCAGCGTCGGTGCCGGTGTCGTCGCCCTGCTGCTTCTCTGCTGCGCGTTCGGGCTCCATCTTTTGCTCCCAATGACCACAATTCACTTGTTCACTGACACCTGAAGAGTATGATCTCTCAATCTCAAATTTATGGAAAATTATCAACTACTCCCTAATTTTCTCATTTTTGCTATCAAAATGTCATTTTGATTGCAAAATAATAATTAAAAAAATATACTACAAGGACATTTTAACATCAATAAAACTCAAAAAAGATGAACAAGAACTGTCACATAAATCTAATTTCTTCTATTTCTAGCTTAAAGAAATCTAGCTGAAACATATGGAACAATGATAAGACCAAGAAGATGCTCAGTTATCAGGCAATAATGAAAGAAGTGGGGTAAGCATTTATAACTCAAAATCTATAAATCAGACCCACCAAATAAATAAATCACTTTATGGATTTATTAGTTTATCAATTTGATTTTGATTTACAAGCTAGGTAAAAGAATTACCTCAACTTCAGTATATATATATATATATAGTTTCAAACTGAGTTAACCCAAATTTGATTTGTACTTAATTTGAATTTCTTACCGAACTGATAATCAAACCATGTCCAGCACTAGAAACCAAGATAAGAGTCAAACAAAATGGGGGTTTCTCACAGCATGAAACAGCTAGATTTTTGAGAAAATGACATTACATTGGCAAAATAATGGGTGAGAGGGACCTGCACGAGGACAAAATTTAAAAGAGACACCATTGTCAGGAGAAGGGATAAGGCTGATGAGGGCAAGTTGGAGTGATGGGAAAGGCTATTAGAAAGGTAGGAGAGCTTAACTTATGCAATGTTCAATGGCCTATATAAGGAGATAGATTGTTAAAAAAAACGCCATCTATTCAACTCTATCCAGTGGACTGCAAAAGCAGGACTACCACCCACAAGAACAAGAACTAGACAGGCTACAATCCAAGCAAGCCAGTGCTTTGTGCCATCAAAGTAGGGACAAAAAGGAATAGATTCTTTTTACAAAGGGCGAATGCCTAACTTGGGACCCTGCTAAAAATTCCAAGTCCTGGTCATCCGAATAGTCTTTTTGGATCCACTCCCGTTTGTTATACCAAACCATTATTCTTTGTCAGTTGTTTCACCACAAATATGCTTGAGAAACAATATTTTGGATCAAATTGTGCTGAAATTAGCCTAGACGATACTAATACACGCAAACATGAGGAGGGCATGCTATCAGGAAAGTGAAACCCACTATTTTTTTGGTTCGTAAAGTAGATTTTACCAATACACTCAAATATAATAAATTAGTATTGCATAATAGGAAGACAAATTGTGAAGAGTGTGAGATTCTTAAAGTTTCAGTTTATCAAACTGTTTCACCAAACAATCCTGATCAAGCATAAGAACTGATCAGTTTATCAGACCTCAGCATCATGTTTAACAAAGATGCTAATGAGAACAAGGAAGATGAGAAGTTGATGTGCAGGAGATAATAACAAGTAATGCATCGTTGTTAACACAGATCAAGGTGATGAAAACAGTTGTTTCTACTTTCCTCACTTTAAGGCAAATAAATTAGTAAAGAAAAATCCAAAGAAGTTACGTTTAGTCAAGGGAAATGAACAATGGTAACTTTCCTCAATTTTTAGCTCTGATAGCAACTTAGTTTAAAATGAGTAGAATACTGTATCACTCAAGGACAGATTAATAAAACAAATCGAAGAGTTGAAAATTGGCAACATCAATGAAGAAAATTCTTAGATATAAATCTAAAAACTATAAACTTATCTAGATTGAAGCATGCAGGAAGTATATAGTCAACTGTGAATATTATTGAGCTGAAATTCTTCATGCAAATTTGCCATCAGACACATCTAGGAAATCAGATAAAAGGGGGTGATCATTTTGAAAGCAACGATCTCCAATAGCTAAAGGTCTTTAATTTATTCACTTACTAAATTAATTCATTGATTGATCGCTGGACTACATGATATAGGCATTGAAAAGATGTCTTATCAACAATGAAAAGATAAGGTTTAATATCTAATAGTAAATTAAAGAATAACTAACTCTAGACAAAGTAATTTATTATAATTAAATGACTCATTCAAGGAAGATAATTTCAACTGGACAGATTAATTTGAATAAATTTGTTTCTGGATCATATCAAAGTCTCTATCACCTAAACCAATAAAGCAGCTCTCCACCGTAAATGAAGATCTGAAAGACAAAATGGGAAACCAAAGCTGACTTCCACCACTTGGATTTGAATTCATTTTCATCTCTTAATTTACTAATCGAGATACTGAAATATTAACTTTGTCATTCTTTTGAAATAAGAAACAATCTAAGCACCCCAGAGGAAAAATGCAATCCCCATCCCCAGACGAAAACATGGCAGTCGCCTCGAAGAAATCAATCCATGTATTAAGAACAAGATAACTTCATCATAAGAAACCCAACGAGAAAAATGACGAAAGAGTTCAAATTTGGGAAATTTTTTTCCCATCAAGGGTATGCGAAATCCCTGACCTTGTTCTTCCTCCTCGATTTCCCAGATGAGCTGACAGTGCGGGGATAACAGGAAGGAAAAGGGTTCGAAATTCGGCGATGAACGAAGCGGCGAATGGAAGAGACGGAGAAGTGGTTGAGAGGATGTGGGCCGAGTTCTTCGCCAGCTCCGCTTTACACACGATAATAACGATAAAGATAACGGATTAATTAAGGGTTTTATTTTTTTAAAAAAATTATATATATTAAATAAATACATTTATCGGGCCGGGCCGAGTTGGGCCTTTGATCGGCGTGCCTTACCTGGTACCGCCCGTTGACACATCCGGCGGTGGCTATAAAATCCCGTTCCACTGCAACGAAGCGCGCAAACCCGCCACTGTCAACGGGAAAGCGGAAGACGGCGGCGGCTTCGGCGATGGCTAGCTTCAGCGGAGAAGAGGGCAGACGGAGAATGCGGTATCGATTCTTGAACATCGACTACTCTTCTTCCCGATGCTGGATCGGAACCCTAAGCCGCTTCCAATTTCTCCCCCTTCTAATTCCGCTTCCTCGATCTCGAGGTGCCCTTAGACGGTATATCTATCGACCACAGGATCCCTTCGTAGTAGCCCTAGGAAGCAAAGATTTGACACCGAGGTGAGACGAATCTTTATTATTGTCTTTTTTTTCCCCCTTGTCCCGTTGAGATTTCTTTGTTGTTTTTTCTTTAATTCGCTTCTTTCTCGTAGAAGAATGGATCTGGATTCCACGTTCTAGTCCACGGCTTCTAGTTTTTGTTCCTCTTGGTTTGATGCGGTTGGTTATAGTTTAATATTGCTCGCAGATTGTAGCACTTCTCCACGAAGAGAGATCTGAATGGAGGTTTAGATCTGAGGCATATGTAAAATCTATCAGACAGTGTTTTTCCAGTTGAACAGGATGTTCTCCCATTTCAACCGAAAAACCTGGAGGTCTCACAAGTACTCGGCGGCACCTAACGGGATCCAAGCAATATCAAACAACACTGTTGAAGAAAAAGACATTTTATCCTCTATTAATGATCTGCTGTTCTCTTCTTTATACACAGGTGAAAGTATCCTTAAAAACTTACCAAGAAGCTAGAAAGAACTACTTTGTACAACTTTATAACTTTCACTTCTTGACTTCATGATATCTATTTCAATGTAAGCAAAAAGGTGGATCTGCCACCTTGATCCCGGCCCCACAAGTGTCTAGAGGGAGTAAATCACGGACGGCCATTTTGACTTTTTTCTCATCATGGGAGGGATCGAAAAGTCTCAATGTACTGCCCTGCGCTAACCATGTGAGCAAGCCCGCGGTCGCCATGATATCTATTTCATGATCATATATGAGAAAGTAAATCATTGAAAAATTATAATTGATCATAATATAAAAAAATATTATCTGATTTCTTCAAATCTTTTCCTCTTCTATAAATTTACTGCATCGTAATCAATTCAGTTATACATTGTAATCAACTTTGTAACTTTCACTATTCATACGATGGTTGTTTGAGAGCGGTTTATGTACTCATCGATTAATGTATTCGATCGAATTCACATGTTTTTCAAAATTCTATAATTTCCTGCAAAGCAAGTGTCAACGCTGCAGGCTGTGCTTAGCATAACACAACTCTACTCGACCGAACCAAATCAGACATAAGCTAACGTCCACATCTATTTTATAGCCCGGGGCGAAATAGAGATGCAGCATATCCTTTGCTAGAACTTACAAAAACAACAGCCCAAAAATCTGACCGTCCTAGCTTATATACAAAATCACGAGTTCAAACTCCAAAAAAACTCGATTCTAACCCAAATTTGAACTTGTATAAAATGTGAAACCAATTGTGACATCTGAATTTTCACGTCGAATCAATTTAGAAAACAACAAAAAAGACCATTCAATTATTTGAGCACGACAGCTTTAACCTATTTTTGTGCCCCTGGCCCCAGCAAGCAATTCCTTGAAATATTCGACAAAAAAAAGCAATTAACCTATCAGCAGCAGCAGAAGAAAAAACACAGTAAAACAATATACACGACATACAAATACAAAACAAAAACAGGCTCAAACAAGGGTTTATGTCATAATCCTACAAAGCAAGATAATATTCTAGTATTTCGGTATTCAGGATTTAACACACTAACCATTCAATCCACATCTTGGCAGTCTTTAACTGTATGCATTTTTGATAGATAACATGACGCGACGATCAACTCTTTGCCAGTATATGCACAACAGTTTAAAGCCTTTTCCTAAACTGTGAGCTAAGAGAATCTATTTCTGAATACAACAACATATTAAGTTAATAATGACAATGATCAAAGTTGCCAAATAGCCAAAACTACGACGTGGGCATAGTATCGCGCCATTTAGCCATCAGATTCAACTAGGGCAGCAATACAAGGTGACAAAAGAAACCCTGTGTGTGCAAAGAATGGGTCAGGTAAAGTGGGCATGAAGACGAAGTTATCAAAGTTAAATGCAAAATTCATCAAAAAGCGACTAATCAATACAGAATTTTGACAATTTTTTTTAATCATCATCTCACTTGTTCACGAAACTAAGAATTGTGTTGCACCTTCATATATAGCATAACTAGGACTAGTGGGAAATAGGATAGACCTAGGGAATGCAATGCAAAACTGAAAAATGGAATCCAAGAAAGATTCATAATTAACCAGTTCTGGAAAGTAAAGCATCTTTATGTTTGACAATACATAAATGAAATTTACTGAAATAGAATAAGCCAATGATGTAGAAGTTGCATCTTTCACTGGCAAGATAGTTTTTAACTATCAACGACCACAAACATACATGCTCCTCTAAATAGCCTTTAGATATGAAGTTTGCTAAAGGTAAAATATGATTACATGGAAGTAGTGGGACGTGAATGCAATAGCACGGAAGTAACACAAACAGGCATGCTAGTTTAAAAATGACTTTCAATAATTTTAAATAAAATTTTCATCATTCTTTTGTAAAGTTTTAGTGGGATCATATCATCTTGCATCACGTTATTTTGGGAGAAAGCCATATGACACATGTCTTCTACACTAATTTGATCTGAATGAGGAAATATCAGAGTTAGAGTTCCATACTTGATGTGCCAATGTATACAGGTAGCTCTCTAATTATTCACTGTGAAAATGTCAGTCATAAGTTGCAGATCACCGGCAGTATATAGCCTGATCAATCTGTGGAGGAATCTGTTTTATTTCTGTTCCAAGTTCTTGTTCAATCCGATGCCTGTAGTCAGATTGATTTTCATGTCATGAAAATAAAATGGAAATAATGCATTAGAACTTGTGCATTGACAAATGACCATACAAGTTAAATCGGTCCTCATAGGTGATAAGATTGACAGCTAAACCAAGGTGACCAAACCTTCCCGAACGCCCAACCTGACATCACCCAACCGTTAGCCTGGCAGAACATATTCCAGTACAAAAGAAAAACTTGTGTAGACAGTCAAGTAGCATGACCGCTTTGATGATGAATCAATTTCAGAATTTGGAGGGATGGGCAACTTCAAACATGAATGTCTAACTTGGGGCCTCATATTTTTGGAGAAAATTATGGCCAAATGTGATTCTCTTTAATTTTTTTTTTTTAAAATAGGCCACATAATAATGCCATCTTAGATTGATAGCTCGTCTGTAATTTATTTATGTTTTCAGATGAATCAATAAATAAATGACAAGTAGTTCATGTTCCCTATAATATCTCTCAACGAATTGGTGGCATTTATAGTTAACTAATATAAACACAGTATCAAGATCATACTCTGTGAAGATATGTTTCAGCATTCTTTGGGAAATCAAAGTTAATGACAACATTAACGGCTTGAATGTCAATTCCCCTTGTAAAGAGATCTGCAACAGCAGCCAAAACATGTCAAAAGAGACAAGCATATTCAGAACAAGATACTGAACATGAAAAATTAGTCCAACTTCTCAGTATGGACTAGCATTTTGGGAAATATGCTCAATCTAGTTTTCCAGTCAAATATTAGCATGTTTTCCAATAATCAATAAAACATTTCACACAGTGTATGAATCTTTATGATGCAGAAAGGAGTTAGGGTCTTTTTTAAGGCACAATATTAATCTATTCACCTACAAAATAGACAAGAAATTACGATCTCTCTCCTAATTTCTTGCTAAACACATACCGCTATAAATTTTACTACTTACTCTTGACTACTTCAAAAAAAAAATTACCTTTTAAAGAATTTGTAAAACTATTTTAAACCATATCACTTTAGATTCCCACCTCAACATAATTGAACCACAACTTTCTCAAGAAGAAGACAACAAATGAGGATAAGGCATTAAACTTGGCAAAGCAAGACATGATATTGGACAAAACACAGTTAGAAGAAGGCTCCCCCTAATTTCCTTCCACTCCCATTAAACTTCTTTTTTTCAACCAAGGTGGTACTTTTCTTGCTCCCCCTTGTCTAGATCTTGAAATCATGTGTGCATCACTCCAGATAACATGCTTCAACTATGACCAATGCAGAAATTATAAAGCCAAAAATCTCACTGGTTGTGCATGGAATTGCCTAAAACTTAGAGATACTAGCTGATATGATCATAGCAATGAACATGCTTGATTCCAAACAAAAACAAAAGGCAACTCAAGGTAAAACATTACCATACCTGTGCAAACAAGATTCCTGCATGCACCATTGCGGAAGTCATGGAAAACACGATTTCTGTGATCTTGCAACATTTTAGCATGAATATAGAAGCAAGAATAACCCAGCTCAGTAATTTTCTTTGCTAGAAGCTCCACCCGGTTAACAGAGTTACAGAAAATAATAGATTGATTAATTTGAAGCTGTTAAAAACAGATAAACCCGTCATTCAAAGTATAAGGAACATTTTGAAACTACAAAATAGTCCAAATAAGGATAAACCTTCGAAAAAAGGGTATTGAGGCAGTGAACCTTCTGCCTCTCTTCAACAAAAGCATAGTATTGTGTTATTCCCTTCAGTGTGAGTTCATCCATGAGATTGATAATATATGGTTTTGGAAGGTATCTGTCCTTAAAATCCTTAACAGTTACAGGAAATGTCGCTGAAAACATTAAAATCTGCCTATTAGCAGGAAGAAACTGAATAACCTGCTCTATTGATGGCAGAAACTCTGGAGAAAGAAGCTTGTCAGCCTGTAAGATAAGAAATTTGAACTTGCCGATAAGAAAAGGGAATGAACAGGGAAAATCCAAATTTGCTATTGCAAGAAACTGACCAGAAAGATGTCTGAGAAATATAGCATATTCATTAAGGATAAGGGAATATAGAACAAAATAATATCTTCAAACAATCAAAATTCCTCAATTAATCTAATAAAGCAAGATCAAACTTCAAAACATTACCTCATCCATGATAAGCATTGAGCAGTCCTTCAAGACACAGACCCCTTTTTTTGTAAGATCAAGTATTCGACCAGGAGTTCCAACCAGCAATTGGACAGGTTGATATAAACGCATAATGTCATCCTTCAGGCTAGTCCCGCCAGTAGTAACCATAATTTGAATCTTCAAATGCTTTCCAAGTTCCTTACAAACTTGTGATGTCTGAAGAGCTAATTCTCTAGTGGGAACCAATATCACAACTGAATAACAAAAATTGTCAATTATTGGATGAAAAAACATTCAGACTAAACAATTAACATTAGCATATAGTACATGAAAGGCTTCATGGTATTAATGAGATATATAGGTGACTGTGTGATGCATTTTATTTCCTTTATGTGCCAACAATGTCTCGCACAGTACATAAAGCATAGATAATGCACAACAACATAACAAAAATGGTGGACAGCATAAAGAATACATAACGACTTTAAAACTATGATGTTAATGAGAACATAGAAAATATGAACATGCACCTAGTAAGAAAAATGAGCAAGGAGAAGACTAATGTTCACAACTACAAATGCTCATATCTGAGCCAAAATATAAACCAATTGCAGTTACAATTACTACAGTGGAAAAAAAAGTATGACCTTGAATTGCATTAAGATCTTGGTCAATTTTTTCAAGCGCAGGAATACAAAATGCAGCAGTCTTTCCTGTCCCATTTTTAGCTCTAGCAAGAATGTCGCTGCCAGTGAGTGCAATAGGAATGCTTTCTTCTTGAATAGGTGAAGGTCTTTCAAAACCCTTCTCGTATATGCCCATAAGAAGTTCTCGCTTCAGAAAATAGTCCTCAAACTCGTTCCCTTTAGTTGCAGTTACATCCTGGCAATTATATACCCACAATTATTGCTAACATAGATATAGTCTTATAGAAGCAAAGATTTTCCAACCAAAAGATAACATAATGTATAGTTCATGGTCTACTTCATTGACAGAAGAGGACATGGGGGCAGTCAAACTATTCCAACAAACAAGATGGAGGAGTTTCTTTGAAAATTATAGGAAGGTGCTGAATATCATATACTGGCAGAATAGAGAATATCATACATTTTAATCATGCATTCAGCAATATGTTACATCTGGGAGGAAAAGAATGTATAGATTCTACATATGTAGTACTTAACATAAATATACGCACAGAAATATATCTAATATGTAATACATAATCTTTGACTTGTTTAGATAATTACTTATGTTTATATATTTGAAATAACTGGAGATCCATTAGCATGAGGTGTTCCAGCAATTGGCTGCTCCACCAAAACACAAGATCAAGCTGGCTTTTCTTGTGAGTTCTCCAGGTGTCAAAAGCACGCAGATAGTCTTGCCGCACCTAGAATTACAATATGGATACTATCATACTAACTTGGCAACGCTTGAAGATACCGAGCAAAGATACTAGCTCCACTATCCATACCTATTCAACTTTGTTAAACCATAGTAGCAATTCGTTGTATTCATTACTAGAAATCAACATGGACACCAACTTCCGGTATGTTATTCCTTTAGCCTAGTCACACAGATAGAAGAACATAAACTTTACCTCTGTCTTGTAGCGTGTATCAGAAGGTGGTATGTTCAATTGTGCCTTCCAGTCTTGGGAACTGAAATCAACAATGATAAAATTAATTTAAAAGGTAAAGAATATACGTGTTGAAATGATGTTGTGACACAATGACTTTCCTAACTGAACTGAATAAGTAAAAAAAAAAAAAAATCTTAACTATATGATACCACAACTACATAGAAGATCATAGTCACTATAACTTACCAAAATAAACTACAAATGATCCTCTAGACAATCACAAATAATTGGGACAAATATGGCATGATAATGATGTTTATGTTTCTTAGAATGTTCTAGCATTATGCTCATAAGTTAAAATAAGGTGCCGAAAAATTTAGAGAGCTTATCAGATCAAATGAGATTCAATTAGCATATCATCATGTTTTGATTAGTTAAGTCATGAATGTGCATATTTAGTTTCCTTAAATATGGAAGTTGCTAATGATCTCAGCACAACTTTCCATATCTCAAATAGAAAAAATGGCAAATCAGGCCTGCTTGTTTAGCTAAAATTGAAAATAAAGTGCATATTTAACTTCACTTAAACTCACAATTCTCAAAATGTAGTCAAGGCCAACTGTCCTTGTCCATATAAAATAAAATTTTCAAAACGTCAGTGCAGTAAGGAAATAATCTTTCTCATCAATGTACCCAACTGCAAATGGTTGGGGCTAACCCAGCTTGAAGATGATACTGGGAACTTCATTCTAGTTTTAGAAAATTGCAAATAGGATTGTCAATATTGGATCATTTAGTAAAACCAAAATACTTAGTTTAGTGTAATGTAATTCTATTATTTTTAAGTATGTTGAAAAAATAAGTGGATCGTGAAGGGAAAATATCAATTCATTTGCTTTTTAAATGATTCTTACTCATTGTACTTAAATGCAAATCTAGATGAACTCATATAAATTTTATTCCTACCAATATGCTTCCACTTAAATTCTTTACTTTTTAAATGATATTTGAATTCTGCAGAAACAAGATAAAGAAAAAAATATCACTTGAATTCATTTTTTGACACGTGCCAAAAAGTGTTCAAATGTCAACATCCATTAGCACAATCAATCCAGACAACATAGGAGAGATTATCCATGTCGATCAATATCAAATTCCCATAAATTACAAAAATTGTACGCTCTCACCGTGTTGTCCAATGCAGTACAATATTTTAGACCATATAACAAACAACTCAATAACTAATGTCTTTAGGCAAGTCATTGCTAATGTTAGCAAACTACATGGAAATATTTCATTTGCTTTCAATTTTCAAATATAGTAGGCAAATAAATGTAGTATTACAGATTAATCAATTAGCACTGAATTTTAAGTATAACAAATCTAAAGCAATTTGATTATGTTGGCTAGGAAGAAGTTTGATTTCAAAGTTCAACAAACTGAAAACCAAAACACAGAAAAAAAAACATTGAAACAAAGGAAAAATATAATATTATAAGGGGAGAAAAATGAATCTAGAGATATAGAAGAATTTGTTGGTTTCTCTTAGTTCTCTAGAATCAAGCTTTGCCACTAATGGAGCATTCGAAAACAAGGGAAAATGCAATATGAATAAGGGGAGAAATGAAAAGGAGCTTCTAGACATAAAGAAGAATGTTTCAGGCACTCTTAGCTCTCTAGAAACGAGATTAGCCACTAATAGGAGGTAAAAGAAATAGGTTACAAGAAACATCTATTTTTTCTTGCTCCTTGTTCCACTCTTCAAAAATTTTGATCTTCCACAGTACATTGCCTCTATAATTTTAGAATTTTGACCTTTACTCCCTGTTCCACTCCTGAATATTTATAGAAAGATACAAGGGTTGTCAATTACTAATTTTGGAGCATCAAATGTGATATACATGAAGTTATATGCTCGTTAAATAGGAATACCTTTGCTAAAAAATCCTAGCTTTCACACTTTGTTGGGTCCTTTCAATCAACTATGTAGTGTTATAGACTATATGTGATCATATCAATTGCATAAGGCCTGAGGCAGATGTACCAATTATCCAGAAAAAGATAATTTTTTTTTTCAAATCATATAAGAATTGATCAATGATCCCAGTTTAGTAATTTCATGAACTGTTCACACTAACCCTACCAACTCGAGAAGGTACAACCTCCAGGATAACTGAATAAACATGTGGCAGACACTTTCCAAGATATCCAAACACAAATAGAAACAAAAGATTATCATATGCCACATGCATAAATTACAACCAAGTATCAAAGAAAATCACCAAAACCAATAGCTGGCATATATGCTTATCATTAGTGGAAGCAATTACTGAACTAAAAGAAGTAACTCTAACTGATTTAACTAGTTCTCCAAAGAGTTGCAAGTGTTAAAACAGGCAACATTGCAGAAAAAATAATCGAAAGCATAAATGCTCGTTTTCTAGTTTACCTAGAATCAATAGCCTCGGATTGAACAGATTGCGCTGGTTCCCGAGCACCGGAGTCACCCCCCATAGGGTTCCTCCTCGACCACTGTTGCTGCTGATATTGGTGCTGGAACTGCGGACCCGGCTGCCCGTGCGCTTGGCTCCGCAGCACGTACTGCTGCTGCTGAAGATTCCTCGGATAGTAACCAGGGTTTGCACTTCCGCTACCTCCTCGGCCGTTCCCCATCCCAGGCGGAGGAAATCTACCACGAGGATTCATCTTCTACACAAAGCAATCCTCCCGCGCGACGACGGACGAATCAAAGGAAAACCAACGAAAGATCTCTCCTTAAAAATCGAGAGATGAACAATACACTTAAAAACCGGAAAGCAACGACTAAATCTAGGGTTTTGTGATCGAGGAACTTCCCAAAAAAGCGCGAAAAGGGAGGAAGTTATCTGATATTGCAGAAATCGAACGAAGAATAGCTTCCAGATCGAGGGTTTACTACGTTAACCGAGTGATCTCTCTTCCTCTCGATCCCTCTCGAATCGAACTGAGGACGAGGCCGCGAAGGAGAAGGCGAGGCAGGTCTTCCAGAATGGAGACAAGCGGATGACACATATGCCCTTTTACATAAATGACCCTTAATTTCCTTATCATTTATTCACATTAAAAAGTCAGCCAATCTTTAAAATGTTCATTTTATTTAAAATTTAAATTTATTTCTTTTATATTTTATAATTTAATTAATTGTCTATTAAATAAACTAGTATTTCACCCGTGCAATGCACGGGATGTTATTTTATATAATTAACAATTAAAATTAGTAAGTATGAGTGTTTGAATAATTTATTAAAATACAAATAAGTTAAATTGTACAATTAGAAAAAAAATTTATAAATTTTGAAAAACTTCCTTAAATACAACGTTTGTTGTTGAATTTTTCTGTTTGCTGTCACTATCACATATCAAAATTTTTAGACCAATAGGATTCGTAACTCTGGATACAACGACATACAACTGACCATGACTAAAAACGGGGTTCTTTATTAATTTGCATTGTAACTGTATTTAATATTTTTTGTTCTTAAGTTGGCTTTATTGTAAATTTAAGTTTTAGTATTATTTTCTAATATGTCAAAATAGAGTTTGTTAAGTTGGTCGTAACCATATATGATTTGGCCCGAGTTTATCTAATTTTTTATTAAATATTCAACCGATACGTAGTAAAGTATATTTTTAATTTAAAAAATGATTGATGATAAGAAGATAATAAATAAAAAAACAATAATTTCAGATAAAATACTCAATTCAAAATTAAAATACCGCATAAATTAAGTTTAACGATATCAATAACATTTAAATTCTAGAAACTCCCATAATTAAAACCAAGATAAATGTTTCATATGTCAATGACCTTAATACCTAAAAAAACTTACAATAATATAAACTTTAATATATCAATCTTTCTCTTGTTTGATAACTGTCTTCAATTTTTTATCTGGTGCAGTAGATGAGAACTCATCAATTAGTGCTCTCTTCAATGAAGTATCATTCAGAACGTCTTTTGAAATCATAGTCGTACTTGTTGATTTTAGAGTAGTTGAGACTTCATCTTCAGAAGAAATAACCTAGAAAAAGCAAATTCAATCTAATACTATTTCATAAAGATCTTAAAATCATGATTTTTACCTCTTCCATGTCTGCCTTTTCAGCATTGTTCAATTTTGAAAATACATCAGATTCCTATATAAACTAACAATGATAAGAAAGCATGGGTGAAAATTAAAAAAAAATATATAAATAAAAAAATATTATCCACCTGACTTTCAAAAAAATCACCACAGTATTTTTCAATAATATCATGGTCCGTTGTCAATTTGATGACAGTGTAAGTCCCATTAAATCCACGAATTTGATCCTGCCTAACTTGAACTTTGAAGAGAACCTTCCGATCAGCTAAATCATCAAATTCTTTTGGCATTTCTATTGAAGTGGATATCCTGAAATATTATGTGATTTTTTATATGTTACCTAAACAAAAATTCAGAAAAAAACATTTACAACCGATAATGGAAAACCTGATTTTTTATTTCGGCCCTTAAATCGAAGGCTGTTTTTCCAATAAGCTCAACACACTCTCTATCCAAAGAGGAAAAGAGCATTTCCAATACACACTCTTGAACCTATCAAAACATAAATATTTAAATAAATCATAATGTATCACATTAAAATAATATATTTCTATCCATGATGTCATTGACAAAGCAGGAAAAGAGCATTTCCAATATTGTCTAAAACTTGAGCTCGAATCTTGAACCTATCAAAACATAAATATTTAAATAAATCATAATGTATCACATTAAAATAATATATTTCAGATTCCATGTCTGCCATGATGTCATTGACAAAGTCTCCCCACAAGGTACATGATAGTTTATTGTAAAAAAATATACAACCTCCTAAAAACTAGTAAAAAAATAACTGATTATTAATTGCAAAGGGTTAACCTTTAGTGTATTTCAGCCTAAAGTGAGTGAATGAATATATTGCAATCCTAATTTATAGAGTGTATGCAACCTCACCCTCATTTGTAACATATGATATTTTTTACCATTAAAGTTATTCAATATATTAGGAATCTGTGTTTTACCATTTAATAATAATAATTCGAGCATTAAAGTTTATGATATATTAAAATGCATTTAAAAATCGATGTTTAAAATACCATATTCGAACATTAAAAATTTATATGAATTAAAATAAATTTTCTATGGTATTAATATGGATGAAAAATTTTATTTTTACCATTAAAGTTACGTTATTAGTTTATGCTTATGAATTAAAATGTATTTAAAAATATGTAGTATTAATAGAATGAAAAGTTGTATTATCAATCTCACGATTATAGCTATGTTTAAAATACCATATTCAAAAATTTATTGTTTCTTTAAATACGTTATTAACTTCAAGGTAGAATATGATATATGAGAAGGTAAATTGAGCAATTTCACAATTATATATGATCACTATGAAAGAGGATATTATCTTGATTTTATTGAAATTTGACCTTTGTCGACTTCAACAAAATCTACTCAACTAACTCAATCATATCCTTAAATACTTTATTAACACTATATTAGTGAGGCATTTTCGTTCTCTTATTACTTGATAGATGTTCAATCTCTTTTTAAATAATAATTTTTAAAATATTATTATAATTCTATATTTATATAATTATTGGTCAATTTCGAATATATAATAATTTAATATAAACTTTAAATTTTGATTTTGTAAAAATAAATCGTCAAAATTTTGGTTATCTGAATTTGAATCGTTTTTTTAAATATTACAAATTTGGTGAAATTTATTTATTCGAATTAAAAATTCAACAAGGTCAACCATTTCTGCTACTCGCCTCGTCGTCTCCGACGACGAGCGACCCCGTTGCGAGATGGAAGAAGCGATCGACAACGCAACCTCTCAAAAGTTTGAATCGCTCCCTTGCAATCCCATTCGATCCTTGCTTTGGATCTCACTTCCCTACTTCTTTCTCCGGCAGGGTTGCAGTGGTGACGGGGGCCAACAAAGGAATCGGGCTCGAAATATGTAGGCAGCTCTCCGCCAGAGGAGTCACGGTGGTGCTAACATCCAGAGACGAGGAGAGGGGTCTCGCGGCCGTCCGCAAGCTCGAGGCCTCGGGCGCTGCCGATGTGGTTTTCCATCAACTGGATGTCAATGAATCTGCTAGTGTCGCTTCTTTGGGGGATTTCATCCATACCCGATTTGGAAAGCTGGATATACTGGTAAGAAGAAGAAGAAGAACTGTTTTGCTGTATGTTACGAGATTTATCTAACACTGTAAATTAACATCCTAACTCTTTGCTCATCATCTGCAATTTTAATTATCTGTGTTATCAGAATGATTAGGGGTTTCCATGCTCATTAGCAGAGACACCCACGCTTCCACTGATTGGCCAGGATTTTAGACTGTATATTTGGTACAATAATCATCAAGGATTTTGTTAGCATTGATATATGTAGTTGGACCTTATTAGCTCAGCGTTGTCACATCCTCCATGACAAACCCAGGAAGTAGCCATATCAATTTGCTTCAGAGTTATTTTTTCATCTTTACCAGTGGATATTAGAAAAGGTGATATGAGGATAGGACTTACGTTAGAACATCCTAATAGCAACTTATAGTGTAAGATAGGAAGTAGTGCTCAATATTGCAGTATGAATTGCATTCCTTCTCACTTTGTTAGCAACTATATGAAGAAAAAATCTTTGGTCTTTGCATCACGTCCGCTAAGCCATTTGTAATTGGTCCTTTGCTTCTAGTAAATTGCTACAACATGGCAGTTACTGTCAAGTTCTGTTTATAGAGTTATGAGCTTCTTTCTCTCAGCTTCATTTCTGTCATACAATTTTACAAGTAGTATTTGTTGATAGAGTTGCAGGTATTGAATCTTTGAGTTAGCCCTATAGACATTTTAGCTCCTCCACCAGGATGCAACATTTGCACCTAACTGTGTTCGTAGAAACTCGTGAACTAGGGATGCTCAAGCCACAATTTTTGGCTCTGAAGACTTGGGCAACATTGAAGGCTGTTGTAAATAGCAAGTAGGGAGTTGTCTGAGAGGGCAATAAGTAGGGCTCCCAAGGATCAGTAGAAATGGACAGCTTAGTAGACCAATCAAAGTCGTCTACTGGAGTGCTAAGCTCCCAAGGATCCGCATATGCTTAGGAGTTAAAGTCCAGATTAGGGGAACGTTATCTATCACCCCATCAGCCTCCATTTCTCCAGTGATAGCTGACGAGGAAGTATTACCTCGAGATAAACTTTGCGTTTTTGGAGGTCTGCCCCATGGGAAGAAGGACCAGGCCATCAGTGGGATTCAAGCAAAGAAAAACAGTATAAGAATGTGGGATTCATCTATCAAAGCTGTCTAAGGCTGACTCTTTACTGTCTAGAGTCTAGTGTTTGAAGATGGCCAAATAATGCCATGTCCAAGGGAAGAATTCACCGCACTACTGAAAGAATACTGTTTGGAAAACATGAAAATTGGAAGTGTGGAATTTCACATCTCCTCTTTAACCATCTTGGTGACATTGTTTTTTCCAGGTGAATAATGCAGCGATTGGTGGAGTAGCACTGAATACTCAGGTACTGGATTCCTCCAAGCAAGCGGTAAGCCAAATAAATTCCTTGAGACTTAAGGCACCTAAAGCATGTAAACTACTGGAACACAATGATGACTATGTTACATATTTTATTTTTTATTTCCCAAATTCATTATAGAAATATAACCCTTCAAACACAAAAGACCAATTTCAGTCTTCCAATGGAAAGGGAAATAAAATCCCTAGATTGAACACAGAGAAGAAATAGACATTATAGAAAGTGGTTTGTTGTGTGTGATTCTTTCTCTAAGGAAAATGTTATAGATGCAGCCAGTTAGTTCATCAGGCCTGGCAAATGCAATCGTAGAGACTTATGAATTAGCCGAAGAATGCATCAACACAAACTTTTATGGTCCAAAGAGAGTGACAGAGGCATTAATCCCTCTGCTTCAGTCATCCCAATCACCAAGGATAGTGAATGTGTCCTCACTCTATGGGAAACTGCAGGTACAATGTCCATTTTGAAATTTACAATCTTTTTTCCTTCTCCAATCTGCAACTTAATTCTTCTGTATTGTTCTTCCCCATGTCAGTATATCCGCAGCGAAAGAATCAAAGAAGAGCTAAGGAATGTGGATACTCTTTCAGAAGATAGATTGGATCGACTGTTGCAGGCCTTCTTGAATGATTTCAAGGAAGGGAAGTTGGACCAAAACGTCTGGCCAACTAGAAACATGATGGCATACAAAGTCACTAAAGTTGCTTTGAGTGCTTACACAAGAATCCTCGCAAAGAGGCATCCAAGATTCTGCATCAATTGTGTTAATCCTGGTTTTGTTAAGACAGATCTAAACTGGAACCTTGGAGTTTTGCCTGTTGAAGTAGGAGCTGAGGGACCTGTGCATCTGGCCATGCTCCCTGATGGAAGCCCCTCAGGGCTTTTTTATGATCTGAAAGAAGTTTCCTCCTTTGAATGAAACGATCTATTAAATTTAAAATTTTCTTTTATCTACTTTTTTTTTGTCACATTTTACAAGAATAGCTTGCTCAAAACTCTTGTTTTCTCTGTAAGAACAAATGTACCTTGATTGCTTAGTTATTATATATTTTACATTGGCAAATTAATTTACAAATATTGTTATTTCTGATAAATTTCCCCTTATCTTTTCGTTTGGTTGTTCTCCAGATTCAATCTCCGCCACTCGTTTCGATGGCAAAACTGCGTCCATTCATTTTGTCCGCGCGTTTCCATCCGCCAGTCTATCCCTCTGCGTCCGCCTCAGATTGCTCTCCCTGCCCATTTTTCGGCTGCTGCTCCGCCTCGACCGCGCCCTCGAACCTCATCCCATGGCCGCCACAGTCCTCGAGTCGCTGGTCGTCCCCTCCCCCCTTCCCACCGCCGCGCCGAGGGCCGCCGCCGCGCTTTTCCCACTCGCAGGTGGCCGTGGGTCGGGGCTCATCCCCCGGTTCCGCGGACTGAGATGCGCGTCGCTTCCCCTGAGGGCCGCCGCGTCCGGATCGAGGATGGTCGCGAGGAGGGCCGCCGCGGCAGTCGTCTGTGAGGCGCAGGAGACCGCCGTCCAGCGTAATGCTTTCCTTCCCGTTTCTCGTCTAGGGTTTGGATTACGGCGTCGTGGGTTGGAACGTTTAGCTCTTTTTTAGCTGTGAGGGGTTTTATCGAGTTCATGTTTTGGATCTTCGTTTGTTCAACTTGAGCAAGGTTTTTGCTAGTCTATACTCGAACTCGATGACCAAATTGATATAAGCTGAAGTAGAGGATTGAAGCAGTTGGAAGTAATGTACTCTTCGTCAGTTGCTTGTGCTTCCCACAAGTCGTATCTTGAATGAAGAGGACGATGAACGTGGCAGAAGCTTCCTGCCTTCTTCTCTGACTCCTTACTGAGAAGCGTCACTAAGATGCCACACCATTTGGTTAAGATCTTTAGGTGCTTTCTTGGTCTTAACTCATACTTCATAACTAAAGCAAATACCCATATCGGCCCCCTGGTGATGAATACTTTCTAGTTCAGGCACTTCTTTTCAGAAAGATCTCTTTAACCTAAACAACTTGATGGATTGAAAATTGGCCAATTTCTCATTCTTGACAGCTTCTCCTTATGTAATTATAAGTTGATATGTTTTACTGTCTTTGCATCTATGCTCCAAGTTGAAGTTGATACGATTTTGATACAAAATATTTGTTTACCTTTCTGTTTGGTGGAACAACTTGGACTGACATATGCCAATTTCATACCTTGATAGTTTGTCGTCATCTTTAAGTGTGTTGATATCATCTAGGTTAACTTCTGAAAAATTTGATGCAAATTGTTGCTTATCTAGTTAGTTTGTGAAACAACTTGACGGCTAGAGAAGAGTATTTTGGTATACTGGATATCTTTTATTATGGTGATCCAAACACAGAATTCCTCATTAGCAGGGTATTGCTCCGATTATATAAAACCTTTGTAATGGTTTTTGATCATTGCCAACTCGTGCACAAATTTATGCCCATGCGAATTATCATTTATTTTAGACCACTGTCGTGCTAAATTTGTAGATTTGTTGAATTGGTAAGAACTCAGTTTACAACTCATCTTGATTCGTTTCTAGCTCTTATATTTCAGCCCTTGACAATTTTTTCTTTTTACCATGGATAATGTTTGCGAATTTTATCTATTACCAAGCACCCTTTTTATAACATTGCAGTGGCAGATGTATCTAAAGATACATGGCAGACACTCGTTCTGGGTTCAGACGTTCCAGTCCTGGTCGACTTTTGGGCACCTTGGTGCGGACCGTGCCGAATGATCGAGCCAACGGTTGCCAAATTAGCAAAGGTTTATGAAGGCAAGCTGAAATGCTATAAGCTCAACACTGATGAAAACTCTGAAATAGCTAATCAATACGGGATTCGCAGCATCCCAACTGTAATGATCTTCAAAAGTGGAGAGAAGAAGGATACTGTGATTGGAGCTGTGCCGGAATCTACTCTGGCCACATCTATCGAAAAGTTCATCTGAAATTAGTTCAAGGAGTCTTTTTCTGAGTTTCATTGAATATTTTTGCATGCAGCTCTCTGTGCTGTATATATTGTGCTCTTACCCTTCAACCAAGTTATATTGCTCAATGCTGTAAGAAGCATTTGCTGATATCTAAATCTCTGCTTTGTAATGTTCTTGTTCCCCCTATTCCAAATGTGGTTGTAGCATAAGATTTTTAGGAAGCAAGTTTTGGTTAACAAGAGCAAGGACATGTTTCTAAGAAGCAAATCTCTCAGCCTCTCTCTTGAGGAGCTTTAGGTGCGGAAATATATGATCCAAATGACACCCGTAATGAAGCGAAAGAATGGATTCTACTTGTTCGATGCTGCTTAATGCACTGGAGTAATCATCGGAGCAGAGTTGAACAGAGGCCAACTTCATCAGCTCGTGTCCCATGACGATGTGATTCGCATGGTAAAGCTTCTTGAGGATCTGAAAGAGTACACAAGGTTCATATTTTCTGAAAATATAGATCCGCATCACTTTGAATTGTATGTTACATTACCGCAATATCGAAAGTTTTCTACGAAACATGTTTAAGTAGCAATCAAAGTATGGACTTGTCGAACTGAAACAGCTACAACTAAATCTAGTGTTTCACAAACATGTGTGGGAACTGACACATCAAAAATCTTGAGAAATTTTCTATCTTACAGAGTGTATCCAAGTTAATCATGTATTTAAGGATAAAAACAATACCTTAATGGAAGCCATACAGTGTTCTTCTGCCAGTTTGAATTCTCCAATTCTAACAAATGCCTCTGCAACATTATCCTCGGCCTGCATCGCGGTGCAAATTCTTTCGATCAGCGCAAAGTCAATCCTAATGCCGATGGTTTAGTTGATTTACTCATTCTAATGTTTGTATTAGTAATATGAAAAATTCTTTCCCATTAATATGTCAAAGGATTCCCCGACCACACAATTTGAGTATTGTGCTAAGATAGATTCTTGAAATTCCTGAAATCAAGCAGCTCGGAAAATTTAAGAATACAAACAAAAAAAAGGAAGAAAGAAAATGTTAGCGGGAAGAACAAACCTCAGCGACAATCTTACTATATGGATGCCTTACTGATCTGAGCTGACCAAGAGAATTCAGCATATCTGGAACCAAAGCATCAGGAGCTTCATCGGCACCCAAAGAATCCTTTAACCTGCGAATACGAAGGATTTCAGATTTTCCAAGATGCGCGCCGATATGAAAATTAAAGAGGGAGGCTACCTGCCATACCTCTGAATTTTCGCAGCATAGCTTTCAGATGCTGCAGATAAATCCTTCAAATTACGATAGGAACAGCAACTCAAACACTGGCCTGCAGCAATGTGACTCTTGGCTCCTCCTTCACGAAGCAACAACATTCTTGCAACACTATTATATAGATCTTTTTCATGGCTCGGCAACTGACAAGTTGAAAAGGCTTCAAAACCATATTTGACCAATTCAAGCAGAATAATAGGCTAGAGTACTAGAAGATTATCTTCGACGTACAGGTAAAGAGATCTTAAAACTGTGAAGTTCGTTAGAAACTTGCAACAACTCGTCCTTGAGCAGTTTGTCATAAGCAGCTTCTAGGACTGCACCAAGACAATGAGGTTGAATGCATCTGAAAGCATTGATAACAAGATCTGAAAGGATCGCTGTGGAACAACTAAAGCAATGGCATCGGAAGGAGTATTGCTCCTCGAGCAACTTCTGCCTATCTTGAAGATCCAACTGTCCCACCTGTAGAAAATAGTTAGTAGCAAAGTTTTTTCTCGGTATCAATTCGTTAGCAAAATAAATTGCAGTGAGATCTAATATACAAGTGAGAATTCACTGGGATGGAAATGTGAATATTGCTCAAGAGGGAAAAAAAATAAAAGTACCTGAGGACCATAAGACAGCTCAAGTGGACTCCATGCTGATACAAGTTCTATAGAACGTACAAAGAGTGTACGG
Organism: Curcuma longa; assembly: GCF_044706935.1. Classification (NCBI taxonomy): domain Eukaryota; kingdom Viridiplantae; phylum Streptophyta; class Magnoliopsida; order Zingiberales; family Zingiberaceae; genus Curcuma; species Curcuma longa. Next base: position 4,957,740 of record NC_133871.1, read on the forward strand.
GAAATAAAATAAGCATGAGAATTAGGCTGGCACGAGTGATTAAACAAGCTGCCCTTTGTATATATAGCTTGCGCTACTCTAACCTGCCACATGAATAGTTTGTCATGTACGAGAAGAGGAACATTCAATAACATCGCAAACAGCCAAACACACAGGTATTGAGTGGCTGACAAATATACTACATAAGTTAAAACATCAACCACAATAGTTTCTGATGTTGCTTCTCATTCGCAGAAATAACATCCTAGATAAAGATTATGGACAAACACATAGCTGCTCAGTCACTAGGCTAAGACCGTTTGAAGTGAAAGCTTAACTGATAATGCTTTCGTTGATTGTCTTAAGAAACAATCCAGACTTTTAGGGAACTATGAGATATCAGTATCAGTTAGGCACATATATGCTTACCATGTAACACATAGGTGATACAAACAAAAACTAAATGCAATAAAATAAGCAGATGTATTAAACAGACCAGTTACAATCGATGTGGATATCAGTAACCTAAAAAACATATTCTATAAGAATGATTTAGTGATGGTCATAATCTGTTCGGCCATAACCAACTCCTCAAGATGCTTCCACAGGATCACTGAATTTCCATCAGTAGGCACACTTGATAGTATTACCAGGGAAGCAAAGTAGACACCATCAGACAACTTAAAACATTTCAGAGCTGACATACATGTAGAATAGGCGCTTGATGATATAATTGAAATGAGTTTACTAGAGCAATCAAATGTCAATATGGCACAAGGTTTGCCAATAAGCAGAACAGTATTTATGAGAAAAAAAAAATAAAACACATTGTGATTAATAAGTAAAAAATCAATGAACATTGAAGCATAAATCGAACAGAGGAACAGTATAGGTAAGTTGGTTACGACGCAGCAGACTTGCAAAGAGGGCAAGGGTTAAATCAATCTCCCTCCTGCGTCGTAACCAACTGCACTTTCTCGATTTACCTCCTCACAGATGGTCGTGGGGCCGACCGTGTGGGGCCGCTAAGGTGGCGGATCCACCTTTTTGCAGAGGAACAGAAGGCTCACAAGTTATCTCATAACCAAGAACTGAGGGATAAATAATAACAAGGATATTTAATCTTCAAACCTGTTCAGTACTTTGAGTAATATAATTTTTGGAGGTTGAAGCATTTGTAATCTTCTCTAAAGCCTCATCTCGACATAACGATCTCATATGGACAACTGCCATTGAATTGACCTTAACCTGGGAAATCGTCAGAACCACCTGCACCAATGAAAAGAAGTTTCAAAAGGGTATACATGGTTTAAAAAAAAACTAAAAGACATTAAACATACCAAAAGAATTCCTCTATGAACACTTGGGATACAACAAAGACAATGTACACAATCCAATAAGCAAGATCAAGTGTTATACAAGTTAGAATAACGAAATTGTTCATTATATCTGTTGCAAAGTAAGCAAGAAACATACTGCTCAAATTGCATATCAGCATCATGACACAATGTTATAGTCTCCAAAAATTAAAGGTTTAGGATCCTTATAAATTTTCCCAAATTTTAGGATTCAAGTCATCCATTTTTAAAATGATTTAAATTCTGGTTCATGTATTCCTTTTCCTGAGATAGTAGACAATTATACACAGAATCACCACATTGAATGTCTCAGGATGTTAAATCTGTGTTCCTCTATATCCACGAATCCTACTCAGCTCAAATGAAGGCATACTGATTGTCAAACTAGCACTCCTTCAAGAATGCATCATTTACAAAGGATATTTGCTTACACTTACTAATTAAATTTAATATTTTTTAAAATGATTTAAGTTCTGGTTCATGTATTCCTTTTCCCAAGATAGTAGACAATTATACACAGAATCACCACATTGAATGTCTCAGGATGTTAAATCTGTGTTCCTCTATATCCACGAATCCTACTCAGCTCAAATGAAGGCATACTGAGTAGACAATTATACACAGAATCACCACATTGAATGCTTAGGGATCTTAAATCCGTGTTCCTCTATATCCACAAACATTTCATCAAAATGAAGGCAGACTGATTGTCAAACTAGCACTCCTTCAAGAATGCATCATTTACAAAGGATATTTGATTACACTTACTAATTAAATTAAATATTTTTTATATATAAAACAAGTAGAATAGGAAGATAAAACAAAGAACCAGCTCTGGCACTGAGCATGTGATTGGAAATAATCTATTTAGCAATTGAATAGCATATCTAATTTGGCAAACCAGATATTTCAAAAGACCAATCACCAGAAAAATATTAATCAAAATCCAGAACCATGAATAAATTACATTTTATATCACCTGGGCAACAGAAGCCGCACTGAATGGGAAATCTGAATTATAGAAATGATGCAAACAGTGCAACAAGACAACTGCATAGACATGCGACTCCAACTTAGTAATTAGAGGATTTTGAGCATAATTGTGGACAAAATCCTACAGAGGCAAATATAATATAGGAATTAGACATGATGACAACTATCTCTAAGATAGTAATATGGGGAAAAAACAGTGCTAATATAAACACTCACCAAATAATCCAAGGGACTAGAGTTCCTCCCAAAAGCCTTCCATTTTTCAACAGAAATTGCAATTATTCGGGCAGCTAAAACTATGTCAGGTGGCAATACAGTAGACCAGTGCAGACCACCACATTCATGACGATGTTCTGGAATGTGATTATTGGACATATTGACTCCAATACTCCTGGCATTACTTGACAATCTATCCATAGATTTCTCAAGATCTACATACACATTTTTCTTTGGAGAATGATTGTCAGCTTTACTTGATGATTGTTCCCCAACAGCTTGTTCCAAACAACCATTAGAGCAGTACACTGGTATGGTACAAGAAGGGCAGAATAAGAGATCAGTTGGTACTTCTTCGAAGCAAAAGTGGCAGCGAGTTTCACGGTAAGCCTTCAGCAAAATCTGTATATCAAGACAATATTCAGTGAAGATGCAGACTTCATTATCAGAATTTTTCTATGGGTTAGTGCTTAGGCAACTAAGGACCGTTGCATATTGTTTTAATCAAGGAATATGAACATGGAAAATTGAATAATCAATAAAACATGATAACCAATGATTGTTAGATGAAAACACCAAGATCCTACCGCAGCAAGAGGTTGTTCATGATGAACTAAGGAAGCTGGAGGAATGTCATTTCCAAAAGTTAGTCCTCTTCCTTTATCGGGTGTAGATACACATTGAAGTGATAGAGATTGTAACTGAGCTGTCACAAAGCCAATGTTGTATCACTCCTTGAAAAATAAAAATAAAAATAAAAATTAGATTCCTAAAAACAAACATATCAACAAAGTAATATCGAATACTTGGCTCAAGCAAGCAACGCTACATTAGTTTTGTCATGACATCAATATTGCCAATGTAGTTAATCATTGGGTAAACTTTGCACTACCATGATCTGATCTCAAGTAAGCACGATTCTCATACAAAAAAATAAAGTTTAAATCACAATGAATATAATATGCTTACCTGAGGAATCTACATTCTTATTTTTTCCACCATTGTTTGCCATTGCAGTCACATTTGACTTATCAGATTCTTTTAACACGATACCCAGCTCACCTTTAATTTGGTTCTTCCTAGACAAGTTCTCTTCCAAACTGGCAGCAACTTCTAGGTCATGTTTGGCATGTCCGTAATTTTTTAAAGAAGCATTTGCCTTCCCTCTTCTCTATGGATGCCTGCCAACACAGCACAAGTGAAAAGGGAAAAGATGGAAACAGAAAAGCAAATGACTACATATGTTCCACAAGGTCATCAGTGCAATGGTAAAATTAAATAATTGCATGCTGATGCAATTAAAAGATATGGATCTGAGGAAAGACAGCATTCAGTTATTTGATAATGTTGCTACTGTAGCTACAATAAAATATCCATCTCAGCTGGACATTGTAGCATGTAACCATGCCACGGGTCACACAGAAACAACTGTGACATGACTTATCTATCAGACTCTTTCTGTATCTTGATTCCTTATTGCTGTGAAATTGTTGTATTGAAACTAAACCATCATGCACAATGCTATAAAATGACAGCATATGCAATATATGAAATATGCATGTAAATGCCGGACAATAATACAATATAAAGAGTAACAACTTATTGAAGGAACAAAAATTTGCAATTTATTTTAGATGAACCTTTCCTTATTGCACATGACCCATTGAAAAAGTAAACTTTCCTCCAAAAGAAATAGTATAAAAGGATGTTCTACTTGCCGACCTTGACATAAGTAGGGAAAATCACAATGGCTCGATTGCAGTCTCGAATGCACTCTTTTAGAAGGCCTAGATTCTGCATGTCAAGAGATATAAAAAATTATCAGATATGAGACAGGATATTAAAACTAGTCGTAGCTCATAAGATATGAATGTCTGCAAAATGTATGGCTATTTCATCACGATTGTCTATACAACATGGAGCCTGAAAGTGGATGCAGATTTGAACCAATCTATCAACAAAATTTAGCAATACTATAAAGGCAACTTTTCCAAGGTTCATATTTCAGGTAAATAAACCTAACCTTGAAATTTTTATAGGATAATTTCATAGAGACAGTCGGAAGGATTTCTCGACAATATTGTTATGAATCAAAATATATATTATATAATCTATAAGTTTGTATTTGTGTGTAAAAATGTCACACATATATATAAGAAGTATTGATAGGGTGGTACTATGATTCTTCGAGGGGATCCTACGTCCCACAAGTCAAATGTTCAAAAATTCCCTGCGGAACAGTTAGTTTCCTATCTTGTAAGATGTATAACAAGGTCTAAGACATGATAGAATGACCATAGAAGAAAGTGCAAACCAATTTGATATACCAAACTTTTAACAACTATAGCAGAGAAAGTGAAGCTTGACAGCCAAATACATTAAAAACAAGGCACAGTTAGTTTTAGATATTACTCAACACAACTAAAAATTGTTTGCGATAGTTTTATTAAGTTAACAGCATCAACTTGCTTCAATTAAAATGGAGAAAAAAATGAACTTACATGCATAGCAGAAGCCCTGTTTACATATAAAGTGGCAACCAAACTTGCATCCATCTCAGAGGAACTTGCAGGGGCATGACGCAAAGCCTTTTTCCCAAATATAATAACAGTATTAATAGGAAAATTCAGGAACAAACATTAATATCATCAATAAAATTATTTTTATAATCAAAACACACTCCGTGGAGTTTGAATTATAAAGTAACACATCCAAGCATTTTAGTTACTGTCATCCTATGGCTGAAACGTTGAACACCGCCTTAATTCAACAATAGAGGGAAGGAAAAGGTTGCCAACTAGCTCACTCAATTAGTAAGGGCCATTGATTTTTTTTTTTACATAGTTCTTAGGTTTAAAATCTGTTTTCAGCCAAATGTGAGTGCTCGAGGGCTATCATAACTATTCTAAAAAATAAGAAGAAGTAAAGAAGATACGCATACTATTCTAACGAAGAAAAATGACGTTATTAATCATGTATAAGAAAAAGAATGAGGAAAAATAACAGACCTGCGAGTAAAAGCTCAAAGCTTTAGCGTATTGCCCCTTGGTAAAACACCTCATTTCCTTTCTGCTTCGAATCCAAAGCAGCTTCCTTGTTCTTCCGACAGAGTGCAGCTTCAGGATCTGTCAACTCCCTAATAACCTAAACCAAGGAATTAACAGACATTAATTCCACAAATTTCACGAAACAGACAAGGATGCTGAAATTACTTGCTGAAACTGAGGCGAAGAGCGTAAGAAGTCAAGAATCAGAGAAGAAGAGATCGTCAAATTCTCCGGCGTGCTCTCGCCGATCACCCGCTTCAAATCATCCGGTATTAGGGATTTCAGCCTCTCCATTCCTGCTACGGCGATCAGACAATACGAATTCGCATAGCGAAACCCCGAGCAGAAGCTGATAAGAACCCTAAACCCTGTCCACGAATTTTTAGTATTAAAAGGATATTCTTATAAAAAATAAATATCAAAATGTCAACTGCTCTACCTTATAGCTATTTTAAATAAAATTATTATATATTTTTTTAAAACTTAAAATAATTTTTACCGAGAACAATGTTAATCAAGTTATAATAGAAAATTTTCAACATTTTAATTTTAACTAAATTAAAGTAAAGTAATTTTAGTTAGAATTTTATATTAAAAAATAAAACAAAGTGTCCTTTTGATATTATTTTCAAAAACATTCTTTTAATAATAAAAAAGATTTTTTTTGTTTTTGCCTAAAAATCTATATTTTAGTATTGTTTATGAAAAAAAGTTGTGATAACTGGGGCTCATATTATTTAGAAAAAAAATAAAATAAAAGATCATTTTATATTTATTTTTTATATTTTTTAAATGGTCACTATACTTTTGGGATCAATAAATTAAAAGTCTCACAGAAGTTTCAAAACTCAAATTTACCTAAAATACTTATAAAAATGATGGTACAATAAATATATAATATTTTTCATTAAAATTAAAAATATCAAATAATAATGCTATTTATTAAATAAATTAAGGGGGAGATGATGATTAAGCCTCCGAGACTTAGCTTATGCGCCTTCCGCCACCGCCCAGCGCTGGCCCTTCAACGCCGCCGCCACCCGACCACCCTCCTCCTAAAATGCGCCGCCTCTCTCACCATGCGCCAGCTCCTCCAGCTCCACGCCCGAGTCATCACCTCCCCTCCTCCCCCCGAGGCCGTCGACCCCAACCTCGTCGCCGTCAAGCTCATCTGCGCCGCCGCCGAACTGTCCGATCCCCGTCACGCCGCCCTCGTCTTCCACGTCCTGCGCGACCCCAACATCGTCGCCTGGAACTCCCTCCTCCGCGCCCTCGCCCTCCACCGCCTCCACCCGGCCGCTCTCCACCAGTTCCGCCGCCTCCTCGCTGCCGGCTCCCCCGCCCCCGACGAGTTCACTTTCACCTCGGTCCTTAAGGCCTGCGCTGGGCTTCTCGCCCGGTCGGACGGCGAGATGGCGCACGCTCTCGTCCTCAGGCGCGGCTTCGCCAGCAACGTCTTCGTCGGCAACTCCCTCATCGACATGTACTTCAAGTTCGGCCGACCTGATAATGCTCGATGCCTGTTCGACGAAATGCTCACGAGGGATGTCGTCACCTGGAACAGCCTCCTGTCTGGATACTGTTCCCGTGGCCATGTAACCATGGCGAGGAGAGTGTTCGACGAAATGCCCGAGAGAAGCATGATTTCATTGTCCGCGATGATCACAGGCTATGCGCAGACGGGCAACTTGGACGCAGCCCGTGAGATATTCGACGAGGCAATTGATAGAAACGTCGGCTGCTGGAACGCCATGATTTCAGGATATGCTCAGAACCAGAAGTTCTCAAAGGCCATTGCACTCTTTCGCGAGATGCTCAACTCACACACAGTGGAACCCAACGAGGTCACACTCGTGAGCGTCCTCTCAGCCTGCGCTCACTCAGGTGCCCTCGACCACGGGAGGTGCATCGATCGATTCATCGAGACGAAACCGATGAGGTTAAGCCTCTTCCTCGGCAATGCACTCGCAGACATGTATGCCAAGTGTGGATGCATCGCCGAGGCCAAAGCAGTGTTCGGCAGAATGAAGGAAAGGGATGTCATATCTTGGAACACAATCATCACTGCCATGGCCACGCATGGCCATTCTGAGGAAGCAATCTCAACGTTCCATGAGATGTTAGATCGAAGTTTAAGGCCTAACGACATTACTTTCATGGGGATTTTATCTGCCTGCACTCATGCTGGTCTGGTGGATGCCGGGCTTCGCTATTTCGATACCATGACAAAGGTGTTCGACATTTTGCCGCAGGTGGAACACTACGGATGCATGGTGGATCTTCTCAGTCGATCCGGGCGACTTGATGAAGCAGAGGATTTGGTTAATTCAATGCGGGTGCCCCCAAATGAGATTGTCTGGGGTGCTTTGTTGGGTGGTTGCAGGACGTACAAGGACACGAGCAGAGGCGAACGAGTAGTTCGACGGATACTCGAGTTAGACCCTAAGCATGCCGGCAGCTATGTGTATATGGCAAATTTGTATGACAGGAAGGGTAGATTTGAGGATGCAGCGAAGTTAAGTTCGACGATGCGAGAGAATGGAGTGGTAAAGACTCCAGGTTGCAGTTGGATTGAGGTGGATAACACGGTACATGAAGGGTAAAATAAATTACTTTAAAATGTCTTATTGACGCTAATAAATTTTGTTTGACGCTAAAAATATTTTTTTAGATAAAATTACAGGCTGAATAGTGAATGGTATTTTTTTTTTTATTTTTTAGTAAAATATTTCTTTTCGACATCGTTTTTTGTTTTAATTTAATTCTGAGCTGCTCCTCACGGTCAGTTCACTAGCAATTGGGCCGCCAGGCCCATCGAAGGATGGGGCGACATCGGCGACAGCGGCGGGACGGCGAACAAGCCGCTCTTCGTCTCATCCACTTCTAAGTCCCACAGGCTGCTCCAGATCGACGGAGACAAGGGGTGGAGGAGGAGGTCCTCGGTCGCCTCTGGCTCCGACGATCGAGACCTTTTGATCTCACTTGATGTTTCCGTCTCCGTTCCTCTTTTCCTCTTCCCTCGCCGCCGCAGCAGGCGGGGCTGCTGGAAGAGGAGGAGGAGGAAGGGGGTCGTCCGATTCGGCTGCGGAGCATCCGAGCTCGTTGGGGAAGTTGAGGATGGCCTTGCGGCCGCGCATCTGGAAGGCGGCGCGGTCGTACGCGCGGGCGGCATCCACGGCGGCGTCGAAGGTCCCGAGCCAGACTCGCGACCCCCGCCGCTTAGGGTCGCGGATCTCCGCCGCGAACTTTCCCCACGGCCGCTTGCGCACGCCGCGATATCGCCGGCCCCGGTCCTCCCCGCGGCGGCCCAGTCCTGGGGGCGAGCGCGGGGGAGGGCGACGGCGAGGGACGGCCAGAGATCGGGCAGCGGGAGCGGCGGATCGGGGCCGAAGCGGATCATGGGGGCGGCCGGCGCGGGGAAGCAGAAAGCCGATTCGCGGGGACGAGCGACCGCGGGGGCCGGAGGGGGGAGGGCGAAGGGGAGCGGAGTTGGCGGGACGTCGGCGAGCAAGTGCTCGCGAATGAGGTTAAGAGTGGAGCCACCGACACCGCCGCCGAGGAATGTTTCCATAACTAGAAACAGAAACGGAAGCAGGAAGAGATTAAGAGACCAAACACGATTATGGAGAAAAAGGCTTGTGGAGGCTGTGGTTATTTAAAGGCAGGGACGAAAATTTTCAGGTACGCTATTACTTAAAATTTTAATAATTTTTTTAAATAAAATGGAATAATTAAGGACATAATTTTAAAGATTCAACGTAAATGAGATAAGGTCTTCTGGTCAAAATGTTAAAA
>NC_133871.1:4967227-4982480 GCF_044706935.1 Curcuma longa
TCTTTCCCATTAATATGTCAAAAGATTCCGCGACCACACAATTTGAGTATTTTGCTAAGATAGATTCTTGAAATTCCTGAAATCAAGCAGCTCGGAAAATTTACGAATACAAACAAAAAAAAAGGAAGAAAGAATATGTTAGTGGGAAGAACAAACCTCAGCAACAATCTTACTATATGGATGCCTTACTGATCTGAGCTGACCAAGAGAATTCAGCATATCTGGAACAAAAGCATCAGGAGCTTCATCAGCACCCAAAGAATCCTTTAACCTGCGAATATGAAGGATTTCAGATTTTCCAAGATGCGCGCCGATATGAAAATTAAAGAGGGAGGCTACTTGCCATACCTCTGAATTTTCGCGGCATAGCTTTCAGATGCTGCAGATAAATCCTTCAAATTACGATAGGAACAGCAACTCAAACACTGGCCTGCAGCAATGTGACTCTTGGCTCCTCCTTCACGAAGCAACAACATTCTTGCAACACTATTATATAGATCTTTTTCATGGCTCGGCAACTGACAAGTTGAAAAGGCTTCAAAACCATATTTGACCAATTCAAGCAGAATAATAGGCTAGAGTACTAGAAGATTAACTTCGACGTACAGGTAAAGAGATCTTAAAACTGTGAAGTTCGTTAGAAACTTGCAACAACTCGTCCTCGAGCAGTTTGTCATAAGCAGCTTCTAGGACTGCACCAAGACAATGAGGTTGAATGCATCTGAAAGCATTGATAACAAGATCTGAAAGGATCGCTGTGGAACAACTAAAGCAATGGCATCGGAAGGAGTATTGCTCCTCGAGCAACTTCTGCCTATCTTGAAGATCCAACTGTCCCACCTGTAGAAAATAGTTAGTAGCAAAGTTTTTTCTCGGTATCAATTCGTTAGCAAAATAAATTGCAGTGAGATCTAATATACAAGTGAGAATTCACTGGGATGGAAATGTGAATATTGCTCAAGAGGGAAAAAAAATAAAAGTACCTGAGGACCATAAGACAGCTCAAGTGGACTCCATGCTGATACAAGTTCTATAGAACGTACAAAGAGTGTACGGGAAATAAAATAAGCATGAGAATTAGGCTGGCACGAGTGATTAAACAAGCTGCCCCTTGTATATATAGCTTGCGCTACTCTAACCTGCCACATGAATAGTTTGTCATGTACGAGAAGAGGAACATTCAATAACATCGCAAACAGCCAAACACACAGGTATTGAGTGGCTGACAAATATACTACATAAGTTAAAACATCAACCACAATAGTTTCTGATGTTGCTTCTCGTTCGCAGAAATAACATCCTAGATAAACATTATGGACAAACACATAGCTGCTCAGTCACTAGGTTAAGACCGTTTGAAGTGAAAGCTTAACTGATAATGCTTCCGTTGATTGTCTTAAGAAACAATCCAGACTTTTAGGGAACTATGAGATATCAGTATCAATTAGGCACATATATGCTTACCATGTAACACATAGGTGATACAAACAAAAACTAAACGCGATAAAATAAGCAGATGTATTAAACAGACCAGTTACAATCGATGTAGATATCAGTAACCTAAAAAACATATTCTATAAGAATGATTTAGTGATGGTCATAATCTGTTCGGCCATAACCAACTCCTCAAGATGCTTCCACAGGATCACTGAATTTCCATCAGTAGGCACACTTGATAGTATTACCAGGGAAGCAAAGTAGACACCATCAGACAACTTAAAACATTTCAGAGCTGACATACATGTAGAATAGGCGCTTGATGATATAATTGAAATGAGTTTACTAGAGCAATCAAATGTCAATATGGCACCAGGTTTGCCAATAAGCAGAACAGTATTTATGAGAAAAAAAAAAATAAAACACATTGTGATTAATAAGTAAAAAATCAATGAACATTGAAGCATAAATCGAACAGAGGAACAGAAGCCCCCGGGGCATAGGTAAGTTGGTTACGACGCAGCAGACTTGCAGAAGAGGGCAAGGGTTCGAATCTTGGCGAAGCCAGGCAATACCCTCCTGCGTCGTAACCAACTGCACTTTCTCGATTTACCTCCTCACAGATGGTCGTGGGGCCGACCGTGTGGGGCCGCTAAGGTGGCGGATCCACCTTTTTGCAGAGGAACAGAGGAACAGAAGGCTTACAAGTTATCTCATAACCAAGAACTGAGGGATAAATAATAACAAGGATATTTAATCTGCAAACCTGTTCAGTACTTTGAGTAATATAATTTTTGGAGGTTGAAGCATTTGTAATCTTCTCTAAAGCCTCATCTCGACATAACGATCTCATATGGACAACCGCCATTGAATTGACCTTAACCTGGGATATCACCAGAACCACCTGCACCAATGAAACGAAGTTTCAAAAAGGTATACATGGTTTTAAAAAAAAACTAAAAGACATTAAACATACCAAAAGAATTCCTCTATGAACACTTGGGATACAACAAAGACAATGTACACAATCCAATAAGCAAGATCAAGTGTTGTATAAGTTAGAATAATGAAATTGTTCATTATACTCTGTGGCAAAGTAAGCAAGAAACATACTGCTCAAATTGCATAGCAGCATTGGCACGATGTTATAGTCTCCAAAAATTAAAGGTTTAGGATCCTTATAAATTTTCCCGAATTTTAGGATTCAAGTCATCCATTTTTAAAATGATTTAAATTCTGGTCCATGTATTCCTTTTCCTGAGATAGTAGACAATTATACACAGAATCACCACATTGAATGTCTCAGGATGTTAAATCTGTGTTCCTCTATATCCACGAATCCTACTCAGCTCAAATGAAGGCATACTGATTGTCAAACTAGCACTCCTTCAAGAATGCATCATTTACAAAGGATATTTGCTTACACTTACTAATTAAATTTAATATTTTTTAAAATGATTTAAGTTCTGGTTCATGTATTCCTTTTCCCAAGATAGTAGACAATTATACACAGAATCACCACATTGAATGTCTCAGGATGTTAAATCTGTGTTCCTCTATATCCACGAATCCTACTCAGCTCAAATGAAGGCATACTGAGTAGACAATTATACACAGAATCACCACATTGAATGTCTCAGGATGTTAAATCCGTGTTCCTCTATATCCACGAATCCTATTCAGCTCAAATGAAGGCAGACTGATTGTCAAACTAGCACTCCTTCAAGAATGCATCATTTACAAAGGATATTTGCTTACACTTACTAATTAAATTAAATATTTTTTATATATAAAACAAGTAGAATAGGAAGATAAAACAAAGAACCAGCTCTGGCACTGAGCATGTGATTGGAAATAATCTCTATTTAGCAATTGAATAGCGTATCTAATTTGGCAAACCAGATATTCCAAAAGACCAATCACCAGATCAAAATCCAGAACCATGAATAAATTACATTTTATATCACCTGGGCAACAGAAGCCGCACTGAATGGGAAATCTGAATTATAGAAATGATGCAAACAGTGCAACAAGACAACTGCATAGACATGCGACTCCAACTTAGTAATTAGAGGATTTTGAGCATAATTGTGGACAAAATCCTACAGAAGCAAATATAATATAGGAATTAGACATGATGACAACTATGTCTAAGATAGTAATATGGGGGAAAAACAGTGCTAATATAAACACTCACCAAATAATCCAAGGGACTAGAGTTCCTCCCAAAAGCCTTCCATTTTTCAACAGAAATTGCAATTATTCGGGCAGCTAAAACTATGTCAGGTGGCAATACAGTAGACCAGTGCAGACCACCACATTCATGACGATGTTCTGGAATGTGATTATTGGACATATTGACTCCAATACTCCTGGCATTACTTGAAAATCTATCCATAGATTTCTCAAGATCTACAAACACATTTTTCTGTGGAGAATGATTGTCAGCTTTACTTGATGCTTGTTCCCCAACAGCTTGTTCCAAACAACCATTAGAGCAGTACACTGGTATGGTACAAGAAGGGCAGAATAAGAGATCAGTTGGTACTTCTTCGAAGCAAAAGTGGCAGCGAGTTTCACGGTAAGCCTTCAGCAAAATCTGTATATCAAGACAATATTCAGTGAAGATGCAATAGTACTTCATTATCAGAATTTTTCTATGGGTTAGTGCTTAGGCAACTAAGGACCATTGCATATTGTTTTAATCAGGGAATATGAACATGGAAAATTGAATAATCAATAAAACATGATAACCAATGATTGTTAGATGAAAACACCAAGATCCTACCGCAGCAAGAGGTTGTTCATGATGAACTAAGGAAGCTGGAGGAATGTCATTTCCAAAAGTTAGTCCTCTTCCTTTATCGGGTGTAGATACACATTGAAGTGATAGAGATTGTAACTGAGCTGTCACAAAGCCAATATTGTATCACTCCTTGAAAAATAAAAATAAAAATAAAAATTAGATTCCTAAACAAACATATCAACAAAGTAATATTGAATACTTGGCTCAAGCAAGCAACGCTACATTAGTTTTGTCATGACATCAATATTGCCAATGTAGTTAATCATTGGGTAAACTTTGCACTACCATGATCTGATCTCAAGTAAGCACGATTCTCATACAAAAAAACAAGTTTAAATCACAATGAATATAATATGCTTACCTCTACATTCTTATTTTTTCCACCATTGTTTGCCATTGCAGTCACATTTGACTTATCAGATTCTTTTAACACGATACCCAGCTCACCTTTAATTTGGTTCTTCCTAGACAAGTTCTCTTCCAAACTGGCAGCAACTTCCAGGTCATGTTTGGCATGTCCGTAATTTTTTAAAGAAGCATTTGCCTTCCTCTTCTGTACCATGCCTGCCAACACAGCACAAGTGAAAAGGGAAAAGATGGAAACAGAAAAGCAAATGACTACATATGTTCCACAAGGTCATCAGTGCAATGGTAAAATTAAATAATTGCATGCTGATGCAATTAAAAGATATGGATCTGAGGAAAGACAGCATTCAGTTATTTGATAATGTTGCTACTGTAGCTACAATAAAATATCCATCTCAGCTGGACATTGTAGCATGTAACCATGCCACGGGTCACACTGAAACAACTGTGACATGACTTATCTATCAGACTCTTTCTGTATCTTGATTCCTTATTGCTGTGAAATTGTGGTACTGAAACTAACCCATCAATGCACACATGCGCTGTCAGAAAATGACAGCATATGCAATATATGAAATATGCATGTAAATGCCGGACAATAATACAATATAAAAAGTAACAACTTATTGAAGGAATTCGCAATTTATTTTAGATGAACCTTTCCTTATTGCACATAACCCATTGAAAAAGTAAACTTTCCTCCAAAAGAAATAGAATAAAAGGATGTTCTACTCGCCGACCTTGACATAAGTAGGGAAAATCGCAATGGCTCGATTGCAGTCTCGAATGCACTCTTTTAGAAGGCCTAGATTCTGCATGTCAAGAGATATAAAAAATTATCAGATATGAGACAGGATATTACAACTAGTCGTAGCTCATAAGATATGAATGTCTGCAAAATGTATGGCTATTTCATCATGATTGTCTATATAACATGAAGCCTGAAAGTGGATGTAGATTTGAACCAATCTATCAACAAAATTTAGCAATACTATAAAGGTGACTTTTCCAAGGTTCATACTTCAGGTAAATAAACCTAACCTTGAAATTTTTATAGGAAAATTTCATAGAGTCAGTTGGAAGGATTTCTGACAATATTGTTATGAATCAAAATATATATTACATAATCTATAAGTTTGTATTTGTGTGTAAAAATGTCATAACCAAGCATCATATATAAGAAGTATTGATAGGGTGGTACTATGATTCTTCGAGGGGATCCTACATCCACAATCAAATGTTCAAAAATTCCCTGCGGAACAGTTAGTTTCCTATCTTGTAAGATGTATAACAAGGTCTAAGACATGATAGAATGACCATAGAAGAAAGTGCAAACCAATTTGATATACCAAACTTTTAACAACTATAGCAGAGAAAGTGAAGCTTGACAGCCTAATACATTAAAAACAAGGCACAGTTAGTTTTAGATATTACTCCACACAACTAAAATTTGTTTGCGATAGTTTTATTAAGTTAACAGCATCAACTTGCTTCAATTAAAATGGAGAAAAAAATGAACTTACATGCATAGCAGAAGCCCTGTTTACATATAAAGTGGCAACCAAACTTGCATCCATCTCAGAGGAACTTGCAGGGGCATGACGCAAAGCCTTTTTCCCAATTATAATAACAGTATTAATAGGAAAATTCAGGAACAAACATTAATATCATCAAATAAAATTATTTTTATAATCAAAACACACTCCGTGGAGTTTGAATTATAAAGTAACACATCCAAGCATTTTAGTTACTGTCATCCTATGGCTGAAACGTTGAACACCGCCCTAATTCAACAATAGAGGGAAGGAAAAGGTTGCCAACTAGCTCACTCAATTAGTAAGGGCCATTGATTTTTTTTTTTGCATAGTTCTTAGGTTTAAAATCTGTTTTCAGCCAAATGTGAGTGCTCGAGGGCTATCATAACTATTCTAAAAAATAAGAAGAAGTAAAGAAGATACGCATACTATTCTAACGAAGAAAAATGACGTTATTAATCATGTATAAGAAAAGAATCGAGGAAAAATAACAGACCTGCGAGTAAAAGCTCAAAGCTTTAGCGTATTGTCCCTTGGTAAAACACTCATTTCCTTTCTGCTTCGAATCCAAAGCAGCTTCCTTGTTCTTCCGACAGAGTGCCAGCTCAGGATCTGTCAACTCCCTAATAACCTAAACCAAGGAATTAACAGACATCAATTCCACAAATTTCACGAAACAGACAAGGATGCTGAAATTACTTGCTGAAACTGAGGCGAAGAGCGTAAGAAGTCAAGAATCAGAGAAGAAGAGATCGTCAAATTCTCCGGCGTGCTCTCGCCGATCACCCGCTTCAAATCATCCGGTATTAGGGATTTCAGCCTCTCCATTCCTGCTACGGCGATCAGACAATACGAATTCGCATAGCGAAACCCCGAGCAGAAGCTGATAAGAACCCTAAACCCTGTCCACGAATTTTTAGTATTAAAAGGATATTCTTATAAAAAATAAATATCAAAATGCCAACTGCTCTACCTTATAGCTATTTTAAACAAAATTATTATATATTTTTTTAAAACTTACCATAATTTTAACCGAGAACAATTTTAATCAAGTTATAATAGAAATTTTTCCACATAATAATTTTAACTAAATTAAAGTAAAATAATTTTAGTTAGAATTTTATATTAAAAAATAAAACAAAGTGTCCTTTTGATATTATTTTCAAAAACATTCTTTTAATAATAAAAAAGATTTTTTTTGTTTTTGCCTAAAAATCTATATTTTAGTATTGTTTATGAAAAAAAGTTAGTGATAACTGAAGGGCTCATATTATTTAGAAAAAAAATAAAATAAAAGATCATTTTATATTTATTTTATATATTTTTTTAAATGGCCACTATACTTTTGGGATCAATAAATTAAAAGTCTCACAGGAGTTTCAAAACTCAAATTTACCTAAAATACTTATAAAAAAATGATGGTACAATAAATACATAATATTTTTCATTAAAATTAAAAATATCAAATAATAATGCTATTTATTAAATAAATTAAGGGGGAGATGATGATAAAGTCTCCGAGACTTAGCTTATGCGCCTTCCGCCACCGCCCAGCGCTGGCCCTTCAACGCCGCCGGCACCCGACCACCCTCCTCCTAAAATGCGCCGCCTCTCTCACCATGCGCCAGCTCCTCCAGCTCCACGCCCGCGTCATCACCTCCCCTCCTCCCCCCGAGGCCGTCGACCCCAACCTCGTCGCCGTCAAGCTCATCTGCGCCGCCGCCGAACTGTCCGATCCCCGTCACGCCGCCCTCGTCTTCCACGTCCTGCGCGACCCCAACATCGTCGCCTGGAACTCCCTCCTCCGCGCCCTCGCCCTCCACCGCCTCCACCCGGCCGCTCTCCACCAGTTCCGCCGCCTCCTCGCCGCCGGCTCCCCCGCCCCCGACGAGTTCACTTTCACCTCGGTCCTTAAGGCCTGCGCTGGGCTTCTCGCCCGGTCGGACGGCGAGATGGCGCACGCTCTCGTCCTCAGGCGCGGCTTCGCCAGCAACGTCTTCGTCGGCAACTCCCTTATCGACATGTACTTCAAGTTCGGCCGACCTGATAATGCTCGATGCCTGTTCGACGAAATGCTCACGAGGGATGTCGTCACCTGGAACAGCCTCCTGTCTGGATACTGTTCCCGTGGCCATGTAACCATGGCGAGGAGAGTGTTCGACGAAATGCCCGAGAGAAGCATGATTTCATTGTCCGCGATGATCACAGGCTATGCGCAGACGGGCAACTCGGACGCAGCCCGTGAGATATTCGACGAGGCAATCGATAGAAACGTCGGCTGCTGGAACGCCATGATTTCAGGATATGCTCAGAACCAGAAGTTCTCAAAGGCCATTGCACTCTTTCGCGAGATGCTCAACTCACACACAGTGGAACCCAACGAGGTCACACTCGTGAGCGTCCTCTCAGCCTGCGCTCACTCAGGTGCCCTCGACCATGGGAGGTGCATCGATCGATTCATCGAGACGAAACCGATGAGGTTAAGCCTCTTCGTCGGCAATGCACTCGCAGACATGTATGCCAAGTGTGGATGCATCGCCGAGGCCAAAGCAGTGTTCGGCAAAATGAAGGAAAGGGATGTCATATCTTGGAACACAATCATCACTGCCATGGCCACGCATGGCCATTCTGAGGAAGCAATCTCAACGTTCCATGAGATGTTAGATCGAAGTTTAAGGCCTAACGACATTACTTTCATGGGGGTTTTATCTGCCTGCACTCATGCTGGTCTGGTGGATGCCGGGCTTCGCTATTTCGATACCATGACAAAGGTGTTCGACATTTTGCCGCAGGTGGAACACTACGGATGCATGGTGGATCTTCTCAGTCGATCCGGGCGACTTGATGAAGCAGAGGATTTGGCTAATTCAATGCGGGTGCCTCCAAATGAGATTGTCTGGGGTGCTTTGTTGGGTGGTTGCAGGACCTACAAGGACACGAGCAGAGGCGAACGAGTAGTTCGACGAATACTCGAGTTAGACCCTAAGCATGCCGGCAGCTATGTGTATATGGCAAATTTGTATGACAGGAAGGGTAGATTTGAGGATGCAGCGAAGTTAAGTTCGACGATGCGAGAGAATGGAGTGGTAAAGACTCCAGGTTGCAGTTGGATTGAGGTGGATAACACGGTACATGAAGGGTAAAATAAATTACTTTAAAATGTCTTATTAGACTCTAATAAATTTTGTTTGACGCTAAAAATATTTTTTTAGATAAAATTACAGGCTGAATAGTGAATGGTATTTTTTTTTTTTTTGGTTTTGTTTTATTTTTCTTTTCGACATCGTTTTTTGTTTTAATTTAATTCTGAGCTGCTCCTCACGGTCAGTTCACTAGCAATTGGGCCGCCTGGCCCATCGACGGATGAGGCGACATCGGCGACAGCGGCGGGACGGCGAACGAGCTGTTCTTGATCTCATCCACTTCTAAGTCCCACAGGCTGCTCCAGATCGACGGAGACAAGGGGTGGAGGAGGAGGTCCTCGGTCGCCTCTGGCTCCGACGATCGAGACCTTTTGATCTCACTTGATGTTTCCGTCTCCGTTCCTCTTTTCCTCTTCCCTTCCGCCGCAGCAGGCGGGGCTGCTGGAAGAGGAGGAGGAGGAGGAAGGGGGTCGTCCGATTCGGCTGCGGAGCATCCGAGCTCGTTGGGGAAGTTGAGGATGGCCTTGCGGCCGCGCATCTGGAAGGCGGCGCGGTCGTACGCGCGGGGGAGGGCGAAGGCGAGGGACGGCCAGAGATCGGGCAGCGGGAGCGGCGGATCGGGGCCGAAGCGGATCATGGGGGCGGCCGGCGCGGGGAAGCAGAAAGCCGATTCGCGGGGACGAGCGACCGCGGGGGCCGGAGGGGGGAGGGCGAAGGGGAGCGGAGTTGGCGGGACGTCGGCGAGCAAGTGCTCGCGAATGAGGTTGAGAGTGGAGCCACCGACACCGCCGCCGAGGAATGTTTCCATAACTAGAAACAGAAACGGAAGCAGGAAGAGATTAAGAGACCAAACACGATTATGGAGAAAAAGGCTTGTGGAGGCTGTGGTTATTTAAAGGCAGGGACGAAAATTTTCAGGTACGCTATTACTTAAAATTTTAATAATTTTTTTAAATAAAATGGAATAATTAAGGACATAATTTTAAAGATTCAACGTAAATAAGATAAGGTCTTCTGGTCAAAATGTTAAAATTTATATATATAGAGAGAGTTTTGATATTCTGCGCGATCCGTGCTGCGTGATCCCGTAAGTGACACAGTCGACCCTCGCCGCTGTTGGCCGCCATCGCCGTGCCGTCCGACCACCGTCGATTGTCGGCTCGGGCACGATCGACGCGCCACTTGACGATGCGTCGATCGGCATCGGATTCCGACGGGATTGTGGTCAGAATCCGACGCAATTTTGTTGGAACGCGATGGCAGTGGCGCGCGCTAGTTTCTGACCAAATCGCGGTTGGATTCCGATCAAATCGCAATTGGAGACTGGCCGAGGAAGGATCGGCGTGCGACAGCGGTCCTTCCTCGGTCGGTCTTCGATCGCGATTTGGTCAGAATTCGACCGCGATTTGGTCGAAAACTGGTGCGCGCCACTGCCAACCGTGTTTCTGATCAAATTGCGTCGGATTCCGACTACAATCTGGTCGGGATCCGACGCCGATCGACGCGCCGACGAGTGGCACGTTGATGGTGCTCGGGCCAATGGTCGTCAGTAGCTGGACGGCGTGGCAGGGGTCGGGGGCGGAACACTGTGCATTCCCACATTTGGACGGTCGGATCTGGCGTGCGATCGCGTGTCGCGCACAGATGCGCATGTG
Source organism: Curcuma longa (assembly GCF_044706935.1). NCBI lineage: Eukaryota > Viridiplantae > Streptophyta > Magnoliopsida > Zingiberales > Zingiberaceae > Curcuma > Curcuma longa. Next base: position 4,978,170 of record NC_133871.1, read on the forward strand.
GAAGTCACGCAGAATATCAAAATCATGTATTGAAAAGTTACCTATTGTTTATTATATATATAATTTATGTATAATAGATAAATTCTAAAATGCAAGTGGCTCTCACTCAATTGTTAATGACTCATATTTTTTATCTAATTAAAAAAAATTTACAGGGATCATTATTGAAATTCGAACGTGAATATTTGGATATTCTACTAGATATACACTGACTCCAACTTTAAAGACAAATAAGGAAAATATAGTAGAGATTTATTTATTTATTAACTTATCCATTAGTATGATAAATACAGGTAGAGGTAGTAGCCATAGCTAGGTCTCTTGATAATGAGTTCATCAACAAATAATATTTTTGGAAAGATTTAAAGAGAAGCTGACAATTGATGGGCAAACAGAGGAGAAACAAAATGGGGAGACGTGCTTCAAGCTGATCGGTTTGGTCTCAATACGTTGAAATTTTAATCGTATCCAAAGCTTTGAAAACGAGAGCTCATGACTCATTCTGAATGTGTGATAAATCAAATAATTTTGATCTTATACTAACCAAAATGATAACTCTGAATCCTAAATTAGATTCTCTTTGGATCTTTTATTTTAGAAATAGGAATAATGTTATGTCAACTTTGACTACGGTGACGCCGAGTCAACGCTCGGGAGATTAAGTTGCAAGAATTTGTTTCCTCCAAGCAAGTTAAATGTCTTTGATTGATTGGTCAAAATCTACATGACTAAGATCAAATAATTTATTTGATGCATCACTGGAAAGTAATTAAACCAATAAAAATCATTGAATTGTGATTAAAAGTGGATGAAAGTATCCTCCGATGGGATATCTTGTTGGAGTTGACTTAGCCAATGTCTCAGACTCTCGAACCTTCATTTCATCTGAGAGAGAAATACAGTTGTTGTCAGAGAGAAATACAGTTGTCGTCGAAGATCATCCAGCTGCTTTTGGATCTTCAGGTTGTCGACAATTTTGGTTTTAGAATTGTTTGAATCCTTTCCTTTTCTTCTGTAAAAAGATAGAATTCGTCATCTAACGGTTCTATACAGTCGGCCCCACGATCATTTGTAAGAAAGTAAATCAAGAAACTGCAATTGATTACGACAAAGGAGACGGTTCTATACAGTCGGCCCCACGATCATTTGTGAAAAAGTAAATCAAGAAACTGCAATTGATTACGACAAAGGAGGATGTTTGAATCCTTCCCAATTCATATAAAGTGTACAATTCATGGTTTCATCACATAAACCATTGCTCTTAAAATAGTGTGCGACAAACTAGATCCAATGATCGAACTTCGAAGACTATTGTTTGTATCTCTCTCTCACACACACACAACACAGTTATGAGATAGTAACTCATCCTAGTTGAAGATAGCAGAATCAAACTACATCGACATTGTCAGAAATAAATTTCTATTAATTGAATTGATTGAAATAATACACAGGTTATAGTCATATATATAGGCAATATTTCTTAGACCGGGTCACATAGACCGGGTAATATAATACTGGGTCATATAGACCGGGTAATATATATATTAATAATATATATTAATATTCTAACACCCCCCCTCAAACTCAAGGTGGTAAAGTAGAGATCAACTTGAGTTTGCTTAATAACACATAGAAGCGACCTGACAAGAGAGACTTGGTGAAGATATCTGCAATCTGATGTTCGGTAGACACGGACTGCAATTGCACAGTGCCAGCACCAACATGCTGCCGTACAAAATGGCAATCGATCTCGATGTACTTAGTGCGCTCATGAAATACATCATTTCGAGAAATTTGAATGACACTCTGACTATCACAATGAAGATTGGTGGCTGGCGGTTGAGGAATGCCAAGATCAGAGAGAAGTCGTCGAATCCAAAGAAGCTCGGAAGTAGAATCAGCAAGTGCACGATACTTTGACTCAGCGCTGGAACGAGAAACGACAGTCTGTTTCTTGCTTCACCAGGAAACAAGGGAATTACCCAAGAAGAAACAATAACCAGTGATGGAGCGTCGGTCAGTGGGATCGCCTGCCCAATCAGCATCAGAGTAACCAGTGAGCACCAATGATGAATCAGCAGAGAAGCAAAGACCATGTAGAAGAGTGCCCTTAACATAGCGAAGAATACGTAATATAGCAGAATGATGAGCTGTACAGGGACTAGTCATGAACTGACTAACGATGTGAACTGCATGAGCTATGTCAGGACGAGTGACTGTCAGATATATCAGGGAGCCCACTAACTGGCGATAGAGTGTGGGGTCCTCAAGAAGGGGCGCCATCGAGAGGAGTGAGACGACAGTTTGCCTCAAGTGGAGCTGATGCAGTCTTGCTGTCAGTCAGGCCAGCACGGGAGATGAGGTCAGAAGCATATTTTGCCTGAGATAAATAGATACCATCTATCGTGTCGAAAATCTCAAGACCTAGAAAGTAACGCAGCTTACCAAGACTCTTCATATCAAAATGCTGATGAAGATAGGTCTGCAAATCAGATATTTCAGAGGCATCGTCTCCAGTGATCACCATATCATCAACATATAACAATAGAATAATAATCTCGGATGAGGAGCGACGAATGAATAAAGCAGAGTCATAGGGAGAGGCGGTAAACCCATACTGAATAAGTGCTGAGCTGAACTTGGCGAACCAAGCTCGTGGTGCCTGCTTCAGACCATAAAGAGCACGACGTAACTTACATACCTTCCCCGAAATGTCTGAACCTGGCGGCGGACTCATATAAACCTCCTCAGAAAGATCTCCATGAAGAAAAGCATTCTTCACATCCAACTGGTGAAGAGACCATCGACGAGCAGCAGCAATAGCCAAAAGACAACGTAGAGAAGTCAAACGGGCAACAGGAGCAAATGTCTCTTCATAGTCAATGTCGTACTCCTGTAAGAAACCTCTGGCCACAAGACGAGCTTTGTAGCGCTCAACAGATCCATCAGAATTTGTTTTGATCTTGTACACCCATTTGCAGTTAATAGGTTTCTTGCCAGGTGGTAGATCAACGATATCCCAAGTCCCAGTCTTCTCAAGAGCCTGTAGTTCCTCAGACATAGCCTCACGCCACATTGGATCACAGTTTGCCTCACGAAAAGTCCTAGGCTCATGGTTAGATAGAATGACAGAGAAACAATGGTAATCAAGGAGATGAGAAGGAGGACGACTTACACGGGTTGAACGTCGACCAGTGACAGCAGGGACTTGAGATGCTTGTTCAGGAGACGCAGATGAGTCAGCTTGAGGTGACGGGGAAGCATCGACAGTGTCAACAGGAATCTGTGTGAGCTCGGGACCTGCAGAAGAAGGAGATGGATCCAAAACAAAGAAAGGGGAATCAGTTGTTGACGGGGAAGCATCGGCAGTGTCAACATGAATCTGTGTGAGCTCGGGATCTGCAGAAGAAGGAGATGGATCCAAAACAAAGAAGGGAGAATCAGTATGAAAAGGAATGCTAAACTTGGACTCAGAAGAGAACATCTTATGTTCCCAAAAGGTGACATGACAAGAAATACGAATTCGATTTGACACAGGATCCCAACAACGATAGCCTTTATGTTCTACCCCATATCCCAACAAACAACACAGACGATTCTGAGGCTCCAATTTGTTTCGTTCATGTGGGGGAAGGTGGACGAAACTGACACAGCCAAATGGACGAAGAATGGAGTAATCTGGTGGCTGACCAAAGAGTTTCTCGTAAGGATTGACATCCTGAAGTACAGAAGAAGGCATCCGGTTGATTGTATAGACAGCAGTAAGGGCAGCTTCTCCTCAAAACCGATCAGGACACGAAGCAGAAAGGAGCATGGCACGAACAGTATCTAGAATGTGCCTATGTTTACGTTCAGCCCTACCATTTTGTTGTGAAGTGTAAGGACATGAGCGCTGAACAACAGTACCCTAGGCAGAAAGAAAATTGAGAAAGGTAGAACGATCACATTCCAGAATTGCCAGTGCGGAGTGTTTTGATAGGACATGAGAATTAATGTTCGAATCATTTTTGCAAAAGTGGAGTAAGTAGAGGCAAGTTCAGAACGATTTTTCAAAAATAAATCCAAGTAAATCGGGAATAATCATCAACAAAGATTACAAAATATCGATAACCTTTAAACGTACTAACAGGAGAGGGTCCCCAAATATCTGAGTGAATTAGGGAAAAAGGTTTATCAGCAATAGAATGATTATTTGAGAAAGAAAGTGCTGGTTGTTTGCCAAGCTTGCAATGCACACAATCAAGGTATCAAATTTAATAGAACCAAAAAAACCTTTAGCAGCAAGAGATCGGAGATTATGTGATGAAGCAT
>NC_133871.1:4982580-5071331 GCF_044706935.1 Curcuma longa
GTGGACAAAATCCTACAGAAGCAAATATAATATAGGAATTAGACATGATGACAACTATGTCTAAGATAGTAATATGGGGGGGAAAACAGTGCTAATATAAACACTCACCAAATAATCCAAGAGGACTGAGTTCCTCCAAAAGCCTTCCATTTTTCAACAGAAATTGCAATTATTCGGGCAGCTAAAACTATGTCAGGTGGCAATACAGTAGACCAGTGCAGACCACCACATTCATGACGATGTTCTGGAATGTGATTATTGGACATATTGACTCCAATACTCCTGGCATTACTTGAAAATCTATCCATAGATTTCTCAAGATCTACAAACACATTTTTCTGTGGAGAATGATTGTCAGCTTTACTTGATGCTTGTTCCCCAACAGCTTGTTCCAAACAACCATTAGAGCAGTACACTGGTATGGTACAAGAAGGGCAGAATAAGAGATCAGTTGGTACTTCTTCGAAGCAAAAGTGGCAGCGAGTTCACGGTAAGCCTTCAGCAAAATCTGTATATCAAGACAATATTCAGTGAAGATGCAATAGTACTTCATTATCAGAATTTTTCTATGGGTTAGTGCTTAGGCAACTAAGGACCATTGCATATTGTTTTAATCAGGGAATATGAACATGGAAAATTGAATAATCAATAAAACATGATAACCAATGATTGTTAGATGAAAACACCAAGATCCTACCGCAGCAAGAGGTTGTTCATGATGAACTAAGGAAGCTGGAGGAATGTCATTTCCAAAAGTTAGTCCTCTTCCTTTATCGGGTGTAGATACACATTGAAGTGATAGAGATTGTAACTGAGCTGTCACAAAGCCAATATTGTATCACTCCTTGAAAAATAAAAATAAAAATAAAAATTAGATTCCTAAAAACAAACATATCAACAAAGTAATATTGAATACTTGGCTCAAGCAAGCAACGCTACATTAGTTTTGTCATGACATCAATATTGCCAGTGTAGTTAATCATTGGGTAAACTTTGCACTACCATGATCTGATCTCAAGTAAGCACGATTCTCATACAATAAAAACAAGTTTAAATCACAATGAATATAATATGCTTACCTGAGGAATCTACATTCTTATTTTTTCCACCATTGTTTGCCATTGCAGTCACATTTGACTTATCAGATTCTTTTAACACGATACCCAGCTCGCCTTTAATTTGGTTCTTCCTAGACAAGTTCTCTTCCAAACTGGCAGCAACTTCCAGGTCATGTTTGGCATGTCCGTAATTTTTTAAAGAAGCATTTGCCTTCCCTCTTCTGTACCATGCCTGCCAACACAGCACAAGTGAAAAGGGAAAAGATGGAAACAGAAAAGCAAATGACTACCTATGTTCCACAAGGTCATCAGTGCAATGGTAAAATTAAATAATTGCATGCTGATGCAATTAAAAGATATGGATCTGAGGAAAGACAGCATTCAGTTATTTGATAATGTTGCTACTGTAGCTACAATAAAATATCCATCTCAGCTGGACATTGTAGCATGTAACCATGCCACGGGTCACACAGAAACAACTGTGACATGACTTATCTAGCAGACTCTTTCTGTATCTTGATTCCTTATTGCTGTGAAATTGTGGTACTGAAACTAACCCATCAATGCACACATGCGCTGTCAGAAAATGACAGCATATGCAATATATGAAATATGCATGTAAATGCCGGACAATAATACAATATAAAAAGTAACAACTTATTGAAGGAATTCGCAATTTATTTTAGATGAACCTTTCCTTATTGCACATAACCCATTGAAAAAGTAAACTTTCCTCCAAAAGAAATAGAATAAAAGGATGTTCTACTCGCCGACCTTGACATAAGTAGGGAAAATCGCAATGGCTCGATTGCAGTCTCGAATGCACTCTTTTAGAAGGCCTAGATTCTGCATGTCAAGAGATATAAAAAATTATCAGATATGAGACAGGATATTACAACTAGTCGTAGCTCATAAGATATGAATGTCTGCAAAATGTATGGCTATTTCATCATGATTGTCTATATAACATGAAGCCTGAAAGTGGATGTAGATTTGAACCAATCTATCAACAAAATTTAGCAATACTATAAAGGTGACTTTTCCAAGGTTCATACTTCAGGTAAATAAACCTAACCTTGAAATTTTTATAGGAAAATTTCATAGAGTCAGTTGGAAGGATTTCTGACAATATTGTTATGAATCAAAATATATATTACATAATCTATAAGTTTGTATTTGTGTGTAAAAATGTCATAACCAAGCATTTCATCACACTTCAAATTCCATTGGTGAGAAGTATTGATAGGGTGGTACTATGATTCTTCGAGGGGATCCTACATCCAAATCAAATGTTCAAAACTGCCCTGTGGAACAGTTAGTTTCCTATCTTGTAAGATGTATAACAAGGTCTAAGACATGATAGAATGACCATAGAAGAAAGTGCAAACCAATTTGATATAACAAACCTTTAACCAACTATAGCAGAGAAAGTGAAGCTTGACAGCCTAATACGTTAAAAACAAGGCACAGTTAGTTTTAGATATTACTCCACACAACTAAAATTTGTTTGCGATAGTTTTATTAAGTTAACAGCATCAACTTGCTTCAATTAAAATGGAGAAAAAAATGAACTTACATGCATAGCAGAAGCCCTGTTTACATATAAAGTGGCAACCAAACTTGCATCCATCTCAGAGGAACTTGCAGGGGCATGACGCAAAGCCTTTTTCCCAATTATAATAACAGTATTAATAGGAAAATTCAGGAACAAACATTAATATCATCAAATAAAATTATTTCTATAATCAAAACACACTCCGTGGAGTTTGAATTATAAAGTAACACATCCAAGCATTTTAGTTACTGTCATCCTATGGCTGAAACGTTGAACACCGCCCTAATTCAACAATAAGAGGGAAGGAAAAGGTTGCCAACTAGCTCACTCAATTAGTAAGGGCCATTGATTTTTTTTTTTTTTTTTTTTGCATAGTTCTTAGGTTTAAAATCTGTTTTCAGCCAAATGTGAGTGCTCGAGCGCTATCATAACTATTCTAAAAAATAAGAAGAAGTAAAGAAGATACGCATACTATTCTAACGAAGAAAAATGACGTTATTAATCATGTATAAGAAAAGAATCGAGGAAAAATAACAGACCTGCGAGTAAAAGCTCAAAGCTTTAGCGTATTGTCCCTTGGTAAAACACTCATTTCCTTTCTGCTTCGAATCCAAAGCAGCTTCCTTGTTCTTCCGACAGAGTGCCAGCTCAGGATCTGTCAACTCCCTAATAACCTAAACCAAGGAATTAACAGACATCAATTCCACAAATTTCACGAAACAGACAAGGATGCTGAAATTACTTGCTGAAACTGAGGCGAAGAGCGTAAGAAGTCAAGAATCAGAGAAGAAGAGATCGTCAAATTCTCCGGCGTGCTCTCGCCGATCACCCGCTTCAAATCATCCGGTATTAGGGATTTCAGCCTCTCCATTCCTGCTACGGCGATCAGACAATACGAATTCGCATAGCGAAACCCCGAGCAGAAGCTGATAAGAACCCTAAACCCTGTCCACGAATTTTTAGTATTAAAAGGATATTCTTATAAAAAATAAATATCAAAATGCCAACTGCTCTACCTTATAGCTATTTTAAACAAAATTATTATATATTTTTTTAAAACTTACCATAATTTTAACCGAGAACAATTTTAATCAAGTTATAATAGAAATTTTTCCACATAATAATTTTAACTAAATTAAAGTAAAATAATTTTAGTTAGAATTTTATATTAAAAAATAAAACAAAGTGTCCTTTTGATATTATTTTCAAAAACATTCTTTTAATAATAAAAAAGATTTTTTTTATTTTTGCCTAAAAATCTATATCTTAGTATTTTTGATGAAAAAAAGTTAGTGATAACTGAAGGGCTCATATTATTTAGAAAAAAAATAAAATAAAAGATCATTTTATATTTATTTTTTATATTTTTTAAATGGTCACTATACTTTTGGGATCAATAAATTAAAAGTCTCACAGAAGTTTCAAAACTCAAATTTACCTAAAATACTTATAAAAATGATGGTACAATAAATATATAATATTTTTCATTAAAATTAAAAATATCAAATAATAATGCTATTTATTAAATAAATTAAGGGGGAGATGATGATTAAGCCTCCGAGACTTAGCTTATGCGCCTTCCGCCACCGCCCAGCGCTGGCCCTTCAACGCCGCCGCCACCCGACCACCCTCCTCCTAAAATGCGCCGCCTCTCTCACCATGCGCCAGCTCCTCCAGCTCCACGCCCGAGTCATCACCTCCCCTCCTCCCCCCGAGGCCGTCGACCCCAACCTCGTCGCCGTCAAGCTCATCTGCGCCGCCGCCGAACTGTCCGATCCCCGTCACGCCGCCCTCGTCTTCCACGTCCTGCGCGACCCCAACATCGTCGCCTGGAACTCCCTCCTCCGCGCCCTCGCCCTCCACCGCCTCCACCCGGCCGCTCTCCACCAGTTCCGCCGCCTCCTCGCTGCCGGCTCCCCCGCCCCCGACGAGTTCACTTTCACCTCGGTCCTTAAGGCCTGCGCTGGGCTTCTCGCCCGGTCGGACGGCGAGATGGCGCACGCTCTCGTCCTCAGGCGCGGCTTCGCCAGCAACGTCTTCGTCGGCAACTCCCTCATCGACATGTACTTCAAGTTCGGCCGACCTGATAATGCTCGATGCCTGTTCGACGAAATGCTCACGAGGGATGTCGTCACCTGGAACAGCCTCCTGTCTGGATACTGTTCCCGTGGCCATGTAACCATGGCGAGGAGAGTGTTCGACGAAATGCCCGAGAGAAGCATGATTTCATTGTCCGCGATGATCACAGGCTATGCGCAGACGGGCAACTTGGACGCAGCCCGTGAGATATTCGACGAGGCAATTGATAGAAACGTCGGCTGCTGGAACGCCATGATTTCAGGATATGCTCAGAACCAGAAGTTCTCAAAGGCCATTGCACTCTTTCGCGAGATGCTCAACTCACACACAGTGGAACCCAACGAGGTCACACTCGTGAGTGTCCTCTCAGCCTGCGCTCACTCAGGTGCCCTCGACTACGGGAGGTGCATCGATCGATTCATCGAGACGAAACCGATGAGGTTAAGCCTCTTCCTCGGCAATGCACTCGCAGACATGTATGCCAAGTGTGGATGCATCGCCGAGGCCAAAGCAGTGTTCGGCAGAATGAAGGAAAGGGATGTCATATCTTGGAACACAATCATCACTGCCATGGCCACGCATGGCCATTCCGAGGAAGCAATCTCAACGTTCCATGAGATGTTAGATCGAAGTTTAAGGCCTAACGACATTACTTTCATGGGGATTTTATCTGCCTGCACTCATGCTGGTCTGGTGGATGCCGGGCTGCGCTATTTCGATACCGATGACAAAGGTGTTCGACATTTTGCCGCAGGTGGAACACTACGGATGCATGGTGGATCTTCTCAGTCGATCCGGGCGACTTGATGAAGCAGAGGATTTGGTTAATTCAATGCGGGTGCCCCCAAATGAGATCGTCTGGGGTGCTTTGTTGGGTGGTTGCAGGACGTACAAGGACACGAGCAGAGGCGAACGGGTAGTTCGACGCATACTCGAGTTAGACCCTAAGCATGCCGGCAGCTATGTGTATATGGCAAATTTGTATGACAGGAAGGGTAGATTTGAGGATGCAGCGAAGTTAAGTTCGACGATGCGAGAGAATGGAATGGTAAAGACTCCAGGTTGCAGTTGGATTGAGGTGGATAACACGCCACATGAAGGGTAAAATAAATTACTTTAAAATGTCTTATCTGACCTAATAAATTTTGTTTGACACTAAAAATATTTTTTAGATAAAATTACAGGCTGAATAGTGAATGGTATTTGTTTTGTTTTGTTTTTTTAAAATATTTTTTTGTGCGTTTTTTGTTTTAATTTTATTCTGAGCTGCTCCTCGCGGTCAGTTCACTAGCAATTGGGCCGCCAGGCCCATCGAAGGATGGGGCGACATCGGCGACAGCGGCGGGACGGCGAACAAGCCGCTCTTCGTCTCATCCACCTCCAAGTCCCACAGGCTGCTCCAGATCGACGGAGACAAGGGGTGGAGGAGGAGGTCCTCGGTCGCCTCTGGCTCCGACGATCGAGACCTTTTGATCTCACTTGATGTTTCCGTCTCCGTTCCTCTTTTCCTCTTCCCTGCCGCCGCAGCAGCAGGCGGGGCTGATGGAAGAGGAGGAGGAGGAAGGGGGTCGTCCGATTCGGCTGCGGAGCATCCGAGCTCGTTGGGGAAGTTGAGGATGGCCTTGCGGCCGCGCATCCGGAAGGCGGCGCGGTCGTACGCGCGGGCGGCATCCACGGCGGCGTCGAAGGTCCCGAGCCAGACTCGCGACCCCCGCCGCTTAGGGTCGCGGATCTCCGCCGCGAACTTTCCCCACGGCCGCTTGCGCACGCCGCGATATCGCCGGCCCCGGTCCTCCCCCGCGGCGGCCCAGTCCTGGTTGCGAGCGCGGGGGAGGGCGACGGCGAGGGACGGCCAGAGATCGGGCAGCGGGAGCGGCGGATCGGGGCCGAAGCGGATCATGGGGGCGGCCGGCGCGGGGAAGCAGAAAGCCGATTCGCGGGGACGAGCGACCGCGGGGGCCGGAGGGGGGAGGGCGAAGGGGAGCGGAGTTGGAGGGACGTCGGCGAGCAAGTGCTCGCGAATGAGGTTAAGAGTGGAGCCACCGACACCGCCGCCGAGGAATGTTTCCATAACTAGAAACAGAAACGGAAGCAGGAAGAGATTAAGAGACCCAACACGATTATGGAGAAAAAGGCTTGTGGAGGCTGTGGTTATTTAAAGGCAGGGACGAAAATTTTCAGGTACGCTATTACTTAAAATTTTAATAATTTTTTTAAATAAAATGGAATAATTAAGGACATAATTTTAAAGATTCAACGTAAATGAGATAAGGTCTTCTGGTCAAAATTTTAAAATATATATATATATATATATATATATATATATATATAGGGATTTGATATACTGGGCGACTGATCCCTGCGCGCCCGTTCGCAACCGCAATCAGACCGTCTATCGCGCGATCACGAGTTGCATCCGACGGTCCAAAGCGCCCGTGCACAGTATTTCTCCTCGGACCTCCGCCCGCTTCCGCCGCCGTCGACATGTCATCCGGCGACCGTCGGCCGTCGGATCGGGCCCGATCGACGCGCAACTCGTCGGTGCGTCAATCGGAGTCGGTCCGGCGGCCGGAGGTGGCCGGAAGGCCCCCGATTTGGCCGGCACAGTAGCAGCCGGACACTTTCCTCGGACCTCCGCCCGCTTCCGCCGCCGTCGACACGTCGTCCGACGACTGCCGGACCGGGCCCGATCGACGCGCAACTCGCCGACGCGTCAATCGGAGTCGGTCCGGCGGCCGGAGGTGGCCGGAAGGCCCCCGATTTGGCCGGCACAGTAGCAGCCGAACACTTGCGGCCAAATTCCGGTCGATTTTCGGCCAAATCGCGGCCGGAGACCGGTCGGAATTTGGCCGCAAGTGTCACTGTGTTCGGTCGGCTACTGTTCCGGCCGAATTGGCCGGATTCCGGCCATCTCCGGCCACCGGACCGACGCCGGTCGATGCGTCGGCGAGTGGCGCGTCGATCGGCCCCGGTCCGGCGGCCGGAGATGATCGGACGGCGATGCTAGGGCGGCGATAGTGAACGGGGGTCGGAGGAGGCGTGACACAGTCGACCCTCGCCGCTGTTGGCAGCCATCGCTGTGCCATCCGGCCACCGTCGACTGTCGGCCCGGGCACGATCGACGCGCCACTTGCTGACGCGTCGATCGGCGTCGGATTCCGACGGGATTGTGGTTAGAATCCGACGCAATTTGGTTGGAACGCGATGGCAGTGGCGCACGCTAGTTTCTGATCAAATCGCGGTCGGATTTCGGCCAAATCGCGATTGGAGACCTGTCGAGGAAGGATCGACGTGCGACAGCGGTCCTTCCTCGGTCAGTCTCCGATCGTGATTTGGTCAGAATTCGACCTCGATTTGGTCGGAAACTGGCGCACGCCACTGCCGACCGCGTTTCCGATCAAATTGCGTCGGATTCCGACTACAATCTGGTCGGGATCCGACGTCGATCGACGTGCCAGCGAGTGACGCGTTGATGGTGCTCGAGCCGACGGTCGTCGGTGGTTGGACAGCGCAGCAGGGGTCGGGGGCGGAACACTATGTATTCCCACATTTGGACGGTCAGATTTGGCGTGCGATCGCGTGTCGCGCACGGGTGCGCATGTGGAAGTCGCGCAGAATATCAAAATCTTGTATTGAAAAGTTACCTATTGTTTATTATATATATAATTTATGTATAATAGATAAATTCTAAAATGCAAGTGGCTCTCACTCAATTGTTAATGACTCAGATTTTTTATCTAATTAAAAAAAATATTTTACAGTGATCATTATTGAAATTCGAACGTGAATATTTGGATATTCTACTAGATATACACTGACTCCAACTTTAAAGACAAATAAGAAAAATATAATAGAGATTTATTTATTTATTAACTTATCCATTAGTATGATAAATACAGGTAGAGGTAGTAGCCATAGCTAGGTCTCTTGATAATGAGTTCATCAACAAATAATATTTTTTGGAAAGATTTAAAGAGAAGCTGACAATTGATGGGCAAACAGAGGAGAAACAAAATGGGGAGACGTACTTCAATTTGATCGGTTTGGTCTCAATACGTTGAAATTTTAATCGTATCCAAAGCTGTGAAAACGAGAGCTCATGGCTCATTCTGAATGTGTATTAAATCAAATAATTTTGATCTTATAATAACCAAAATGATAACTCTGAATCCTAAATTAGATTCTTTTTGGATCTTTTATTTTAGAAATAGGAATAATGTTATGTCAACTTTGACTACGGTGACGCCAAGTCAACGCTCGGGAGATTAAGTTGCAAGAATTTGTTTCCTCCAAGCAAGTTAAATGTCTTTGATTGATTGGTCAAAATCTACATGACTAAGATCAAATAATTTATTTGATGCATCACTAGAAAGTAATTAAACCAATAAAAATCATTGAATTGTGATTAAAAGTGGATGAAAATCCTCTGAGGGGATATCTTGTTGGACTTGACTTAGACTTGGAAACACAATTGTCGTCGTCAATGGCGTAGTCAGGATTTTAATTGCTCTGGGATTTAATTGTTGGGTTACATTGGGTTCTAGACTGCACTGGGCTGGATTGACTTCATATGCCTTGACTCCAATTGATGTATTGCTCCAATTACAACAACACTGTAAAATAATGAATTGGAAATAGTTTCAATTGCTGAGTTGCACGGGGTTGAAGTCCAGTATAGCCCAATCCTAGCTACGCCATTGGTCATCGCCCTAACACCTATGAAGATCATCCAGCCGCTTTTGGATATTCAAGTTGTCACAACTACAATGGAAAGATGACGATGACTCTGAATTCAGATTCCCTTTCATTTTGTTTGATTGTTGTACATGTCAATAATACTAGATCCTGTTTTTAGAATTGTTTGAATCCTTTCTTTTTTCTTCAAAAAAAAAATGTGAAATCCGCCACTCCAGTGGCCCCACACGATCGATCTCATGACCATATATGAGAAGGTAAATCGAAAAACTGCAATTGACCACGACGGAGAAAAGTATTATCTCGGCTTTGCCGGTTTGAATCCTTCCCAATTCATATAAGGTGTACAATCCGTGGTTTGAAACCTTGCATTAGGATGAATGCCTAGAGTTAAATCTGAAAACAAAATAATATACAGACTGAGATCCTTAAAAGACATTTATAATTAAGTCTCATTTTCTGTATGCCTTAACATACATGAAAGATTATTTTCATCACAGAAACCATTGCTCTTAAAATATTGTGTGACTAACTAGATCCAACGATCGAATGATCAAACGTCGAAGACTATTGTTTGTATCTCACACACACACACACACAAAAGACAGGCTATGAGATAGTAACTCATCCTAGTTGAAGATAGCAGAATCAAACTACATCGACATATAGAAGGAAGAAACATGCTGAAAGACGACTATATGCCAAAAAACACCCGGTGAGCACTTGCTGAAAGCTTCTGCCGGCAGCAGTTAGATTCTTCTTCCGCAATGCAGCCGTGTAGCTTTTGGGAAGGAGGTGATTCCAGGTAGAATTCTCTCTGGAGAATTGAGCAGTAGGAGTTGAAGGTTGCAAGAGTCACATTCAACTCGAAGCTTAGGCCGGACAAGAGAAATCAACTTCCAAGTAGTTCATCTCGATCAAGCTGATTCCACCAACCTTGGCAAAGTAAGCATTGTTGTAGTATCTGAAAGGGCATGAAAATGAAATAATTGGCAAACTGTAGATTAGAGCATGGCAAAAAAAAAAGCTACAAGCATCACTAATGACTTGGTTTGCTAAATTGAAACTGTAAAACAGGTTGCATCCACTGGAAATACGTGTGCATTTTGGCATTCATGCTGCGATAATTAGTATGCAGAAGGTAGAAGATGCAACATTCTAACAATCATCACAGAAGACGTTTCGAGAATGTGATCATCGAGTTGTCTAAATTTAAAGATGTCCACTGTAACCAATTCTTAGCTTGATGTAACAATGTATGGGATTCATGATTGATCATGCATTTGTAGCCAAACAGCAGCTACCATAGCATCTAACATATTCTAACTTTGTTTTATTAGAAATCTAACACAGCAAATGATCTTGATGGGAAACTTGTAAAGAGGAGCAGAAATTAGGAGGAAGAACTGAACATCAACAATCAGCCTAATCTTTCAACAAACTATTGCATGATTGGAATAAGAATGATGCAAGAATTCCTCTGAAAGCATCTCCACCTTATTCTTGGTTGGCAAGAAGGTGGGTGTTCCAGTTGAGAACTGCTCCTGGACACGTCACCGGACCTTCCTCGCCGTAGGAGTTGCAGGACCGCCGGAGAGGGCCTCCACACCTAGGAAGGAGAGAGGATCAGCCACCTGGAGGCCCTGAAACATCATCGAAGAAAAGAGGTCATCCTGGCGCCGGAGAGTCCCCGGACGGCCACTCCGACGCTCAAGTCAGCCCAGTCAGGAGGAAGAAGAAGTACAGTAAAATAAAAATACTGTAATGAAATGCTCAGCCCAAAAAAGAGAATGAGAGAGAGAGAGAGAGAACCGGAGAGCCCCCCCCCCCCTTCCATTATACCTGAGGAGGTCATTTTATAGCACTAGGAGAGAAGGCCACGATTTTGTCTGACAAAGCATGGTCTTGAAAAGATGACCAATCACATCTGCATTTAATGCTTGATTAAATTATTCCTTGGGGAGAGAGACCATTCTGACAAGTCATGCCTTTCATAAATGCTTGACAAGGTTACTTAATAGAGAGAGAAGACCCTTTCTGAAAAGTTGTGACAAGGCATGGTCCTTAAGAAAATCTTGATAAGACCTTTCTTGATATGATATGACCTGACAGAATTGAGCCATCGAGCCGAATGGAAGCTGGGCTGTGCCGAGTGGAATTGGCAGAACTGAGCTGAGTGCCGAGTGGCCTGAGTGGAGGGCTGAGCCGAGTGACAGAGAGCTGAGCTGCCGAATGACAGAGCTGAGCTGCCGAATGAGCTGTGGCAGGGCTGAACTGCTGAGTGGCAGAGCTGAGCTGCCGAATGGCAGAGCTAAGCTGCCGAATGGCAGAGCTGAGCTGTGACAGGGTTGAGCTGCTGAGTGGCAGAGCTGAGCTGCCGAGTTGGGATGTGGCAGAGTTGAACTGTGCCGTACCGACTGGCAGAGCTGAGCTGTGCCGAATGGGCTGGGAGAACTAATCTGCCGAGCCGAATGGACTGAGCTGTGTCCTAGATGGGGGCTATAACATCCGTAACAGTGGGCAAAGGGAGAAGGCTACCCAAAAGAATCTCAACACATGCTTGAATGAATCTCTTTTACACAACTCGTCATTTGTTTCCTTAAAAAGGCACTTGGTTTATCTTCAAGAATTTGATTGGCCGTCACTCCTCCCCGATTCCCAAAAATTTTCAAATTGAAAACGTGAAGAAAAGCTCTGAGAAGAATGGATCCACGATCAATAAAAGTAGAATAACGAGAGGAAAGAACCAAGGAACACATGTGATAGAGTTCAGATTCAAAACTATTTCATTGTTGCCATGTAAATCTGAGATCTTTTAGGAATGAATAAAACTAGCTAGTAATTTGTGAACTTATAATCTAACATGACAATGTATCCAAAATGAGAAGCATTCAATTCAAACCTCATAATACCTAAAATTTTCAACCCTTTTTTGCTGATCCAATTATGTAGCTGATAAGAAATCTTAAAGTCAATGTGCAGCTATCCGCATGGATTGTGAGGAGTGGAGCTAAGGGGCTCTTACATGTCCTCCGTGAACTTAACGGCGGCGATGAGGAAGCGCTGGAGGTTGAGGGAGTGGAGGGCGACGGCGGGGTGGCGGTGGAGGAAGCGGAGGAGGTAGATGTAGGCCACGACGTAGCACGAGTGGCTGCAGTTGGCGTACTGGAAGATGCGCTCCAGGTAGCGGCGCGGCGAGATGCCCGGCTTCCTCACGCTGTGGAAAGCCGCCGACCGATCCGGCGGCGGCCGCGTCGTTGCGCTCCACCACCCGCTCGAGGAGGGAGGAGAGGACGACGACCACGCCGGGAACCGCCGCGGCGTGCGCCTCCACCTCCTCTTCCTCCTCCATCGATCGGAAGCGCAGCTTCCTCTTTGCTGAGAGATCAAAAAATATTTATTAGATAATTTTTTAATTATAAATAATAAATAAAAATATAATATAATATTTTCTTTAAAAATTATAAAATGGTTTATTTTTTTTCCCTTTTTTGTTTATTTTGGTCTTCTCTCTCTCTCATACTCTAACTAATTTAGAAAAAAAAATTCAAATCAGTTCTCATTAAGGATATTTCTTATCATTTTTAAAATAATTAAAATATCTACATTTTAACTTTTTAAAATACATGTTCTATTAGATTGTTATTAATATTTTGATTATTAATCAAGTAATGACGTAAATGAATCATTGGTCGGACGCACAGGATGGAACACCTCACGAATCTTAAAGCTGATAATCTAAGTTCAGATATAGCCTCTCCTCCTCCGCCTCACCCTTCCGTCTCTTCCAGAGGCGCAGAGCGTGGAGGTGCTTCCCCAAATACGTATCTCCTGCCTCGAATCCACTCTTCCTCTTCTCCAAATCGAGGGAACCATGTCACCGGAGTTGGCGATTTCTTCCTATGATAGGGGTTCTGCTTGCTTTCGTAGTCGGAATGCTGCGATTAATCGATTTTGAGCTGTGGTTTCGGATTAGGGTTGGTTGGAGGTTCGGAGACGGGGAGATATGTATAGGGCTGGGAACGTGTCGAAGTTGGAGAGCGGATCCTTAGATCGGAAGAGGATCAACGATGTGCTCGACAAGCACCTGGAGAAGTCCTCACCGTCGACATCCAGGGGCTTGATTGGCAAGGACAAAGACAGGCTCCCGGTGCCCCCTTCCGCCTCTGGGAAGCAGCCGGAGCATCGTCCCTTGTCCAAGAACAAGGCTTCTGATGGTAAAGTTTCCCTCTTTTGTTGTTTTGTACTCTTTTTTGGGAATTATTTGCTGGTATATGTTTTTCCATGAAAAAGTTTTCGTCAAAATCTCATTTTGTAAAAATATCTTCTCAGACAGATCTATAGCCCCAAATCAGTTGAACATATAATGGCATCCTCTTTCCAGAAATAACAAAAAGAAAAAGAGTAAAGAAAGCTTAATTGAGTAAAATCAGTAAAATCATTTGTTCGTGCATCAAAATATACTGCCTGGGGAAGCCGAGTTATGCTATACCCATGAAATTGATGTGCTATGTTTGAAAATTAGGTTAGAGTCATAGTGGTTTTTGTTTTGTATTCAGCAATAATAATAAGTGGCAATTTAATCTACTGGTTTTTTATTATTTTATATTTATAGTAATTCTTGGTATTCTTTGTTCTTGTTTGTTTCATATGTATAACTTTGTTCTACATGTGATGCCACAGAGGAATCAGAAACAGACAATGAAGAGTCTGACGTCAGTGGTTCTGATGGGGAAGACACATCTTGGATTTCATGGTTCTGTAATCTAAGAGGCAATGAGTTTTTTTGTGAAGTTGATGATGAGTACATTCAAGATGATTTCAATCTATGTGGACTAAGCAGTCAAGTTCCTTATTACGATTATGCTCTTGATCTGATTTTGGATGTTGAATCTTCCCACGGTAAGGTTGATTAATGTGTTAATAGAATTCATGATTGATTACTATTTTCCTATCTGAATCACATACATTGTTGATATTTCCTACTTTTTATTTTATCTTTGTCGGAAGCCTCTCATTTCTTCTTTAGATATTTTATTCAGATGGAAAAACAATCCCTTTCTAGGTGAACTACAATGCGTTTCTTTTTTGGTCATTGAGTTCCAATGCTCTAATGATAACTTATTCCTATATGAGTGCTTTAAATATGCTTCATGTTTTTTTGTTTGTTTGACAAGTTTGCATGACATGGTTTGCTTTACTCTAACAGTACACAATGCATGAAGAAATAGTTCATCAACAATGTAAACAAACTTAAATAATATGATTACTCTTTGAAGTATCCAAAAGTAGAGAGTTATTGATGTTCTCAGAGTGGTTAAACTCCTAATCAGTGAATGATTATTAATTTTGTCATGATTATTCAAAAATGCTTCCATAAGATTTAATTTCTCAAATGCAATGTCAAACAACCATGAGATTTGGTTTTCATAACATCTATATGTGTGGCATCTAATAGAATACTAATGAGGAATGGTATTAAGAGAAATAGACCCTAAAAGTAATATCACATGACTTCAATATTTTATGATTCTACAGCAGTTTTTTCATATTTTTGTTATTCATTTTCTATGATTTCACAATCTATGCATAAAATTCTGTTTACATGATATATATATATAAGCAAAGCCATTCAACTAGAAACTTAGTAAGTTGTGTTGCAAAGTAATATTCAGTGACATTAAGTCCCTGTAACACACACAAATGCAGAATAGATCTTTGCCTACCTCTACCTTGTTATTTCTATATGCTTTTGCCATGAACTGCCTAATAGACAGAAGCTTATATTTGTGCCTCTCTATTGTTGTAAAGTAATTATCTCTTCCTTGATTTAAATCTGAATAGGAGACATGTTCACTGAAGAACAAAATGAGTTAGTTGAATCAGCAGCAGAGATGCTCTATGGCTTGATTCATGTTCGATACATATTAACTAGTAAAGGGATGGCTGCTATGGTAAACCTTAATTTTCTCAGTATTTTTTGATTTCATGATTGGTTGGTCATGCAGTCTTTCCATAATGATTTGTGTAGCTAGAGAAATACAAGAACTACGATTTTGGAAGATGTCCTCGAGTTTACTGTTGCGGCCAGCCTTGTCTTCCGGTTGGGCAATCAGATATTCCTCGATCAAGCACTGTGAAGATTTATTGTCCCAAATGTGAAGATATATACTATCCAAGATCAAAGTACCAAGGCAGTATCCTTTTTACCCACATTATTTAGTCCTTTTGTTATGTTCATTTCTAACAACTTCTATGTGTAGTTTAGCATTGCAGAAATAAGTATATGCCCCATTGATCTCCTAGATGTTATCTTTCAGCCTAAGCTCTAGTTGCTCAAAAAGAAAATACTATGTGTTTACTTGACCGTGTTTAGATATCGATGGTGCTTACTTTGGGACAACTTTCCCCCATCTGTTTTTGATGACATATGGGCACCTCAAGCCGCAGAAGCCATCGCAGCGGTATGTTCCGAGGGTGTTCGGCTTTAAACTCCACAAACCATGACAGACGACAATGATATGTCAGTTAAGCTATGACATGAGCCATATGCAGGTGGTCTGCGCCGGCAGGGATTTCAGATTGCAGCAAACAGCGACCATTCTTAATGATTGAGAAATGTTATCTATATGTTGCATTGTCTCGTGTAGGAATCGTGGGGCTTATCTTAGATCTCGACAAAACTACTAAACAAGTGTATTATCTCATAGTTGGTTTAATTCTCAAGTCAGCCATTTTATTATAAAGCCGTATCTTGGCTCTATGACACAGCATCCATTAGTGTAATTTTGGGGATTTATGTTAAAAATGTAGATGTTGTTTTTACTGGAACTGGTTTCTGTTCGGTTTGTCGATCTACACAACACAGTCACTGCATGGTCTGCTCATGGTCGATATGCTTGTTCAGCTTCCCCAATTTGCCTAGTTAATCTGATTTTGTTAAGAACTGAGCTTGCTTACTCTGCTCAGATCTCAGTCATGTGTTTACATTTTAAATTTGATTGTGAGTGTTTCAACTCTTGCAGAAATCTGTGATTATCGCTGTTAAACTCTGTTTATCCTAATTGTTTAAAAATATTATAATTTCAAACAATTATAGTAATACAAACTAACTATTATAATATATTAAAATATTTTTTAATTCAAATTAATTTAAAAATATTATATATAAAGTATCTTATAATAGATTTTTTATTAATTTAATTAAAAATTATTTTAATTTTGTTAAAATTATCTTAAAATCGTTGTAGCAATAATTTACTTAATTATTTTAATTAAATTATTAAAGAATTATATATATATATATATTATTTTTTTGGTAAAGCTGAATCAATTTATTTTAATATTTATATATCAATAGAATAAGAATATTTTTCTATGCCCTTTTATTTTTTTTATTTATTTATTTTTATTTTCTGCTTGGATTCTCTACAATACGCCGGAACAAGAGATCTAAAATTATAGGGTTTCGGTTGTCCCCGTATCGCATATTCACGGAGCATCGAGCAAGCGCTGCCGCCGGCATGTACCGCTTCGCCCCCCGCCTTCTGATCCGCGGCATCGCCGGAGGGAGCCGTCGCAGCTCCGCCGCATCCCGCCCATTCTCCACCGATCTCCCTGCAGCACCGACGGAGGACGCGGCGTTCGTGGAGGCCTGGCGGAAGGTGGCCCCTAACGTCGACCCGCCTAAAACCCCCTTGGCCTTCATGAAGCCCCGCCCTCCCACGCCTGCTTCCATCCCCACCAAGCTCACCGTCAATTTCGTCCTCCCCTACCAATCCGAGATTGCAAATAAGGAGGTTTCTCTTCTATCCCTGTTAGATATATCCAAATTAAGTTTAAGGTTTCTTTCTGATGTCTGATGTGAAATGGTTGCTGCTACATTTATTTGCCGTTTTTTATTAGCACGTTTAGGAACTGAATATAGCTATAAGTTGGGCTCAGGTAAAGTTATTTCCAGGCATAATTGAATATAATTGCGTACTATTTTGTGGTTGCTTGGGATTCAAACTTTTGATAAGAATAATACTGAACAAGCATTTGGTCACTGAGTTCTTGTGGGACTGAGATCTCGTAAGGATGATACTATCTTCTGAAATCTATGAAAAAAGGTGTAAGTTTTAGCAATATTGTTCACCTCATTTCACCAAAGAATGGATTCCCATATGTGTATTCGATTGGTATGACTTAGGTTAACTGCCCATATCTTTGGGATATTTTTTCAGAGTTTTGGTGTAGGGTTGGCTTTAATCTCGTTTGCTTTGTCTTTAGAGAATAATATGCAGGCCAACTAGGTGATTTTTAAGAATGATACCTTTTACTTAAGGTATAGAAGACATGATTCATTTTAAGTTGTTCCTTACCTTTTGGATGTTAATTGTTCCAACCAAACTGTCTTGCTTGAATTAGTGCTGTACTGTAATTATTTCAGGATGCCTGTCTTTGCAATTTAGTGCAAATGATTTCAAATGTATATGTAATTTACTTAATGCAATCTTGAAATTAGATTTATGATTTTAAGGTTTAACTTTGCTTTTAAGAAATAATTCAAGATGCAGAAAATCTGACTTGTTGGCTTATAAAGTTAATGTTTCTTTCACTATGCAATATGTTGTGACTTAACATGGACATTGTCCACACATTTACCTCAGTCTAATTCAATCTCTGATAAAGCAATCGATAATGGATGAGTTAGGATATGTTATGCGTATCAAGTCAGTAAAATCTTTTCATAGTTTCTACTTTTGTACATTTCCTAGAAGAAAAAGAATTTTTGTTGCAAAAAAAGTCATTGGACATTATAGCTACATATTTACCTTGGTTTACTTATTCAGTGTCAGATAAAGTAGTCTACAATGGATGAGTTTTGGATATGTTATGCATATCCAGTCAGTAAAAGTTTTTCATAGTTTCTACTTTTTGTGCATTCTATAGAAGAAAAAGGAAATTTTAAGGAAAAATATTTTTTTGTAGGACAACTTAGTCAATATGCAAATAGATAGGAGACAAGAAGACTTATTCTTCATGGTTAAGCTATAGGATACTACACTAATGACTCACCATTGTCTTGTTTTCATTAAGAATGAGAATCAAAGAGGATAATTGTCATATACAAAAGCTTGTGCGTTGTTGTTTTTCTGCTTTGAAGTTTGATGTGTGTTGTAGATGATTACATCAGCTTCTAAGGATGTCAGATACTATCTGTTCATTTTTCACACCACTGTTGTGAGTACTCCTTTTAGAAGGCACCTCCACACGTTCATTTGGTTAATTTGTACTTTGTATCAATCATGCTATGAGTTACTCATGGTATACAAGTCACTCTGAGGTTTATCAAGAGCATATGTGCATCTTGAGAATGTCTAACAACCAATGTGATATGTGTGTGGACGCCCAGTGTATATTGAACATTTAAGTGGGGGTTTCCTTTGTGTCCCACATTTCTGTGAGCTTAGCTTTTATTTATACTAATTACTTTAAATGTAGATCTTTTCATGACCATGAACCTGCATACAAGGTTTATATTCATTCATCCAATCAACTCCCAATGTTTGCTTATAAACCTTAAATTGTAAATGGTCTTTGAAACATTTCGTTTTCCACCATTACCAAAGTTTGTAGTTCTTGCAGAATCCAACACAAAAGTGCTGATGCATCACCTGACTCATCTTGATTTTGGCTAGTGATGTAATATCTCTAGTTGAGGCAACATATTAAGTTATAAAAAATGTAGAGAATTTCAAACACAAGTTTCGATAGTTGGATTGTTATATTTCATTGATGTTCTTCAAGTAGGTTGGACTTGTGGAATTTGTGTGGCATCAAATTGATATTACTTTTGCCAGGAAGTGGATTAACTTTTTCTCTCTCCCATGGTCCTAAAAATTGTACCTATTATCAGGTCGATATGGTCATCGTCCCAGCAACAACAGGGCAAATGGGTGTTTTGCCTGGACATGTAGCTACCATTGCTGAGCTGAAGCCGGGTGTTCTATCTGTGCACGAAGGAAATGATGTTACCAAGTATTTCGTTAGCGGTGGGTTCGCATTCATACATGCAAACTCTGTTACTGACATAATCACCGTCGAGGCTGCACCTATTGACCATATCGATCCAACTCTGGTCCAAAAGGGCCTTGCTGACTTCACACAGAAGCTTAACTCGGCCACGACAGACTTGGAAAAGGCTGAAGCTCAGATTGGTGTGGATGTTCACAGTGCCCTAAATGCTGCACTATCTGGTTGATGCAATCCTCCTGATCACAGTTCTTCAAGTGCAAGATAAATTTTCTATTCCCAGCTTGAGATGGACGACGGGAATATTCAATAAAATTATAGTTTCAGTCTGTGATTCTGCTTTACACAACTCTGGAAACTTTGATATTTTGCCGTCCTAGTTTTTTTTTTTTCTATTGCACTATGTGTTTTCAATAACATTTGGTTGGACTAAACTAAACTGCATAGTTCAAACACAGATTTCTTGTGTTTGACTCCTTCGGTTTATTTGTTAAAGTTTTTAACGAATTAATTGACTTTTGATCTTCGTAAAGAATTTACTATGATATTATGTTTGACAGTTAAATCTGTTATATTATATAAAATTGAATGTTGGGTGAAAATTATATTATCAATTAAATATTTAATGACAATTGACATCTATATAATTTGATTTTATTTTAGGTCTAAAATTAATTATGATATAGAGTTAAATATTATGCTTTTTACTGATTTTAAACTAACCCCCAGGTCCCTAAAAAATTATGTTTCCTAATCTCTCTTTAAGTTCATCCTTAGCCTGAATCACGGGTGCTAATCTAATTTTCTTTTGGGTCGAAAATCAAATATAAAATATTACACGTGTTCAAAGATTATGCATATCCAATTGTTCACTCAACAGCGACATCAATCCATTTATCTCAATATAAAATATATCACGTCAGATAATTAAAATGAAAAACCATAGAAACTTTTAGCAATGGACTCGATCAAATCTTTATATATGGAAAAACTTGCAATTTACTATAATTTTCTATATTCATATAATTAGTTCTACTTTTATCAAGATTATGGACAAAGTAAAATTACAAGCCACGATCGACACGTTGACTAATTAAAAAAGAATAACGCGAATTAATATGTTCCAGTTCCTTCCATCTCCGACCGACGCGCGGCGGCTTTGTGGCGGCGCTGACCTTGCTGGCTGCCGCGAGACGCTCGGATTTCACCCGAGAATCCTTTCCCCTCACCGTCACCAGCGGCAACAAAACACTGGGAGAGACCGCCGAGGCCGAGACGGCGGTGCTTCGTCGTCTCCCTGCTCGTCGATGACCGGTGCCACGGTTTCGCGGGCGCGGCGACGTCGCTCGCTCTCCTCGAGAGCGTTACCCGTTCTATCCCAGTCGTCGCCTTCCTCGAGGAGTCGCCCGGAGAAGTTCCTCGCCCTGTTCCCGCGGCGGCGCTGGAGGCGGAGAAGAGGCGCGAGAGAGCAGGGGCCCAGGAAGCAAACCGACGGAGCTTGTGCTCGTCTCGACCTCCGTGGCCACGGCCATGTCGGCTGAACAGGGTCGAGAGGAGGGAGGAGGACCGCGGGCCGTCGGCGACGTCTGCGGCGGCGGAGGAAGTGGAATAGAGGGAGGGCGGGGACTCGTGCGAGGAGGTGGCAAGGAGGGCCAGAAGGCGCTCGCGGAGGCAGGCGGCGCAGACGCCGACAGTGCTCTCGGAGGGGTGGCGATTGCAAGCCATAATCTATTTGCTTTGGCTTCCCTCGAATATAAGTAGTAAACTTTCTAATTTTAGTAAAATTATTTTTTTCTCTAAATAATAGCAAAAAATATTTTTTAAAAACGATAAGATAGAAAATAAGGGGGAAAATAAATTCTAAAATTATCTCTTATTTATATGATATTAACTATGGCAATAATAAATTAATAATAATAATAATAATAAAGAAAGAGCCCTGGGCCGTTGGATGAAGATCGATACCAATCAGCCCTTTATCGCCATTTTCTAACCCACCCCTCGAATTGTACGGCGCGAGCGAGAGAGAAAGGGAGAGGGCGAGAGGGAGAGAATGGTCGGGGGCGGCTCCGGAAGGCAGAGGGCGGCGATGATGCTGCCGCACTTGGTGAGGACGCTGCGGAACGAATCTCTGAAGCCCTCGAATCGAACCCTGCCTTCGCTCAGGTATCTCCACGTCTGCCCCAGCAAAACCCTATTATGCTAAGTCCTGATCTAGATTGATTTGGATTACTATCTTGTCGATCTATGGTGCGCTCGTCCTCGAGTCAGTTTTTTTTTCCTCTCATAATCCTGGGGTTCGTTTCATCAGGCGCACCTTCTCGTTGTATGATCAGATTAATCTTATCGACAATGTGCCGCAGGACCAACTGCGCTTCCGGTGGTACGTTTATATTCTCTCTTTTTTTCACAAGTTAACATCTTTCGTAGTTTAGGTTCTCGATCTTTTGTTCTCATGCTTCAAGGAATTATCTGGATCCGTGCGCCATTATCTTCATTACTCAATACTCCGTCGTTTTCATTTCATTTATTTGGATATTTGAATTTACTTCTGCTGTGTCACGTGTAGTCGTTTTCTGTTCTTGAAGATCCTGCAGTAGTTTGTTGGGGAAAAAAAATCTTGGAAGGGATAGAGGCCCTGTTCCTCAAATGCTATCTGTTTTCAAAATTTTAGAGATTAGATTGGGGATAGAGGTTCGTGTCATTTTGTAGGAAAACAATTTATTTAATGTGTAATGTGTAAAAGGGACTAGCATGGGTTGTCACCCTCGCAGATCACCAAAGCTTAATGGAGCAAGCTTTGAAGAATGTTGTGAGCAACTACCAAATTTCTGATCGGCCGGTTGTGTTTAGGCTACCTTAGTGGCCACTTTATAAATTTCTTTCTGATTGAGTTCATCATTGTCTTTTTTTCTTCGATTTATTGTGCAGGTACACTGATACTGGGTTTACTGTTAACGATGTAAAGTATGAGGGAAGCTTGCTTATTGTCGATAATAAGGTTATGACATGGACACCAAAGACATTTTCTGATATAACCCCAGAAAGGTTGGTGCAAACTTGATTACATTTTGATCTCATTTGTTGTTTTCTATATCGTTTGTTAGGCGTTTCCTGTAGCTTAGTTTACATAACCAAAAATTTTATTCTGTGATTTCACTGTCTAACATCTTGCTTGTTCCCATATTGTGCAGTTTATCTGTATTCAAAATCCTGAGGCCAGTTCCAGGTATATGCTGTACTAATTGTTCTATGTGGATTATCCTGGATTAGTAGCTTTGGCAGCTTGCGTTAGTACTCTGGTAATTAGGAAATTTGGACAAATACTCCTTTCTTCTCGGCATGGTTTACTGGTGTCTGCACCACCCTCTTTCCTTGTTTCCTTTATCTCCCTTAACTCTCAGGCTCTCCCTTCCTGAAATTTTATTTTTATTCACTCAACTAGGTAAGTTTTTGTTGGAGCATGCTTCATTAAAAAATCTAGTTTTTTTTCTTTCGGATTTTTAGTAGGGAGAGTTTACATTAGGGTATCTCCAATGGATAGAGCTTCAAATGAGTTTTTTTTTTCCATTCCCAATATGCCACATCAAAATTATAAAAATTTACTACTCTCTCCAAACCTCCCTACAACTTTTTTGTGAGCTCTAGATTATCAAATCATACATCTTTAATTATTATTTTTTTCATTTAATATCTCTATGTATAATTTTCATCATTAACTAATTTTTTAGAGAAAAAAAGACAGTTTTTAAATTTTACTACTGGTCTTGAAATAAAAATCTCAAGTCTTGCATCAAGCTTTTAGTTTTTTTTTTTTGATTTCACAAACTTCTCAATAATCTTGCATTGGAGATGCCCTTATAGCATCGCATCAGACAGTGTACCTAAATTCCACAATGCCAACAAATAGTTTAGAACCATCAATTCATCAATATTAACCCCTTGTATTTTCTCTTCATTTATAGTTTTACCAACTATCAATTCATAAATTGTACTGTTTACATGATTTGTCTGGACCTCCCTCACCTCATGTTCCTTTTTTTTTCAGAGATTCTGATTCTTGGCTGTGGAAGATACATTCAGCCAGTAAGCCCTCAGCTGCGTCAATTCATTCGCTCTACTGGAATGAAACTAGAAGCGATTGACTCGGTGTGTCTACTTGCTCTGTTTAAGTACTTCATGCTCTAAAGATCAAAAGGAATTTGGACTTTTGCTCATCAGTTTAAGTAGTTCACTCTCCTTTTGTCTGACAGAGGAACGCCGCTTCAACTTACAATATATTGGCCGAAGAAGGAAGGGCAACGGCTGCTGCTCTCTTACCCTACGGAACTGAATGATCGTTCCAACTTCTCTATAAGAATCCATGTAGGTTTTCATATCGATAACCAGAATACTCGGAATGATCATCAAACTAGCCTGGGCAAGACGCCATTTGTCCTTGTCGATCTTGTTCCTCATGCATTTTCATCATGCTCTTTGATGCACAGTTTATCAGTTCGATGAGAAGATTAAAAGCCAATTCATCACTCAATTTTATTTTAATTATAAATAAAGAGAGAGAGAGAGATAATGTGGAGCAATAAATAGCTTACTTCCATTAATACGCATTACAAAGAGGAGTTAATGATTATGATTTCATGGCAATCATTTTGGGTCCGTTTGGTCCATCTCCAACTTGCCTCTATTTAATCGCATAATTAATTCGGTTTAATTCCCTCCGTCCTGGACTAGCGCCACGTGGAGGTCACCGTCAGCACGCGTCCCTTCCACCCGAACCCGAGCCGGCCCGGCGCTTCCTCGACCGTGAAACCGGGGTTCGGTCGGATCCCGTCGAGTCGGGTTTTGACGGCGTCGACCGCTGCGTGGCCGAGCTGGGCCGCCTCGAATCCGGCCATCCCCATCCGCGCCCTCCACTTGCCGAACACCTCGCACCGCTCCAACCGGTCGCCGCCCTCCCTCGCCACGGCGTTCACCGCGCGCCGCGCGAGGCCGGCCTCGACGCGCGCGCGGTCGCCGCTGTCGCGGCCGGCGGTCGCGGCCAGCGACTCCAGGAGGGCGCCGTAGTGGGCGCATGCGGCGGCGAAGCGGCCGGCGAAGGCGGCGGTGTTGGTGTTGATCTCCTGCTCGACCAGCGTGACTACGCGCGGGCGGAGGGCGCGGACGCGGCGGAGAAGCTCGTCGCGGGGGTTGGCGGGGGAGACGCTCTCGTCGGGGACGCGCGCGAGGGCGAAGGCCAGATTGACGGCTAGGGTTTCGTCGGGTTCGCAGCCCAGCGAAGCGGCGTCCAGCTCGGACGCGCTGCGGTGTACGACGTCGAAGCGTACGCGGAGGCAGTGGCGCTGGGCGAGCTTCTCGATGCGGTCACCGACGGCCCTAATGGTTCCGCCGGTCTCGTTGTTAGTGAACGGGGTGGTGGGGTCGGCGACGGCGGTGATCCGGAGAGCTGGGGGACGGACAGCGGGGCGGAGGCGGTGGCGATCGGCGAGGGCGTGGAGAAGGGCGACGTACTGGCCGCCGTGGCCGATCTCGAAATCGATGACGTGAATTTTGGGGCGGTCCTTGGTGGCCTCCAAGATCGCTAAATTGGCGGCCGTGAGGCCGAGCTTGAAGCAAGGGGAGGCCTCGTAGAGCATCTGCGAGGCTGCGAAGTGTTCTGCGCCACTGATTTCTGCGAGTGGGGGAGAAGACCCCGCCTGCGGCGCCGGATTCAAGCGGGCGAAGAGAACGGTGACCATCACGGCCGTAAGCCTTTGCTCCGCGTCGCCTCTGTAATTCGCAGCGCGCTTCAGGACGGAAAGGTTCCCGGTGGCCGTCTCGAATTTCCCGTCGGCGATAGCGGCTGCGGTATCGAGGAGCATCTGCCGCAAGGCAGCCCCAGCAGGAGCAGCAGAGGACGAGGGAGGGGAGCTCGAGGCGGAGGACGACACAGTGGAGGAGGATGAGTTGGTAGGCGACGAGAGCTGGTTAGGCTCATTGTGCAGCCGGCAGAGGCGCCGGCGCAGCGACGAGCTGCCGCATCGCCTCGCTCCACTCCTCTGTTGTAACGGCGGACCCGGAAACGCTGGCCGATTCCTCCTCCTCGTCGTCGTCCAACAAAAGCCGCCGTTCGAGCTCCTGAAGCCCGTCACGGAGCGCAGCGGAGGGCCTCGTCTCCATCGACGATCCCGTCGACGACGTCTCCGGTCTGCGAAGCAGCTCGGAAGCCATCAGATTCGACGAAGGCAAAGACGCCAACGACCCCAAAATGGGATCTTGAGGTGGAGGCGCAGAGAGATGAGAAGAAACCGAGGAACCAAGAAGCTTCCTCTGCTTCACCGAGCGAAGGAACAGCGCATGCTGCAACTGCTGCTGCTGCAGCCTCTCCATCTCCGACATCGGCCGCTTGAGCAGGCGGCCGCTCCCGGCCTCCGGCAGCGGCCCATGCAGGCTAAATCCAAGCTCACGGCCGGGAAAACCAGTCGACATGCTTCCCCAAAGAAAAAACACACAGAAGAAGCAGAAGAGCAATGGATATCCAGAGAGAGAGGGCGAGGCTCATAATCAACGTGACAGAGCTCGTTGCAAGCAAGCAGGCAACAGAGAATTCGCCGTCTGGCCCTGAAAATAATAATAAAAGCAAGGAGAGAAAGCGAAGACAAGTACGTTGTCTTTTTTGCCCGATTCATACTACAATTAGTGATTAATTACTTGGCAGGGCGGAGAGAGATGACGGCGACGGCGACGGCGACGACGATGATAAGGCTTCAGCATCACTCATTCTGCTGCAATCACGAAATCTAACGCTTTATAATTATGCGGGCGCCGCTGCAGCCCGAGATCTCGACGCCGTCGGCGACGGGGTTCGCCTGAGCGAGCCTATCCGCGGGCGGAGGTTGCCAACCGGTCTACTTTAAAATATTTTTTTTAAAAAATATATTATAATATTTTTTAAGATAAGAAATTTGTTTTTTATTATTATTTATCTTCCATTTCAAATTAATTTTGGAGAGGGGCTTGATTGAGGTGATTGGTAGATGTTGCATGGGAGGTCAAACTAAAACCAATAAAAAAAATAAAAAGAAAGACACAAAGCCCAATAAAATATAGAAAAAGGAAGAGAGTGACCGAAGTCTTTTTGATTCATTTATGTCGTGTCGTACCACTAAATTTCATGCATCTATCACTAAATTCTGAGTGCAATTTTAAAGAATAAATTTTAAAATATTTATCTTTATTATATTTAAATTTTGATCGTCTTATTCATTTATTTCAAATATTTTATCATTTGCATCACCCGTCGAGACACACTATTTTTGGGCTCAATTGGCCTGCCAGTGGGCTGTATCTTTCCTATTTATGCCAGGCCCAATAAGGCAAATTATTGCCTTAATTTGATAGCTTGTACGGGCGACTCTTCACTAATCTAGACACTTGTGATTTATCCCATTCTAAATACTGGAGGTCACTTTAAAGGAGTCGTCAAAATGACGGTTTCACTGTTTTTTTGGTTTTATAAAAGGAGGATCGTTAAAAAATGGTTTTAGCGTTGTCTAAGCAGTTAGATATTCAAATGAAATTCCCATGTCAAAAGGCCAATTCGAATGCGAGAGAGGGATGGCAATTAAATGAGTTTGTGGACGAAAGCAATGTTCGTCGAAAGCCTCCTTTATGACAAGTCTTGGCATAGCCAAAACATGATTTGTATGATGAGTCTCATGAACCCGATCATGAACATTTGGAGCCGAATTGCAAGCATCATGTGCTCAATTCCTCGAATCCCTATGAGCCCGAGCCGAATCCCAACACTAAATCTTTCAACATCCCCGAAAATGTTTGTTCCAATCTGATAGACAAAATGGAAACACTCGGTCACATCCAACTTGATCGAATCGAACTTCCAAATTCAATTTTCGGCCGCAAGTTAATGATTGACAACAAGAAATATGTGCATTGTTCAAACATGAATCAATGTATTTAGGAGTTTAAATATATTGTGATTTAAATATTGTTTGGCTGGTTATTGGAAACTACGAGGACTATGCCGAACACGCTTTAAAAACCAGGGGTAAAGTGAAAATTACTCTTTCGGATAAGTGAAGCGACTCATCCTCAGCTAACGGTTACTAGTACGGAAACACCCAAGCGTTACCCGTTTTTTTTTCTTGGTAAAATCAGGGGGCCCAATTAGTATCTAATCAGGACGCAGGTGATTGCGCGTGTCAGCGATGTTGAGGCCGATCCCGTGACCTGCGGCCGCACACTGGAAGTTTCAAGAATCATGCTCGGTAACTGCTCCCGTTTCTTTTTCTTTTTTATTTTTTTAAATAACGAATTTTTTTTCGGCTGTTTCTAGTGGAACCGCATCGATCGTTCTACCGAATCTGCTGCGTCGGTCGATATTTGAAGAGGAGCCGCCTCCTGCGATTTTTACCAAACCAATTTCGCCGTCAATCTCGGGCGGCAGAGTAGGGAGGCGCTGATTTAGGGTTTTCCTTGTGTCCGACTGATCGAGAAGGAAGCGAGATGATGCTCGTGGCCGGAGATGGCGGAGCTGCTGGAGGAGTACACGGCGGCGGTGGCCGGCGTGCTGGAACACATGCTGCTCCGAGCTCCCATCCCTTGGCGCGTCCGCACGCTCATCCTCCGCTGCGTCCCCTTCGCTGCCCCGCCGCCGCCGCTTCCGCCGCCTCCGTACGCCCTACCGTTCCGCACCCGCCTCCGCCCGGCGACGCCGTCTCCTTCGCGCGCGTAGAGAGCTGCTTCCTTTGTTCTACACGTAGAAATTCCGACTTCGCCTTCCAAGTTGAGATCGCAAGTAGTTTCTTGAGTTTGAACAAAAATATGTGTTTTTTTTGGAAGAGAATGATTAGCGTTTGCGAATTACACCTGTGGATAAGCAGTCTGTTGTCGTTTCTTAATAAATTGTGAGTTGATCCTGTTCAATCTCTAACGATAAAATTCGTTTCTGTGAAGAAAAAACTACCACAAAATTTTTAATCTATCTGTAAAAAACAAATAAATCAATCAGCTCCTCGTCGCCAAAGTACTCCGCCGTCGTGCAGTGGAGCGGCGGGCGGGATGCTGGCCAGAACTCCGCCTTCTTCCCGCGCGCCGCCCCTCCTTCAGCTCCTTGTTCCGGCCAACGTACCCCGTCACCGTCGCCTTCTCCACGCCTAACGAATACAGATTAATTAACTCTAACTGGATGTCATCGCCACCTCCACCTTCTCCGGCATTGGATCTCATGGCTTTGGATGTGGAGAGAGATTTGGGAGCCAGTATATTATTAGGGTTTTGGAACTCCATAACCAATCGACCTCGGAGCAGAGGACCGAGATGCGACGGAGGAGATGGAGAGGGAGATGGCCGGCGAGGTGAGGACGATCGGAACGTCGAGGGAACAAAATTTAGGGTATTTTAGCGTGAGAGAGAGAGGTGGGAGACAAATAAGATAAAATTGTAAGGTGAAAATTAAAAAAAAAACAAAATTATCGGCTTTGAGATGCGTGTTTTTAACACGTGTCGTGGATGGAGGTCTCCATGACCAGATCTTTCGTTTCGTCCGTCGACGCCGTCTTCGCCAGCACCATCGCCAAGTTTTTTAAGGAGATCTCGCTCGAGGGAAGAAGGGAAGATAGCAATGGCGGCCGGATCGCTCTTAAGGCTCAGGAACGGTGGTTGCTTCCACTCGGCCGCGCCCCTCAAGTACGCGCCGGTTCCGAGAACTGCCCTTTCTCCTCCTGGTACGCGATTTTCGTGTTTTTTCCTTTTATGCTTTTGGTTCTTGATTGACATCGGGTTTCATTTCTTATTTCTTATTGATCTGATTTGATATTTTTAGTCGTCGTAGTTTCGGGTCACCGGAACCACCCCCAGTTCGACTGCAGCGTCAGGTTTCTCTGCCCCAAATCGGCGATTCCGATTAAAAAGGAGGCGACGGTGCGGCGAGACACCATAGCGAGGTCGGAGGTTGCTGCTGTTGGTCCCGTTGGTGGCTCGTCAAGCTCCGCGTCAGGTTCGACTAAACGTGAAATCAATTTTTTTTAGCTTATTGTCATTTTCTGTTTTCTTCTGCGATTCGCGTGTTCTTGTAATCAATCGGAAGTAGCGTACCTGATTTTAAGGAGTTTGTTTTTTTTTTTTTTTTTTTTACAAATCGAAATGCGAAAGTGATCATGGAAACTTTTTAGTTTGGTTTGTTTTCTCGCATCACATGGTTCACCTTGATCACATTTTGCCTGTGAAAATTTGCAAAAATTAGTGAAAAATTGAAATTCTGAACTCTAGAGAAATCAATCATGGTTCTAGTTGCTAGGAAAAAAAAAAACATATATGAATTAGAATTTCAATTCCACACATTTTAGTGGATGGTTGTTGCTAGAATTAAAAATTACGAGTGATAATTCTGATGGTAAATCAATTTGGTGGTATTTTTAATTCCATCCACTTATTTTGCAACATTACTTGTATGTCCAAAGGAAATCCAGTACTTAACATACTCGAGAAACATACAACTATACAAGGGTAATTTAGTAAAGTATTTGTGAAGTGATGTTTCACATTATGTTCATTCTGATACAATAATTGGCATTTCATTCTTGAAAACTCATTTTTCTTTATGGAGTTAGTACTCTTTTATTATGAGAATTGGTTCCAAACCGGTTGAAGAGACATCTTCATTCTTTATCATACGTTTATGAAAAGCCACTTTTGCTAGAATACTGATTGAAGAAGAAAATAATATTTAGACAATAGGATGCAACCAGGATAAAGGAATTCCATTATCCTGATTATGGAGCATATATCATGAAAATCATACTGGGAAAATAAAATTTTCAAGAATATGAAGTCTTACCCAGAAATGAATTTGTTATTGAGCAGAATTTCAATTGGTTTCACAAGTCAGAGGGGTTTTGTTTTACTCTGTTACGGCTGTGGCTGCAATTTTTCTATTTGCTACTATGGCGGTGGTGCACCCATTAGTCCTCCTATTTGATCGGCATCGACGCAGGTTTCATCACTGGATTGCGAAGATCTGGGCAACACTGACTATAATTCCTTTTTATAAGTTTGAATTTGAAGGGATGGAGAACTTACCTCTTCAAGATGCTCCAACTGTGTATGTTTCCA
The DNA here is from genome assembly GCF_044706935.1 of Curcuma longa. Lineage (NCBI taxonomy): Eukaryota > Viridiplantae > Streptophyta > Magnoliopsida > Zingiberales > Zingiberaceae > Curcuma > Curcuma longa. Next base: position 5,013,094 of record NC_133871.1, read on the forward strand.
ATCATCAGAGCTTCTTGGATATATACACTCTTCTGACCATTGGGAGGAGCTTCAAATTTATAAGCAAAAGAAGCATTTTTCTTTTCCCAATTATTGGATGGGCGATGTATCTCATTGGTGTAATTCCTATTTCCAGAACTGATAGCAGGAGCCAGCTGGTATTTTGTTTTCATTTTGAGTTTAAATACATTGGTCATCTTTTAGAAATGATTTCTGTTTTTGTTGGATGAGGAAAATCAATCTTTTCTTATATATGAATGATTAAGACCTCAAATTGATATATATAATTGGTCATTTTTAGTTATATGATAATTAATGCTGGGCTTATGTAATTTTTCCTGACTGTTCAAAATTGGTGATTGCTTTTCACCTTTATGATACACTTCTTGGTTATTTTATTAATCGTATTAGTATGGATGCTTGTATTGTATTTGAACCTTGAAGCTTTGGTTAATCAATCCTAGAGGATTTTTGTAGAAAGATTTTGCAATTTATTTGTTCTCCCTTACTAAAGTTTAATCTTCTGTTTGCTTACAGGATTGTCTTAAGCGGTGTATGGATTTCATTAAGAAGGGGGCATCTGTTTATTTCTTCCCGGAGGGAACCAGGAGTAAAGATGGAAAGCTAGGCACTTTCAAGGTGATTTTGTGTTGTTCTACTTGATTGTAAATAGTTAAACACAATGTTGAAAATAGAATTTTGGAAATGAGTTGACTTAATTGGTGTTCTTGTAGAAAGGAGCATTTAGTGTTGCTACGAAGACTGGTGTTCCTGTTTTGCCTATAACAATTATGGGGACTGGTAAGATTATGCCTCCAGGAAGGGAAGGTATAATAAATTCAGGAGTGGTGAAAGTCGTGATACACAAGCCTCTAGATGGACAAGATGCAGAGAAGCTTTGTAGTGAAGCTAGAGACGTTATTGCTCGAACACTCTTGCTTCATGGTTATGGTGTACATTAAATTAACTGGACACTGCAATTTTGGGCATCTCATAGTAAGTTTTGACTTGTTGAAGTTCTTCAGGTATTTTTCTTGTTTCTTAGATATGTGTATAAGACATGTGGATGAATTCCACGATCTGCTCTTTTGGCACCTTTTTATAAGTAATGTGTTACCTAAGCTACTAACCTTCACTCTGAAGACTGATTATTATATCTGAAATTCTCTTTTGGGGATGCCATTTTTATTTTGTTGATTCTAGCACAGTTACACCTAATCCTTTGCGCAAACTTATAGCTGCCAATGAAGTTTGTGGAATTCATGCTTTTGGGGTTGCAATTGTGGCTATTGTCTGTGTCAGTGTTAAGCAAATGTGGTTACTTTGGACATGTTTCTTTTAGACTAACATATCATATAGCTTAATGCAGTTATCCATCGCAATGACATTTTGTTGTTTTGATTTCTATTTTTGGAGCTGCCAATTACTCGGTTTTGCATATTTATTCGCCACTAGCACAATGCAGATTACACGTGTTAGGTTTTCAACATTTACATCTTATTTTTGCTGCTAAATTTCATGGCCAATTTACTCACTTAGTTTCGAGAACGAGTATGTAAAACTGTTTTTTCCCCTTCATATTCCATGAATAGGGATGCATGTGCATTCAGTAATCTTTGACAGTCTGAACACTAGCTTGTTGTCATACCATCATAAATTGAATCTTATATTAGGATTCTCAATATATCTGAGCTGAAATTTTTGAAACAAATAGATTAGTCCCAGATGTACCAAAATAATATGACTGTGGTTTAGTCTCTAATATTTGTCAGACATAATAACAGAAACATTAGTATTGCAGCAAAACTAATGATGAGATTTCTGTTGTAAGTCGGGAAATAACATTTCCACTGAATGTTTGAAGTTGATGTCCTGTTTGTCATTGTTTTCTCTACATTGCAGGAGTAGACGTTTCTAACTTGACACAAGGGGAAGATGAGGGGATAACAACCTGCTAGTGGTAGAAGACTACTGGTTTAGGACAGAGTTTGACTAGCAGATAATTTGAACCAGAAAGTTGAAGTAAAACTTGTTTCTTGTTTTTTTTTTCTCTTCTTGAAATAAAGATATGGAAAGTTGTATGAAATTGATATTTCTGACTTCAAGAGCCATGCAATAAGAAAGTATTTATTTTCTGCTGATTCCTGGTTCTGTCCTTCTCTATGAGATCTTTCATCATCATGCCTAACGATAAGCAATTATGCAGAGGTTCCCAATTTTCTTTCAGGTATGTTTGCTTAAAAACATGGAAAGAGAAAAGAGGATCAGAGAGAAGATAAAATGGATACATTTTTTTATCTTGTTTGAATGTGTTACTTTGAAACAGTGTAAAATAGTTTGATTGGAATGAAGTGCAGCATCCAGGCTCTGGTATTATCATCAGCCAAGATTTTGAACAATTCTTGCTCTGTTGATAGTTGTAACAAGTTGAATGATTTTCTTTTCCTTCAATTTTTTTTATGTGGGTACAATTGGAACTCAATTCGTTTGCATTCTTATCTAAAGGATTTAGACCATCAGATTTTGATGTTGATACAACTTAGCAATCATTTGACTCTATTCTATTGTTCAGGTTTTATATTGTCTGAGTTGTCCGGTTGATCACGGATCATACTGCATAGCCTGTGACCCAACACACTAAGAAAATGGACCGATCGATCGGGTTCAGATTGTACTCACTCCAATTGCCCTGTTTGAACAGATCTCATCTTATGATAATTTGGTCACAGCAATTGAATTCTTATCAATCTATCATTTCATACGCAAACTTCAAGTATTTCAATGTCTTCGGTTTCAAATAAAGAAAAACAAACACTTGTATAAGAGTAACTCACTTATCTTATTCTCAGAAGTATCGAAATATGTAGTGTATTTCTAAAGAGAGAAAACAAAAGATGCATCGCAACATAACGCAAACCCACATAATCATATGCAATTCACCAGTACAATCTGACGTCTAATTGAGAGAGTTTCCGACATCGATCACAAAACGATATTTGACATCCCTGTTAATGAGTCTTCGAAGAGCCTCGTTGATGTAAGAAATGCTAATAACTTCAATCTCAGGGTATACTTTGTTCACCGCGCAAAACTGGAGCATTTCTTGTGTCTCTTTTGTGCCTCCTGTTACGCTCCCAGCTATACTTCTCGCGCCTACATTGGATTGAACAGAATGAAGCATCAGAGCCAATTCAATCTTACATTGAAGTATTTGCTAGGATAATAGAGCAACATGATTCAGTTTTGAAACTGCTAGGACAAGAACAGAACATACCTAAGTTTAGGCTTGCAGGAGATAATTTGATCTCACTTGGGAAGCCTACAAGGGCCAAAACACCTTCTACCTTCAATAGGTTCATGTAAGGATCAAAAGGATGATCTCCGGAGGCAGTGTCAATGATGAAATCCAATGATTGTGTCAAGGACTGAGCAAAAAAAGTATAGAAGATACATTATTAAATACAGTAACAGAATGCACCACTCACCCATGTAGGTTTGTTTTATATTTTTCTTTTGCTCTTTTACCTAGAAAAATTATCGGTTTCATGTTGTAAATAGTTACATGTTTGCACTCTAGTTTTTATATAGCTTGCATAAACTTGAATGGCTATTATAAAGAAACTCCTAAATGGATTAAGACTCAATTTAAGATGAGCTATTGTAGAGAAAGATTTAAGATATGCTGAACTAAATACTTAGAAGCAGCATAATCAAGCACAAACACGATAGAAGTGACATATTATACCATCATCTGTTGCTTGTCCGATGAAAGCACAAATTTGTCAGCTTTTAAGATATTCAGGGCTTCCTCCTTCTTGGACTCACTAGTACTGAACACTGTTACTTCCAAACCGAATGCTTTACCAAACTTCACAGCCATATGACCGAGGCCACCGAGCCCTATAACTCCCAGTGACTTACCAGGTTGGTTCATCTTATGACGCATCATGGGACTGTAAACTGTGATGCCTGCACATAACAAAGGTGCAGCCTTGTCCAACGGGTAGCCATCAGGTATCTTGTAGCAGAACCTGTTTGAAGGACAACAGCGAATTGCTAAGATTCTAAAATTAAGAACAGATTATGGTTCAGATTGACAAGCTCACGGTCACAGAACAGGACTCACCTTTGATGAACAACAATATAGCTGGAGTATCCCCCTTTCGTCACTGTACCATCTGAATCGATTGCATTGAAGGTATAAGCTCCATTGGGGCAAAAGATCTCTCGGAAGTCCTTGCAATGCTGGCATTCCATACACGAGTTTACAAATGTCCCTACACCAACATGGTCACCAACTTTGAATCCTCCAACATTTGGACCAGTTGCTGTGACAACTCCAACAATTTCATGCCTGAAACATTTATTTTAATAAGATTTTTTTAAAAAAAAAAAGGGGAAAAAGAAACATGGATAGGTTTTTCACTTTTTCCAGTTAGTAGTTCTTCAAGTCAACAAGTTTATACGAACCAATTTTACCCGATTAGTATCTGAGTTTCCTATGTTAATTTCTTTTATACCAGATGGTGCTTTCTTTGGTTACATATTATACACAAAACTAATAAACCACCAAAAAGTTCTAGATTTGATACATATAAAAGCACATCAACTAGTGATATTTACAGTAAGCACATCTTTTATGAAGAAGCATTTTCACGGTCAAAGTAGAAACAATCAATTTATAAGAACTGGAAATAGCATACCCTGGGATCACTGGGTACATCGAGTCACCATGCAAGTTCTTGGTCCAAACAACATCAGCATAACAAACTCCACAGTATTTTATCTTTATAGAGACATCATCTGCTCCAACAGATCTGGAAAAAAAAACAAGTTAGAAGAAGCTCCTCAGCGAAGTATGAAATAACAAATGCTTCACAAAAAGCCATTTCATGTGAAAAAAATTCTGAAGCATTTGCTGATGCCTAAAAGCCATTTCCAAAGTCAGATCCTCTTCATACTTTTAGTTTCTTATTCCTTAAAAACAATACTTCAGCAAAACTAATTACTAAGTGTCAGTTGTCCATATGAGTTAACAGTTAAGGGGAATTATGAGGAACATATGCAATTGCAATTTTGCATTATCTAAAGCGCACCTTCGATCAAACCTATAAGGTGATAGGATTCCAGATGCATCTCTTGCAGCCCAAGAGAGACAATTTCCAATGCCAACTTCAGCTTCCATTGTTCAGTTAGCCACTTACTCTACAAAAGATCAGAATGTCAAATCATGCAAAGCTTACAAAAAAATTCTTCCTGTACTAGATTTTACATGTCCACTTAGAGAAGACAACAGAAACATAAGAAATCAGCATGTTGAATAAAATGGCAAATCTTTTTTTTAAAGAAAAGGAAATTGGTATGAACATAACATATAAATCAACGGCAAGTAAGTAGGAGGTTTACTCCATTCAAAGTAGTCCCTGTCTGTCTATTTCTGAAAAGAACAAGTACAGGGAATCTTGAAATTAAATATTTTTTCCACTGAAAAATATTCACAAACAGCGTATCTGCAGCAAGATTGGACTGAGAGACAAATAAGCCATCAAGACATTCCTTAATTTTCATCCGAATAAGTCATCAGGATTCACTCTTTATTTTCACTTGTCCGCCTAAAAATATTAGATGTTTTGAAGGTTAGTCGCGTTATTTTCAATCAGGTTGTTCTCCATTGCATAAGCCACGATGCAATGGCTTGCAAACAGAAAAGAAAAGTAAAACTCATACTAAAAAGGCTCACTCGTCAGATTTTGGAATTCTTTCCAAAACCTATACAACTAAAGAAAAACCTAATCTTTAACCAAAGCCTTCTTTCTAAAATTTATGAGATCGAATAAGATCAAACCACAACCGATCACAAATCCAGGCTATAAATCCTTCATACACAATCCTGCAAATCTCTTAACAAGAGGAATAGAAACAAACAGGTACGTAATATTGGGGATATCCCAAGCTCAAACAAAGCAGGCTAAATACATGACAAAACCATCAACGGATAGTAAAATTTCCGAGAGGAGTACAAAGGACAAGAACAAAAAAAGAAAGAATCGCGCCTTCAATTTCACCTTGATTAAAAGTAGGGTTGGTTCTACAAACTGCGAACTCTGAGCGGCTTCGCTTGGCTTCACATCCAACGCGTCGCTAGCTTTCAGTGGCGTCGCTTGCTTCTTTTATAGCAGACGCTCGCCCTACTTTTTCAAATGCCTTCCTAAAGTTTAAAGATTACCAAACTTTTCCTCGTAAGTTTGGAAATACCATCATTCTAGCCCCCCTAATGGTGTTAATAGTTAAGAATAAAAGCCATGGGGAGTATTTTGAAGATATGTAAACTATAAGGGGTTGAAATTGATTACATGACGTATCTGATGACGATTTTTAAAATACAACTAGTTCATTAGACAATTCAAGGCACATTAACTACATAGAAGATTCAACCAGAGTTGACTTCTTATGATAATTGATGCTATTTGTTACTGTGAAAAAATATTTAAATCTGAAATAACAATTGATTATCATAGCTTTTATTTAATATTTTATAAAATTAATATATCAATATGTTTAGTCGAGTTATAATAGTATTAAAATAATAAAATGAAGTAGTATAAGTAAAAAAACTTAAAATTTGGTAGAAAAAGTAATAAAATATTATATTAATTTTAAATTATTAGCTGGATTGTAATTAGTAGAGTAAGATAACTAATTTATTTATTTATTTTTTTTTATCAAAAATCAATATAGAATTTAGAAAAACAAACATGAATAAAATAAACCTAGTAAAATTAGGGTTACATTAAGATTTCAAGAATACAACCATGTGCTCTCCTTGTTCCTCAATATTATAATATTGTTACGAGTTGCAAACAAATTAATGGACCAATCAACTAAACCACCATCTAAAATTGCCATCATTATCTCAAAATAACAAATAAAGCTATGCATTCATAAGAAAATATAATATTATTGACTATAGACATCTCTAATAGTTCAAAGTAGGTTAGAAACACCAACAACTTGAATTAGAGTGTTATCAATGAAGAGGTGAAGAAAGTAACAGGGCTCATCTAATTTCTAAACCTCTAAAGGTGGTAGAACCAATTCCTTCCCTTACATCGTTGCGGCGAACTTCTTCACTATCAATACCTTCCCGGCCGCAATCCCACCATCGACTTCCATTTGAAACATTTTCAAGAACCTGCTTGGTTCTGTCGCCCAGTGTTTTCTTCTGTCTTCCATATAGCCGGAGATTTGGTTCATCTCCAATAACCAAAGATTTTCAAGTTGACTTCTTCGGGCTCGAATATGTGAAACAAAAGATGTATGGAAAATGTAACTGTGACTCAAACTTGAAGAATGCACTTTGAGTAACTCTACAAAGAAATGAACAGGCGAAGAAGATTGTCAAAGCTTATGGAAGAATGAAAATGCAATTAGTTAGAAGATAGCACAATGGATGAAGCTAAGCATTTCTGGCTATGAATAAAAGGTTTAATCAGGAACAAGACTGTTCATTGCCTTCTTTCTTGTTCATCCACAAGTTGAGAATGTTAGGATTCTCAAAAGAAAAAAAAAACAGCAAGCCAGGTCATTTTGTCTGATTGTATTTGTTTTTCAGAAGCACTAGAATCCATGTTTAGGTGAAGGAATTCATCTACCAAGGATACAAATGATTGTCCTTTCTAATCATTAAATCCACATCACATAGCCGGGCTAGTTGAACCTACAATCAAAATGGAAACACTATTATATCTATGACGGACATTTTAGATTGTGCTGATGGAATACCTTTTATTTCTTTAACATCAGATTTGGTTCTAATGAATAGTTATTCCATTTGCGATGATCTTTTGACAAATTGTTGTTCTTGCATTTGATTATGATATAAAATTAGAATATCAACTCAGAACAAATCATTATTCCATCTCAATCCTTCTTAGCTATTTGCTTATGCTAATCTCAGGAATATTTATACTAATATGTTAGGTTGTTATCCGCGAACGAATAAGAAATATATATTCCTACTTTACTCTGCCACCAAGAAGAAGTGAACCAAAGAGATAACATTCTTTGAGGTACTGTTGTTCACTAGATTCACACTTTTCCCCCTTTTTCAGGTCCACAGACTAAACACTAGTTACTAGTCTCTAAATGCAAGTCCTAGTGAGAACAAAAGGGAAGACAAACAAATGCAAGAATCTACAAGGCTGTGTAAGAACAAACAGTTGACTTATCAATAAGTCACACACTTCTGATGTGTAACTCGATTAAGGAAAAGGCAGTATCAGAAATGTTTAACATGTCTAGATATTGATATCCAATTTTCCATTGAAGCATTGAAAGAGCATGGCTGCTTTTCTACGTGTGGTAAAAGTACATGTTTAAAATTTCGACGTTCATTCGAATTGTCTAACCATAACTTTACATTTTGAATATCAAATACATTCAGTCCTTCAAAGTGGAACAAGGAATAATAAAGTGCACAAGAAGAGATGTTGAATAGTAGAAGCTACAACCATAATAGACAAACCTGAAGGATCATCAACAACGTTCTTTCTTTTCCTAGAAACTTCACCACCTCCAAACGATGATTCTGGTTGAAAATCAGTAGTATCACCTAGTTCAGCAATTTCCCCTGCTTCTTTCCTTTTCTCTGAGCCTTAAACTGCCAAAAAATTTGGTCACCCTAACGAATCGTATCTCTTTTACTCGTCGACTCATCGTTAGCAGACACAACTGATACAAAATCATCCCGTTGCTTTTCCATCATCATCCAGACATCACAAAAAACACAACTTTGCTACGAATCTAAGGTGTACCTTAACCGATCTGCTGCTAGCATTGGCGACCTTTCGATTCAAGAACGCGGAGAGCGACACTGATGGCTCGTTGGTAGTCTCTCTTGTTCGATCCTTATCCGCCGCCCTAAAACATTTGATCGAAGTGAAAAAACACAAAAATCTATCCTTGTTCAAACAAGGCCCGGCGTGATCGAATCAAAATTAGAGAAGAAACGAGAAAGGGGCACCTGGATTTGGAGAAGAAGGGCGACGGAAGGGAAGTATGACCGGATCATCGCCTTCTCAATCGCACCGGTTTCTTCTTCCTCTTTCTCGATCGATCTTAAGCTCCGCCTGTTTCTCTCTGTGGAGTTTCCAAGCTTTCTTCTGATCCGGTTCGAGTCGGACACGGTTCGAACCGGCTTAGGAGGGTATTTAAGTAAACTGGAGCAACTCTCCGTACCATTCTACAGTTCACACCTTTTCCTTGCTCCTCCTCCGACGACCGCCCGTTCGATCGCTCGTCGGCGAGCCCAGAGCCCGAATTTCTTTCCGGATCTCTATCTACAGAATCCTGCTGTGAGTTTATCAGCTTCGTGCCACAAATTTGAATCTTCCCGGCGGCACCTTCTCCTTTGTTAGGTATGCCTATTTCTAGGGTTTCTTTTTATCGTTTCTCGTGAGTATTGTTGGATTTCCTGCCCTCGATTCTAGCGAGGTTATGTATATCGACTACTTCAAACTCTATCGAGTTATGTATAGTGCAATTACTTAATCTATTTGGTTCTCGGCGATCAAGTTTCGAATCTGTTCCTTTGTGTTCTGATCTTGATTGCAAAGTTCCGATCCCACATTCCTAGGTCAACAGTTCGTAATTTTTCCTTTTATTTTTTATCGCATTTTCCCGATCACTTATGTTGGTAAAAATTTGTAACTTTCGTCGACAACTAATGTATTTGCTTGTAGATTTATGTCGGATTTAGGTAAAAACTAGCTAACATTTCGAGAATTGTTCTAAGCATTGAAACTGAGTCGAAGGATTACCATTTGCTTTATGTGATAGTGGATATGATTATTTCACTCCCAGACTTATGATTCCAGTTTAAATGTGTGGGATGATCTTCAATGATTCAGTTTGCTTTCAGGTCGAGGAGTTTGAAATTGTATCGACCGAGAGAACCAATATAGTTGATATAAAAAAATAGTAAAAAACTAGAGCAAGTAGTTTAAAATAGATTTTGATATTGAAAAATGCTTTTATTTTGCAAATCTCACTTTTTATAAGAGAAAAAAATATATCTATACTTTGTTAGGGATGAAATGGGAATGAAATTTAAATTTATTTTAAGGGAAATGGCCTCAAATCATTATGGGGATATTTTGTAGAAAACAAAAATGATTGGGGTAAAATGAATTAGTTTAAAATATTGGATGGTATTTTGAAGTGTATTTGTACTAAAATGGTTTAATTTTTGGGTTGTTTGGGCCAGACCGGGCCCTTGGGGCCCAGACGTGGCGAGAAGATTCTCGAAGGGATACTCGACGTATTTAATTCAACGACATGGCTGCGGTGCCACGTGGCCCAGTTTTCAGCCTGGAAAATTTTGGCGGGAAGCCAAGGGAAGCGGTAAACTACACCATTTGAACCCTATAATATTATACAAGATTTTTTATTCATGGCGCCGATGTTTATTTTGTTTGATATGGCAAACTAAATTGAAATTAAGCCACTCAGTAAAAAAAAGCCATACTTTTTAAAAGAACAGTATGATTTTAGAATTCATATCTTATAATTTGATAATGTCTGAGAAATTAATAAGACACATTCTAATTTGTTTGTTTAAATTCATAAATTAATTCATTGTGATTTATATTTCTTTTTTTTTCTCGTAAGAGTTTTCTCATTAGTTGTTATTGTTGTGTTTTAAAATATATTTTCCTTTTCTAGTGCGGTTAAGTTATTTCAAGTTATATGCGGGACAGACACATAGAAATGAAGAATCTATCAGAGGTGTGCATGTTCTTTAAACTCGAGGAATAATAATCATGAGATTAGTCGTACTTGGAATCCCATGCAATGCATGCATGTATAAAATTCATATATGTATATATATTATATATATAGTGAAGAACATAGGATTCTCATTGAAAAGATTCGTGATGACGCATGCAAATCTAACACTTCCTGCGAGAAATTTTAAATATATAAATAAACAATCATAGAATTTAGCAATGATAATGATGATGCATGAAAGTGTTGATGGAATGATTAATTGAGTAAAACCACTGTGAGGGAGTTGCACGGATGAGTTAATAGTTTATGAAAGATTTAGATAAAGGAGGCTCTTGGAAATTGGGATTGCAAAGTGAAGAACAGATTAGGGTTCTTGGATTCCTTTGTTTTTGCTAAAAATAATGAAAAAGGAGGGTATAGGTTTCTTGACTTTACATGTTTTGTTCATTTATTTAATTGGAAAAAAAGAAAACAAATGTTATGATTGTTTATTTGGAAGAAGACTTTGATGGATAAGAATGATAGGAAACAATAGTACACTATGTGAGAATATTTTGTCCTTCTTGTAGTATTTAGTTCGATAAGAGTGAAAGCAAAGAAAAATAAAATTAAAAAAGAAAGCAAATAATTCCCCCTCAAAGTTATAGATATGAAGTACAAATTTTTTTTGAACTTCTATTATTAATAAATAAATATCATTTTCTTTTTTCCAAATTTGTTCAAACACCACCATGGATTTACTATTCAATTATTCCACTACTTTCCTTCTCAAATAAAAATTAACAACACATCATTTTTTCTAAAAGAAGCACTCCAAAAATTCACGCAAACCCTAATTTGGTAAGTAAAATACAATGTTTCCTATTTTTATTCCTTTTCCCCAATATTTTTTTGTATTTTTATATTAAGTAATATATATTTTTTTAAAAAATATATTTTTATTTTTGTAATATTTATTTATTTCTCTACCTACAAAACAAACACCGACCTTTTTTTTCTTCTTCTCCGCTATATTACTTCCCAAAAGTCGCTCCTTTCCCACCTTCCCTTCCTTCCTTGCCTCGTCGTCGCCGATGGGCAAGTACATGAGGAAGGACAAGCACGCCGGCGAGGTCGCCGTCGTGGAGGTCTCCACCCACCAGCCCTCCCTCGGCGTTTGCACCCGCGCACCCTCGCCGCCTCCGCTGCGCAGGACTCCTCTCCTGCCTACCTCGAGCTCCGTAGCCGCCGCCTCGAGAAGCCTCTTTCCGCACCTCACGCCTCCAAGCCGAAGGCGACGATCCAGAAGAACTCCCCTGCTCCGATCGCTAGCCCTAGAATCGGCTCGCAGAAATCCGGCACGCCGAGTTCCGGGCCGGCGGCGAGGTCTGCTCGCTCCGCTAGGTCTTCGAGCGAGCGATCGCCGGACGTGGAGGTCTCGTGCGACGAGAACGTTCTCGAGCCCGATTCGAGAGAAAGGTGGGATTTCGCTCTGCTTCTTGTGGGAAACAAAACTATAGCTAACTAGTTAGGGTTTTGAAACCGGGACTTGTTTTCTCTTAAAACTAAGAAGGGAAAAGATTTTTCTTTTTTCTTTTGGTGTTTCCCTGTTCGTTTCTACCACACTCTGAAGCTGCACAGATTTATACGTTCGTTCTCAAGAACAGAACGGTCTAAAGCTCACACTTTTTCTAGATTCCTTGATTTTGTTTGCTTTTCTCCTACTGTACTTATTTGAGCATCATCTCATGTTTTAGCTTCAAGCATCACTAGCAGAGTAGCCCCCTCATCTGCGCTTCCTTTTACAATAAACTCACCGTGATTAATGGAACTCCTTTGTGTGCCCCTATTCTTTTGGGGGGGGACCTCCTTTGTGTGTCCCATGCCAAGTTATGCCTCATGTTGGATTCTCCACACATGCCATCCCCAAAATTGTTGTTTTCTTGCTTCTTTGGTACTTACAATATGTTTGAGACTGCTAAATGCCAAGCAATCCTTTGTTTCACTCACACTTCCTAACAATTTCTTCTTGATAGAGTTTTTCCTGAAAAAAAAACTAAAAATATCACATGCTTCAGTGATGTTTTCTTCTTTTCTGGTTCCATGCTTTGTCCAAAAAGTTTCTGAATGTCAGCATTTATTTGTGAGTTTCACTGAACAGGACAATAATTGTGTGTGTGTGTGTGTGTGTGTGCTGGAGTTCACTTATTTTTATTATTTCTACATTAGGTTTTTTGGGTTGTAGAGTTCGGAAGTTGGTGAGACTCAAAGTTAGAGTTTTTCCCTGTTGATTCTGTGGTTGGGCCATTGGCTGCATTAAAGAAAGTGGAGATGGACAACCATTAGAGAGAGCAAGTGAATGAAAGAATCAAAAGAACAAACAAAAAAAAAAGTTGATGTTGAGATATCCTAGTTAATGCTGAGGTTGCCAGCACATTCCTCCACAAAGTATCCTAGTAGATGACAACTATGTGATTGTGTCCATATCTCAATTATCCTCACCTGTTGCAAATGTACTGGTCATGCATTGAGATTTTTCAATAAATGTTCAAGCAATTGTTTCCTTTGATTTGAATTTTTAAGACAAATGCCCTTCTGACATGTTTAGTACCATTATTAACTTGACTGTATCCTTTGTCAGGATGATGGCATTATGTTGGGTGTTCTAGGTGGGCTCATGACTTCATGTGTAACCTTTAGTGCTCTTTTGTGACCTTGTAGATATTATCAGCTGTAGTGTTTTTCTAGCTCACTTCATGTTTGTCACTGTTTGCTATCCTTGATCATTCATGCATTCATGCATTGCTCGACTCTAATTCTAACTTGTTGTGGTTCTGGTTATTGCATTATCAGGGAGGTGACACCCTGCAATTTAATGAGGGATGTCGAGACAATAGGCACTCTGGGTTCTACGACAAAATCTACCTATTCAATTGTCAGCACGCAGAGAAAACAAAATGCCATCAGCCAGTACATCCCTTCTAATCAGGAAATGGAAGAGTTTTTTGCTGGGATAGAGAAACTTCAGCAAGAAAAATTCATCAAAAAGTAAGCGCTTTGTGATTTACTTGCACAACCCACAAAGTATCTTGATGAATTCCAGAGCCATGTCTTTAAACCCTGAAACTTTCTTAGGTGATGCTAACAGAGAATTAAGCAGTTATATTATCCTAATGTATGTATCTTGTTACAGGTACAACTTTGATCCTGTAAACGATTGCCCGCTACCAGGCCATTACGAATGGGAAAAAATTGACTCCTAGAAAATCTTTCTCCCTCTGTCTCATCTAACTATCTCGCCGAGGGTTCTGAGGGCGGGAAGCATCAGTCATCACTTCATATTCTTTGCATTGTAAAAATCCTCTAATGTAAGTCTAGTTGTTTCAGTCTAGTCTAGTGATGTAGGATCAATGGTTAGAGCTGATAAGAATCACACAAACTGAGAAGGAGAAAACATGTTGAAGCTGGATTGTAACTCCTAACAGATCGATTCCATGTGATCACTGGATTCAATCATCTTTATTTGTAGTTCATGGCATGAAAGACCTAATGTGGCATTTTTTTTCTTTCTTTCTGTCCTTTGGAGTTGAACAGGGATGCACCATGTTTAGTTCTAGTAGTACAAGTACTTGCAATGAATTTTAATGGTCCAGAATAGATGAGTCACTGTCATGTCAAGAATATGGTGAACATACTACTCCTCTTTGGCACTAAGTTTGCATTGCTTCAAATGTCACTCAGAAAAATATCACCTGTGCACACAGTGACCTATTTCAATGGCAAGCAAAAACTGAAAAGGTTCTGATGTTGGTGAGCATGAGTTTTGATGTAGAAATGAGACTTCATTCACAATGTTCAATTGTACTTGAACAATTTAGAAGTAATGAAGGTTATTTTGAAGGAAAGAGTTTAATTGTAGGAGACGCAAAGAAAATTTACACTGCCTTTTCTTTATCATCTTGTTTGGGTTTGAGAGACTGAGTTTGTATTATGTTTTGGCTTGGAAATATGAGGAGCAGGACCCTAAACATCAGGAAGAAAGAAAAAAAAAACTTTGAGAAAGAGACAAGTGGCAGAGCAGTGAAAATGATTTAAAAGAAAGCAATTTTTTTCTGTACAAAAGGCATCATCATCTCACTTCAGTGAGTTAAATCTAGCACTTGTACCAGCCTTTCAGAGTTGATGTCAGATATGAAATTAGCCTTATTTTACTCTGACACGACTTTATCAGGTAAACTAGAAAAATATATAACAAAATAAGTTTTGATTTCTACTGAGTGCTTCAGTGGGGCTACTCTTCTGAAATTTAATCAGAGTTCAATTTGTTTCCCATGTTTTTGTTAACGATTGCAAATGAAAAGATAAATGTTGTTTCACACTACAACTGACAACTTTATAGGAAAAAAAGAAGAAATTGTAAAAATAAGAGACAGAAACAACCAACACTAGAACTGACTGTTGGAAACACGAACAGTGGGCATTGCTTAAAGAAATGACTTTTAGCTAACAG
The DNA here is from genome assembly GCF_044706935.1 of Curcuma longa. Taxonomy (NCBI): domain Eukaryota; kingdom Viridiplantae; phylum Streptophyta; class Magnoliopsida; order Zingiberales; family Zingiberaceae; genus Curcuma; species Curcuma longa. Next base: position 5,028,371 of record NC_133871.1, read on the forward strand.
TGCAAGAACTTTAGATGGGTGCATAAGCAAGTTTTTGCAGTACCTTAATTCTCCTCTGAAAGCATTTCATTCTCAGCAGCTTTGTAAGTTGGCATGGAAAGGTTTTGGTGGGATTCAGAGATGGCGTGGGGTTTGTTCTTGGCAGACATAGTCATGTTGGATTGGCAGGTCCATGCCACCTGCCAAGGAACAGTCATGTCAACACAATTTTCAACTGCAGGTAATTCAAATAGTTTTTGCTGTCTAACCTTATCTTGAGAAATAAGAGAGAAAAAAGAAGAAAACATACTCAATATAAGGAAATTTACATGCACAGTTTCGCAGTATAAGTTGAAGAAGGCTAAAGTTGATATAACAAAGGATTTATAAGCATCACAACAGTTCTCTCAAGTTCCTATTTTTACTTAGAGGTTCTCAAGTAATCTATCAATCAACCACCAATTCAACAAACAGGTGCATAGTTACAATGCACAAACCTCCTTGCTAATCCACACCTGCAGCATAAATTGTGCCAAGAATTGGTTTCATTATTTCACCAACCACAACAGTTGACTCTTGATGGCATAGTTGAAGGGTGCCTTTCTCAGTCCTGTTAAATTTTACAAATGAGCATCATGAATCACATCACGTGCTCAGAGGACATATATATCATTGTAGAGTGCTTTTTAATCAAAGCAAGGAATGATAGAAAAAATTACTAAAGACAAAGAATACATCATTGATATTTGTAAAGAAGTCTCTCTCACCTGTTTCCTCATCAGTTTACTCTACAAATGAAGACTTGCATAGCAAGCAATAAACCACTAACCAATGGATATTTATGTTCTAGTCACTAGAAAATTTAAGACAGATAAAACAGGATGGCATTATTCGGCAAGGCATCACCTGCATTGGTGGAAATTCTGAACAAGTTACAGAGGTATGCAATACCTAAACTTGTAGATTTGTTCTATGAATTCCAAATCTATGGAGCATCTCTTCATCCATGAAAACACTCATTAACTTGGTTTCAATTTCTCAACGTCCTCTTCTCTTTTGTAGGGCTGAAATACCAACAGAGTTTGATCACAACCTATATGAGTATGGGTCTGTTCGCTACAACATCCAGGTAAAAGTGTTAACAGCAATTGTATCATATTATCTCGATAAAACACAGGCTTCCTTTTCACAGCATGATTTATCACACTAGTCTTTAATATTTTTTTGGATCTACAATGTATAAAAACATTTGATAAGAAATAAACACATACCATCCAATCTGCAACACCAAACGGGCATAATTTAGTTTAATACTAAACCAAATAATTAGCATTTAATAGCAAAATAAAATTGAAACCTTTGGCAGTAAGTTGCACCATTCAGGTTATTTTTGAAAAATTCAGTACCTATGGGCAGGCATCAGAATCAAGTCCTCAAATTGTTAACCTGTCGATATGGATGCCACCAATATATCTTGAATCTGCTTCAGATTGTCTGCCAAATTGTACCATTCAAGACATCAGAAACTTGTATCTCGGTGTGGCAGAACTAGTGGAGCCTCCAAAGCAGGGTTTCAGGGTTACTCTGAGAATAAATTTCTCACAATTCCCAAAAAGAAAAGGTGTGGAATTTTCATATACTTAGTACAAAAAAAAAAAAATAGTCCCAGAAATATTATGGCTATTTGTCAGTCACGTTAACGCTGTCATGAATCCATGTCATTTGCCATGAATGCTCACATCTTCTTAGATACTGACCCCTTTACAAGTATGCTATTGTTTTGCAAAGATATATAGCTGTGTTGATTACTCAACTATTGTGTGAAGTAGCTAGATTCTACTAGAAAAAATATGCTAACCTCCAATCTCTTTCAGAAGCTCGTATGATGGCTATCACTGAGATTTCCTCGATACAATCAATCATACTGAGTTTGCAACTGAAAGATATGTTGTGTAGCCTCAAACTGAAGGACATGGGCAGTGGGATCTGCAGGCCAGTTAAAATTGTTTTTCAGCCCAGAGAGCCTTTCTTTGTCATCAAAATGGTAACTGAAGAAGAGTACTATTACTTTATAGAACTCCCTAGCAAAATTGTCTGTTTCTCTAAGTTGTGGATCAATATTTTGTGTTTGTTCACAAGATGGTCCAAATAACTCTCTTCCAATTTTTTTGACATTTTTTTCAAATTCTAATGCTTATAACAACGCTGGTCTTCCTGGACTCATAAATTTAGAACATACTGTATTATCTGTATCAGTATGAAACCCCTAAAGTCAACTTTATATTGGATCCAGCAAAGAAAGTTGACATGATAACAAAGATAAATGATATGTAATCAGATAAATGTGAAACTAATGAGAATATGAAGCAACAATGTAATCTTTGTGATGCAGCCAGAAAAGGTCACTGTGATATATCCCATGCGCTTCAAAGATGATTCAGATGTTGTTCTAGCAACATCATTCTTTCAGGTAAGTACTAGAGATGCTCATCATTCATCAAACTGATAAACTATCTCAATAAATATTTGATTACTCTTAAAGCAGAGGTAATGGCCTGCAGGAGCTTGTAGATGTTAGCAACTCAGCAGAATTCTCCAAAGCACCACGATGTACCTGGTCGCCAATCCCTCCCCCTGAGTTGAGACGAGAATCATTCCAAAATCTAACAACAAATGGAGGATTCGTCTCCTTTGGTATGTTTACACCTCTTTTGGCCTTCCCTTCTTAAGAAAATTTAGTAACAACTATATTCATAATGAATAAGGAACTTTCTAAATGTTATATTTCTTATGAAAATTATGAGCTTCAATGATTTTATTGTGCGCCACCAACTTAAATCTGTGAACATTGGAAAAAGATAATGCTTACAGTCCGGCTGGAATAAAACGTTTTTTTTTTCATGGTAACTCTACAGAAATTTTCTCGCAACAAATCAAAGTCGGTGCAAAAGGAGAAAATATTGTCAGAAACTTGCTGACTTTTATTGCCTATGTTAAATATCATGTAAAGGTACGTGAATGTAATAAAATATATTTATGCTGACTAGCTACTGAATCAGTAACCTGATATACTTTCAGCAGTGTACTAGAAGCTTTATTCAAAGAAAGATGAGGCAGCGTCAGGAAAGCCTAAATGAGGTGACTCCTACTCAGTACCTAAACACTTCACCAATACTACTAAAAAGCTTTTTATTTTTTAGATTATCAGATTTAAATGACATGCAAAATTAGTGCCAAGGTTCCAATGGTTCAGTATACGCACGTGCATGTGATAGCTATTTCATACAAGTAAAAACAGTGATTTCCTGCATTAACATACTTAATCCACCACAAGGATCCTATTACCATAGTTTAACATGGACTTGACTTGTAACTATCACTGGCAACTTACTGGATCAAGAGATAGATCACCAATCTCAGATGAGTTGTCCATGAATCCTTTTATTGCTTTTGACAGGTGATTGAAGCTTATGAATCTATGTTGATACTGGTTAGTAGACTGCTATTTGTGCCAATTTGTTCATCTTGTTCTTCCTAGAAATATTTCCCCCATAATATCTAATGCAATTATTATTTCAATAACTAGATTGATATAAAAAAAACTATATTGTTCATGCAATTTAATAAGATGAAAATGATGCAACCATCAGTCTTCTGGCACTTTGGTTGATAAAATGTGCTTGTTATTAGTAAATTTTGAATGGGGACAAGTAATCTACCTTTTGCGTGTAGAGACCGGATCCAGGGTTAATAATCAGGCTTATCCATTTAGATAGCTATAGGCATCTTATGGTATTGAACGTTAATAGATCAGACATCTGAGATATCTGATCCTATGCTTTACGAGGAACACTTGACTAACAAAATGTTGCCATCATGAAACAGCCAAAACCTCAATGAACTTGAAAATCATTCAGGTTTTTTTTTTTTTGGTAGAAAATACTATCAGATGTGATAATTTTATGACTCTTAACTGATAGTACAACACATGCTTACTAATTGCAGATCATAAGAAATGCAAGGATAGGAGGGCATGAGGACAACATAAAAGACCAAGGTGATAAATAACAAAGTTGGGTTCCTATATTTGAGGAAAATTTCAACCAGTAACTTGACTACTCAAATAATCTTATAACAATGAAGAATAGTAAGGCACATAATCTACAAAATATGGCTTCACATGTTTCTCATGCTCATCTTTGCATGCGAATGCAGGTCTTAAACATGCTAAGAAATGGAAGAATTTCTCAAAATCAACCATATTCAAAGGGAGGTATGGTATGATAACAAACCAAATCAAGAAATTCAATTTTGGGATCAGAATAAAATTGCTACTTCGCAACCGACGGCAATGGCTCAAGATCCCACTATTGAGAAAACATAGAAAATCAGACTGATCATCATCTATCTCTCATGTTCACTAATAGAAGTGCAACAAATAATACATGTAAGCCTCTCACCATTGACATAATATCATACGGTTTGAATTTTAACCAAAACTATGTCTTCTCATTGTTCTATTCTTTTGTTTTCTTAGGGTAGGCAGGAAGACTTCATATCAAGATTCAGTATGCTAGCTCAAAGTGCATGAGAATATGTGAGATATACATTGTTTTAAACACAGTTAACTGCTTACTTTAGTGGACATGTTACTGCACGCAGCCTTTCTATGGTGGTCGCTTCTCAAGTAAGGGGTTTATCATTAATCAATATCAATGCTGCTCTCAATATATCAACCTCTAGTCAGTCACGCCACAAAGTATGGTTTGCCAGATCATAGCTAAAATGAATTATCTTATGAAGTAGGAAAAAACCATAAACAAGGATGTATTATGCCTCACTCGATGCATTAAGGCTGAATTTTCCTTGTTTTCCCAACGTAAAAGGCAGTGAGTCCTAGCAATAGCTAACTTTATCAGTATGATTCTATCAATATCAAACTTCCAATTTCAAAATTGGTCGAAGCAGACAAATACGCCACTACCACAACAAGCATTACGTAGAATTGTAGGTAGCAATCACAAGGTCTCACTTTTTCCCTTAAGAAATGCTAAAAAAAAGTCTTATTTACTCATTCTTTAGAAGTAAAAACAAAAAAAACAAAAATTCGATCAACTGGATCATGAAGAAGGTATTACCAATGAACCGATGAATCAACAACAGGGTCTCCCTTCCGAACCCTAATCGAACCAATGAAGGCAAACCTGAGAAAGTAACGATGGCGGTGGCGCTCCGATCGCAAACCGGAGACAACGACGTTGACGCCCCTTTTTTCCTCAAATTATTTGAGAAGATTTGGCGTTCAAAAATGAAATTGTAAATAAATTCTGGAGAAGAAATGAAGAAGAAATCTTCGCCCTTTATTTCGTACCCAAACCGGTTCGGTTCGTTATTTTTAGCAAGCCAGCACAAGCTCAGCGGCTATTTCGGCCCGGTCTTTTTCAACGCTCACCCTTTCATTCACACTCGACAAACCCACACAAACAACTCGATAGGCTAATTTGGGCCCACCCGGGACTCCAGTGGCGGGTACGATCGGGGTAGGAGTTTTGTCACGTGAACACATTCGGTTCATTTAACTCGTCGCCGATAGAGACGCGTTCGGTTCCCCTGCCCGCCTTCTTCGTCACCTTCCGCTTTCTCTCTTCTCTCTTTCCCCTGCACTCGCGCAGTCTACAGATTTCTCCGATTCTCCGGAAGATCTGCAGAGATTTACTGGAGTCGTCGCCTCCATTGGATGCTTCAGAGTTCAATCGGATCGGCAAGCCAAATTTTACGATTTTGTTGTTGTTGTTGTTGTTGAACATCGAACTTTACGTTTCCATTTACGGTACCTAAAAACTCCTCTCTTTGTTTTTTTCGTGAATCCGAGTTTGTAGTTCTCCGCTATCTGATCCTCGTCATCTGTTTTGTTGCAGTCAATGAGATTTGTGGTATTGAGATTTAGATTGGATTTGGGAGAATTAGGTTTCCTCCGTTCTGATGAATGAAGCATGGATTTGGGAGTCCAAAAGCATAAGGTTTGCAATAGGAATGGAGCCGCTATTGCGGTGAAGGGCGTGAACGCGAAGGAGGCGACGGAAGCCGAGAAGGAGTCCCTTTTGGGCTCGGAAGAGAATGGGGCGGCGGCGGCCGATAAGAGGAAGAAGCGATTGGCAAGGCAAGTCCAGTGGAATGATCGGAAGGGGAACGATCTGGTGGAAGTTTTGGAATTCGAACCAAGGTCAACCCTAAATCTCTTGATCATGTTCTTGGCTTGTAGAACAATTTGCGTCCATTTTCAGATCTTTATTCTTCATATCAAGGTCAACCCTAAATCTCTTAATCATGTTCTTCGATTGTAGAACAATTTGCGTCCATTTTCAAATCTTTATTCGAACCCAGGTCAGTCCTAAATCTCTTGATCATGTTCTTGGCTTGTAGAACAATTTGCGTCCATTTTCAGATATTTATTCGAACCGAGGTCAGTCCTAAATCTCTTGATCATGTTCTTCGATTGTAGAACAATTTGCGTCCAATTTCAAATCTTTATTCGAACCAAGGTCAGTCCTAAATCTCTTGATCATGTTCTTGGCTTGTAGAGCAATTTGCGTCCATTTTCATCTTTATTCTTCATGTCTTTATTCGAACCAAGGTCGACCCTAAATCTCTTGATCATGTTCTTGGCTTGTAGAACAATTTGCGTCCATTTTCAAATCTTTATTCGAACCAAGGCCGACCATAAATCTCTTGATCTTGTTCTTCGCTTGCAGAAAATATGCGTCCATTTTCAAATCTTTCAAGGCAATTTCCACACAGATGATGTCGAAAATGGATGAATACATGATCTTCATTTCAAAAGACACCAAAATTTTGTTCAGATCTGTTCTCCAGTAACTGATCTTGAATTTCCAGGATTTAACAAAGTTTTTTTTTTTACCTTTATACTCTCATAAATTTACTTCAGTTGACATTTTGTTTTGCTTATTTACACAGTGATTCGAGTGATTCGGAGGATGAGTACTTGGACTCTTGTCTCTGCACCATCATGTAACTTCTTTTCTGCCAAATTCTGGTTTCATATATAGAACTGATTGATGTTGTCATATTAGAAGATTGAGCATTAACATCTTTTGGTTCTATTTTGGCAAAAATCAAAACTATATCCCTAATTATCATAAATCTTTAAAACAACCTTCTTTGCTTTTAAAAAGTTAAAATTCTCATATTTTTTTTCATCTCTAAAATACTTTTATTTTAATATTTTTTTAATAACTATTGAATAGCTATTATAATATATACGTTTTATATAAAAAAAACTCTTTATTACTTTTATTAAAATTATTTATGTTTAAAATTATGTTAAAAATTATGGATGAAAACCTTTTTAAAGTGTTTTTTTTTATTTGATGTTGCTTCTGTATATTTTATGTTTTAAAATTATTCTTATTTTAATGTTATTGAAGTAGGTACTCCAATCAATATAAAAAATATATATTGTAGTAATTATAATTTATAATGGTTACAATATAAATTTTTTAATTTTAATTAATATTAATAAATTGTATTGTAATAGCACTTTTCTTTTGTCAATATTATATTATAGTAATATTTCTACTTTGATATTAATAATATTGTACTATAATAACTATAATTTATAGCATTAATCGATCAATTAATATCAGTTATGATTATAACTATTTCAATTGTATATTTATAGTGGCTGTGAAATTATAATAGTTATAATTTTATAATCGTGTTATGATAACATCAAAAATAAGAAAATTTTAAAAAATAAAATGTAGAGGTAAAATGGACGCCCTTTTAATAATAAATCTAGAGAGTATTAGAACAAACAAAAGAGGAATTTGCCTACTAAGATCTTGCTAAATTGGAGTGACGTAAAAGAATGCTATAGATTGATAGAAGACCACACCACTAATTTAATATTTTTAAATACTAAAAAACAAAAAAAAGCCTAAATCCGGCGAATCATTTCATTCTTTGTTCGAAACATCCTCACGTTCTCCACGTTTCCCAGCCGACTTCCTCCAACTCCTCTCCACCGTCCCTTCCGAGAAGCACAAGGCAAACCCGTGTCACGTCCGCAGCGTGATATTTTTAAGCCCTCGATTAATTTACACCGTTGATTCGCACCGACTGTCCTCCTTTAAATACCCGCTTTCTCCTCCTATCGCCTCTCCTCATTGAGATCTCGATGATGTTGAGGAGCTCCTCCACGCCCATCCTCGGCTCCCTCCACCTCGCCGGCGACGGACTCAGCGTCCAACACCTCCACCCTGTTGCCTGCCACCACTTGTCCCCCGCCTCCGACGGCCTCCACGACGCCCCTCGCGGCATCCGGCGAACCAGCTCAGACGGAAACATCCGATCTATTCTTTCTGATGAAGAGCACCGTCCCCCTCTGAGGTGCTCTTCTTCTTCTTCCTCTCGGCGCTCCAATTATGTCCTAGAGTCGATCCCCTCTTTCTCCCTCTACAACCCTAACGTGGTCGCCGAGGAGGAGGAAGAGGAAGAAGGAGAGGACGGCGGTGCGAATCGAGAGGGGTCTGACACCGTGGGCTCTTTGAGGTCAATTGGTTCGGGCGGCGCCGCCCTGCCGCCTCTGTTCCTCGCGAGGGGACTCGGTATCGACAGGGTTGGGTCGGATTTGTTCGCCGCCGGGGACTGCGGCGACTTCTGCGGCGACTTCGGCGGATGCGGCGGGGGAAAGTGTGACGTGTTGACTGGGAGCGGAGGCGATCAGTCGGATGCGGAGACGTACTACAAGAAGATGGTGGAGGAGAATCCGAGCGACGCTCTGTTCTTGAGGAACTACGCAGAGTTCCTCTACCAGGTATATTCAATTTCCATCGATCACAGAAGACGCCGATTTCTTGTATTTGAGTTGCAATTTGACTGCGATTGATTAAACAAAGGCAGCTAACAATCATCATAAAAAAATGATTGTAGACGAAGGGGGATCTCAGAAGAGCAGAGGAATACTACTCCCGAGCAATACTGGCGGCTCCTGGAGACGGAGAGATCCTGTCGCAGTACGCTAAGATAGTGTGGGAGCTCCACCACGACGGAGAACGAGCTTCCATCTACTTCCAGCAGGCGGTTCGAGCATCTCCACAAGACAGGTTAGCATCGAGTTTCTGCCCATCAAAACATAGTCCCCTAACCCGTTCGATGAATTGCTTCTGAGAACCGACCTGCTCTGCGCTTGGCAGCCATGTCCTTGCAGCGTATGCTGGGTTCTTGTGGGAAACAGAGGAAGCCGAAGAAGACGGAGACTCGCAAGATTTCGCCGTGGAATCTGGCCACGCCGGAGTTCTGCCTCCTGTGATTGCTTGATGCTGAAATGCCAAGGAAGAACTGCTCTAAATTCTCAGTATCAACATGAACAATCAACAATTTGAAGAGACACTGGAGTTGTTTTCCCAGGAAAAACTAAAATCAAAATATGCACACTGATCATGGATGGATTGTCAACTGTGGCCACAAATTGCTGAAAAAAATCCAGAGATTTTTCCGTGCTATTTTTTGTTGAATATGAGAAATTGTTGAAGATAAATCAAGACTTATATATGACAACCATAAATTGTAGGACTCACCGTCATAGGGGTTAATCATGAGCTATCACTATCATTTGTCATAAAAAATAGTTATATTGTCGTATATTAGAATACTAATAGCTAGTTATGACTTAAACCAAATAGGTTATTTATCTTAGTTGTGTATATTTATTGTACATTGAATGCTCCTTAATCTAAAATTTCTGTAATTTGAATTTTAACATATATAAAGTGTGATCCTTTGGTGCAAAGAGGCTTAAGAATATTTTTAATTTTAGTTTTATTTTTATATATTAAAAGATAAAATTGAAGGGTGAAATTTATGTTTTTGGCTTTATTTTGGCTTTTAATGCAATTGAAAAGTTAAATTGAAGGCTATTGAATCTGGTGAAGTTATAGGTAATATTCTCTTGTTATGATTAATTATAATTTTTTAATTTATTTTTTAATAAATGATCGTAGTGGAATCGCTCCACCAAAGCTATCGAATATAATGGCTTTTGATGCAATGACGTAGTCATTTCTGATATTTTTAAAATAGATATTCTTTTGATGAGTATGGGCAGCTGGCGGCCGCGAGATAAGTCGTGACTCGAGCGGTGAGCCGACCGAGGGCGGAAATGAAATCCCGCTATCTTCCACTCAAACTGTTACGTATCGGTCGTCGTTTATATCGGTACACGACGACGTCATGGTTGCTCTCAGTACGCGTGCGGCGCACATGCGGCTACAGCGGACAGAGAACTAACTCGTCCAGTCGAACTGAAGAAGATGAGACTCACAGATACGGTACCAGTTTCTCACCACGTGTTCGTTTAAGCTGTTCCCTGTTGGATTCCAGACAGCAGTGTGAAGTTTAAGGAGTTGAAATTACGAAGACGCCCTTGTTGTCTTTGTGGGCTGCGCTGATTTATCGTTCCCATTTTGTCCCTGGCTCTCTCCCCCAAAACCTGTGGCAGCTTGCCCTCTTCCCTCTTCTCCGGTGACGCAGACTCGCCGAGCATGATCCCGTCGCCGTCGCAGCAGCAGCCGCCTGCGGCTCTCTTCCCGGACCTCAACCTCGATCTCAGCCTCGTTCCCTTCCCCAAGATCGAGCCCAAGACTGAGCCTGCCGATCATCTCTGCCCGACCGAAATGGGTCCCGTCGGCCCAATCGAGCTTTTCATCCCTCCTCCTAGCTCTAGCCCCAGCGTTAGTCCCTTCCTGGACTCCTCTTCCGTCGAAGATAAGTCTGCCCTCTTCTCGGAGTATCTCCGCCTCGCCGGCCTGTTCGCCGCCGCTGCCTCCTCCGCCGACCAGAACCCTATTTCTATTGTCCCTGCTCCCCCGAATCTACCTCTTGATACCGACCCTAGCTCTTCAGCCATCTCCGCCTCTCGCAAGAAGCGTAAGGCTCGATCGGCTGAGATGGTGCGCGCCTCCTCCCTCAGCGCCAGCGACCTGGTTCACTACCGCGACGTCGTCCGCCGAACCCGGATCACGTACGACTCCCTCCGTGCGTTTTTGCTCAGGGAGGAGGAGAAGGGAGACGGCTTTGACGCAAACTGGGGCAAAAGGATGCGCCCCGACCTCAAGGCGTCGACTCTCATGGCGGATCGCGATCTTTGGCTCAACCGCGACAGGAGAATCATCGGCTCCATTCCTGGCGTCCGCGTCGGTGACGTCTTCCTCTTACGCGCGGAGCTTTGTGTGCTCGGCTTGCACGGGCTTCCTCAGGCAGGAATCGATTACGTTCCGGCTAGTCGGAGTGCTAACGGCGAGCCCATAGCCACCAGCATTATTGTATCCGGTGGCTACGAGGATGACGAGGATAGTGGGCTCATGCTCGTCTACACTGGCCAAGGTGGCCGTGGCCCTAACATGTTCAGGCATTGCACGGATCAGAAGCTGGAAGGAGGTAATCTTGCTCTAGAAAGGAGCATGAATTATGGCATTGAAATTCGAGTAATTCGTGGTATTAAGTCCCGCCAGAGTCCTGGAGGGAAAATATATTTCTACGATGGTCTTTACAAGATCGTCAATTCCTGGATGGACGTAGGCAAGTCTGGGTTTGGCATTTGCAAGTACAAGCTTTTGAGAATTGAAGGCCAGGAGGAGATGGGAAGTGAAATTCTTAAGCTTGCAGAAGAGTTGAAGGTGAATCCATTGAGTGTCAGACCAACTGGTTACTTGAGTTTTGATATCTCAATGGGTAAGGAGAATTTCCCTGTTTCATTGTTTAATAACATAGATGACGATCAGGCACCATTGCTCTTTCAATACCTTGCCCGCCCAGTTTTCCCAGCTGAAGCTTTTCAAGGGAAGGCAAACGCTGATGCAGGAAATGGGTGTGAATGCATCTCGAACTGCTCAGCAGGATGTTACTGTGCCAAGAAAAATGGTGGGCATTTTGCATATGATGCAAATGGGTTTCTTGTGAGGGGGAAGCCAGTGATTTATGAGTGTGGTCCTTCATGTCGCTGTCCTCCGAGTTGTCCCAACAGAGTGAGCCAAAAAGGGGTGAAGCAACGGTTGGAGGTATTTAGGTCGAACGAGACAGGATCATGGGGAGTGAGATCATTGGATTTGATTCTAGCAGGAACATTCATTTGTGAGTTCAGCGGCATTGTACTAACTGGCCAACAAACTGAGATTCTTTCAACCAAAGGCCACTGTTTGGTGCATCCTGGCCAGTTTCCCGGAAGATGGGTGGAATGGGGAGACATTTCAGATGTCATTCCTGAATATGTTTCACCAAACTTTCCATTCTTGCCAAGGCTGAACTTCTCTATTGATGTTTCAAAATCGAGGAATGTTGCATGTTATCTGAGTCATAGTTCTAGGCCAAATGTGTTTGCACAGTTTGTACTATATGATCACAATAATTTGTTATACCCTCATGCTATGATCTTTGCAATGGAGAACATACCTCCATTGAGGGAACTGAGTATTGATTATGGGGTTGGAGAACCTGTGGAGAAACTAACAATGTAGTGAATTACATGTTCAGAGTGAGATTTTGAAGTTAAATTATGTTATTTTTGATAGCATGCCATCAATTGGGCATAGAGTCAAATGGTTCATTGGTAAGCTTTTTCAATCTTGTGTAGTATATTAGAATCTGTGTTTCCTTTGTCTTCTGTTGGATAGTTGCTTATATTTGCTTAACTGCCCAGCTAATTGCTTTGTTGCTCCAGATTCAAAATGCAACAGTTTCTTGTCTTTAGTAATATTGTTTTTAGTTTAGATGTAGTTTTATTGGTCATGGTTCACAGGATACATCTCTCGCTTAATGCAAATACTTAAGTTGGAATTCTGACATTAATGTTCCCTCTTTCATGTGCATCAACATATGAGTTTTTACTATTCACATATCAGAATATGATGCTCTCTGGATGCTTGTCGAGAACTTATATGACCAATATGTTGTCTATTTGCATTATTGCAGACCCAGACCTTTCTTCCAGCAACAGCAAGCAATTATGTTAAATTTCTACATGGATGATTTCAATTATAACCATACAATTCAATGTTTGCTAAGTAGAGTTTTCTTAGAAAACTTACTAAATGACTTATCTTTGAAATGAGTACATATAGAAACCTCCATCCTGATTCTCATTTCTTTTATTATCCTTTAGTTTTTTACATTCTCTTTCCTAATGGCAAAACATGATTCCTGGTGATCTCTAGTCATTAAGATTTTCAGATTTTTTTTTTTTTTTTTTGAATGGGAAACCCTGATAATAGCCTATTGAGACAAACGGACACGTATATTTGTTAGAGGATGATTCATGCATTGGGTTGCACTCTTGAGTTAAGAGATATTGAACAATGAAGCACTTGAATAAAGATAGTTCATCTATCTATTCTGAGGGTCCTTAGGGATAGCTCAGTAGGATGATCAATGGGTATATTGTTCATAATAAGCATGTATGTAATAATAGCTCTAATTGTCCAAGCTGCATAAAAAAATGAGTCATTGGTAGTTTAAATTTTGGTTACTTTTAATGCATGTTCCATGATGAAATGTCTGGTTTGATGCTTGGCAGGCCAAGTGAAATCTCATGGAGTCAAGATTCCAAAAGATATGTTCTCTCAGGGAGCTAATGACTATCTATCTCACTGCTGCCCCTGCTCCTTCTACAAAAAGAAGTCTGCAAAGACATTTTGTCAAGCTTCAGAAGATGCACGTCACTAATGACATGCAGAAGTAGTAGTTGTGTAAAACTGGAAGAGTTGGAGCTTGAAACTTTCAAGTAGTTTAAGCATCAGATGTATTTGGCGCACCATGTAGATGTTTGTACAGTCTAATGATGCTTTCTTGTGGACAATCTACGCCCATGTACAATTGTTCGATTGTGAAACCTGGACAAATGGTTTCTTTTGGTGAAGCAAATTTGAAGGAATGCAATCTTATTCCAAAGTGGGTCTTCAAGATGTACAGTTGCTCTGGTCAAGATGATCAATTGGGAGTGCAATCTGTAGAACGCAATGGTGATTAATAAGTCCTTTTAGTTGTTACTTATGTTTTTATTTTACTTTTGACTCTGTACTTAGGAATTTGATTAATAATATTAGAATTCACTTTTTTTTCTTTTAGTTTAGATTGTTTCCAATTCATGTTCATCATTCAAAATTCAAAATGATCTAAAGTTTAAAATGATTTGCTCTAGGGCTACAGTAAAAGGTGAGATAGATTTTTTAAATAACGAGATTTGAACTCTCTCATTCATGATATATTATATCTGCGGAGTTTGAAAATTTTGAATCCATCTAGTGGTTAACAGAAATTTTATATGGGGTCAAAATTTTAAAATGATTTACTTTTGTTCTTTAATATCCAACAAAGTGAATTTCTCTAGATTCAAAATTCAAATGAGCTAAAGTTTAAAGTGATTTATTTTTTTATTTATTTGTTTTTCTAATGTTCAAGAGTAGCCATTTTTTCAATCTAGACCAACACCTAGAGGAGTTGCTCTTCTTTTTTATGTTTGAAATTACGAAGATTGTTCTTTATTCATGAGAGGAAATGAGAGGGGACCAAGGTGAGAAAAGATAAATATACTTTTGTAATAAATAAAGGTATGGCCACATTTAATATTTTTATCTAATTTTGATGAATAGATTTTGTTGTTAGAAAAATTTGACGTCTTCGAAATTAGTTATGATGTTTTCTCATATGTTGTTTTTACAAAGGATCTCTTTATAGGATTTGCATTGCTTAAAGGGCATTGTGGAGTCAAAAACATGGTCTTTTGTTTCACAAATCCTCTAGTTTTCATTTGTTTTTGTACTTTTTAAGTTATATACTAGTCACTTCTAACTACTTGAAAAATTATTAACCGATCGATCAAGATCGAACTAGTAATGACATGAGTGTCCATCACAAAGGGTTCACTTTTCTCTCGATAAAAGTGGTTAGGATGTATCCCATTCTCTCCTCATGTGAAACGATAGAAGCAACACAAACATACCCAAAGGAGATCAAGCTGATACAAGAGAAAAAAAAAAAAGATAGCCACAGTTCTTCAAATCCAAAGATCTTCGGGCTCTCGTTCAGCGTCACGAGACGATCATCAATCGGACATAGGTTCGATCACATAAGGAATCATCCAGGTTAACTACTTTGATTCAGACTCCTCCCTCTCTTTGATTTGCTCTTGTTTTCCTGCATTCTCTTCTTTTTTGCTTCAGGAGTAGTCCAAGCATAGTCGGGAGGAATGGCAAACGGATTATGTATGTCTTCGACGCGGCTACTCGGCCCCGATGCCATGGAGTAGCTTTGACGATATGGTGCCTTGATCCATTGGATCCAGGAGTTGGATGTCGATGCTTCAGCCACCTTGTTACCGGGGCTGGAAGGAGGAGTCGAGAAGTCCTCCGCTGGCTGTAGTTCTTCAAACTTGGTGAAAGTAACCAGGACTCGGATGGTAGGAATGACCGGAATCGCGACCTGAAAATATTCTTCGATCGAATTAGCTATATTGATCATGTTATGTTTAGGCCTAAATTCTATCAGTTGACTTTTGGTTCTTACATTTAAGCCTACCACAACTCATCATGTGGAATTACACTCGAAGCCTTATGATCCCTATACCTCAAACCCCAAACCCCAATCTCAAAACCCCAAACCTCAAACCCCAAACCCCAATCTCAAACCCCAAACCCCAATCTCAGACCCCACTCTCAAACCCTAAACTCCCAAACCCTCAAACCCCAAACTCCAACCCTAAACCCCCAAACCCCAAATCCCAAATACTGATCAGTTGGCGCAACGTACCTTGACTGGAAACGTTCCAGGAGGAAGCTTCGTCGTCATGAGATCCCTCAACCGGCGAATGGCCTTGACTTTGTCGGCGAGAATGTCGAGCAGCGGCAGCAGTTCTTCTGTCTGAAGCGGAAAGTCGGGAGAGAGCCACAGAACTGGCCTCAGACCCTTTCTGAACTCGCTCTCTTTCCCACTCTTGAGATCCTTGTGATCCCTTCCCTTCTTGAGATCTTCAACCTTGTTCGCGACATCTATCGAATGCCTTCCGGGCTTATTCTGGTAAGCGGTCGGCGAATCGCCGGGAAGGTCGCTCGCCTTCTTCTCCAGAGAGAGTGAATTCCTTGGCGGCGCAGTCTTCTTCTGATCGTCTTGTCTGTGATTGCTACTGCCTCTTTTACTCCAATTGCTGAACCAACTCTTCCGATCATGCCTTCTCTCGGCGTTGCTGCTGCTGCTGCTGCTGTGAGTGTCTTCCATTGCCGGCGGCGTCCTCGGTTCATGGCAGCTATGCCGATGAGCAACGTAGGAGTCAGATTGGGATTGCTCCGGGGATCCCATTTTGAGCGCGTTCTCCAATTGCTGTTGTTCGTCCTCCGTCAGTATCCCCTCGAACTCTTCGCTCTCGGACTCGTTGTCGTCGCAGCAAGATAAGAATTCCTCGTCGGTCATCGCGCCGGGCACTCTCCGGGACTTCATGCTCACCACGACGTGGTGCATATCATACACTTTAGCCTTCCATGGACCGACCGTCTCGGACCTCTCTTGCCTTCGCCAGGTGAGCTGGGGGAGGAGCACTGCCTGCGTGACGTCGATCCCCGGCCGGAAGATGTTGGTTTGGGACATGGCGGAGACCTCCTGGTGGATTTCTGCCTCGGTCGAGGGCGCGCCGGCGCCTTCCAGAGCGTTCATTACCTCTTTGTCCTTGTGGGAGATGATGCACAGGGATCCCGGCGGCAGTCTGCCGTCCTCTGTTCCGTTCCCGAGGAAGAGGATGGTTTGGTCGGAGCGCTGAATCTTGAAGCCGTCGAATCCAGCGAGGGTGGTGTCGGCGCGCAGGTTGGAGCCGCGCTTCCAGATCTTGTAGGTGTCGGAGGGGGCGATGCGGGAGATGAAGGGAATGACGGAGCTGTCGAAGTTGAATGTGATCTCCATGTAGAAGTCGCGCATGCGGCGCATCGTGGCGAGCAGCCGCGGCAGGCGGCGGCACCACTTGGCCCAGACGAGGGGCTGGTAGTGGCTGACGATGATACGGGCAAGGTTGTCCTGGCGGGCGCAGATGGCCTCCTCGAGCGCGCTCCAGCCTTGCTCGTTCTGGAGGCTCCGGTCAGCGCCGGAGGCCATGAGCATCTCGACGGCGGCGGCGTCGCCGAGGCGGACCGCAAGATGGAGTGGTGTCTCGCGGTTGGGGACGTCGCGGCGGTCGATGAAAGCTGAAATGGCGTCGGCCTTAGCTTCCTCCGCCAGGGACTCCGCCTCGGTGGTGATGGAGGACGGCTCGGCGAGGCGGGGCAGCGACGAGAGAATGCGCTTGAGGGCGGCGTAGTCGTGCCCCGCCACGGCCTGGTGGACCGAGCTGTGCGCGTATGGATCTGCTCCGGCCATCACACCACCACCTCCTCCTCGGATTCGGCTTGAACTGTTCGATTAATCATCAAAAATGGCGAAATCGAAATCAAAATCAAAATTTTGAGACTTTTCCAGCTTCAAATCTGTGAAATGCAGCAAAATCATCAAATCTAAGAGCAAAGAGAAGAAGATTGATCTAAGGCGCTAGCATAAAAACAAAAGAAAGACCTTTCTATACTTTGAATAGAAGAAAAAAAAAACCCAAAAAACTTCTTCTTTCCTCCTCCTCCTCTAATTTAGTTTACCTAAACTGTTAGATTAAGCGCCGGAATCGGAAAAAGTCGACATCATAAAAAAAAACAAAAAAAAAATCTACAGAATGCAGCAAAAGCAACAGATTTAACAAGGAGGAGAAGGCTCGATCTTATCCACAAACAGCTGACACTGCAAGCTGCGGGCCTCCATAGCAAAAAGAAAAGCTCCAAAGAAAGGATGCTCAATGGAGAACAAGAAAGAGACGAGAAAGCTCAGATCTTTCGCAAAGAGAAACAAGGAATCGGGGAGCAAATATACGAGCGCAATAACAAGCAGAGAAAAAATCGTCCTGTTTTTCTCTCTTCGCTTGGCGGAAAGGCGCCTCACTTGCTATTTTTGGCCGGAGTTGGGCCCCGCCAGGTGTCGTCCGCCTCGGTGGCCGACGGATTCGCCAACCGCGGGAGCTTTAGGTGTTGACTGGACGGCCGGGATCGCCTCGCCACTGGATTCGGCGCTGTTGGTGACGTGGATCGTTAGGATCAGCAACGACGATAGTTTTGTTTCGTCGCGACTTCAATCCTTCCCGCCTGTTCTTCCCTATGCTTCTGCAAACGTTCCAGCGTTCCACAATCCTTGGAGGTTCATCCACCAGTCGATCAAAATAGCTTCTTGTTGCTCCGATCGAACTGTATCAGAACTGGTCGAATCGACCTCACAAACAATAGAACCAACGAAGCTGCTCGTCGCCACGTTTCGATCCATCAAACCCCATAACGTGCTCCCTGCAACAGGGCACGCAATGTGCTCGCTGAAAGTCCATGTGACGCCCTGGGGCCAGAGCAGAAGAAGAGAGACGAGGAAAGAGAGGGTGGTAAAAACCCTTGCGACACCAGCCCAGCCTTTCAATTTCTAAGCTCTGAGTTGGCTCCATTCGATTAGATTTCACTGGATCCAATCTCGCCACAATTTTGTAAGGTTTTGTGAGTCATCGAGATATGCAGCAGCAGTGGCTAAGGGACCACTGGTTCTTGGCAGAGAGGGAGGGAGGTAGCAGGTTGGGGACCCCTCTTCATCAATCGCCATTGTTTAGGCTTCGTTGGGATCCTTTTGTCCTCGCATGGCAGTGGTGGATGCCCCACCCCGAAAAGAAAGGGATGTTAAAAGCTGTCACTGTCCTTGGGAATGACAATGGAGCAAAGAAGAGGAGGGGGAGGTTTAGGGTTTAGAGTTTAAGGATTTAGGCAGCTTGTGTGAGGTCAAAGATGCCGTTTGCTCCCTTTGGTGTTCTTGAAATGGGACTGAATCCATCCATTTGGCTCAATTCAGTTAAATGGAAGTCGAAGGGTTTGGCATTCTAGTTGGATTAGCTTCTAGTCAAAGGGAGTTTATGATTCATCTACTTCGCAGTGCGTCGAGTCATTTGATTTCGATGTGGTGGACACGAAAGGATTCGGATCGAGCATTCGAGGATTTGGATTGAGCATTCTCCAATGAATAGGGCAGGTTCGATTCTGTAAAGTAGGAACGAGCATGATGTGGTTCAGTGTGTCTGTTCTAAAGATCAAAGGAATTCATAATTTGATTGCTCCAACGTGGTCAGGAAAGGCTTAAAATTGATAAGAAAATTTGAAATTCTAGAAAAAGTCCCTTTTCTTTTCCGGAGCCTTCTCATTAAATAGAATTACTTTACAATTTATCTTTAGTAACAAAGTAAATATAGATATCATATTAATTACAGATAATCTAATTTAAATATGTACTAATTACAAATAATATACTCTAGATAATAATATATACACAACTAATTAGCACAATTATGGCAAAGTAAATTCCATACTTGATAGGCCATAATATATCTGCCATTGATATCCCCCCTCAAATTGATGTTGGATGATCAACAAGTATCAATTTGTCAATAAGAAAGTGATGACGGTGTCGGGAGAGAGCTTTAGTAAACACATTAGCAATTTAGAATTCGGTGGTTATATGTGGAAGAGTGATGACACGAGCATCATATGCTTCACGAATAGAATGACAATCTACTTCGATGTGTTTAGTGCATTCGTGATATACTGGATTAGCAGCAATTTGAATAGCACTATTATTATCTGCATGGAGTGGAGTAGGCTCAAGTTGGGAAAACCCAAGTTCACCCAACAGTCCACGAAGCCAAACTATTTCAGAACAAGCGGAGGACATAGCGCGATACTCTGATTCTGTGGAAGACTTAGACACCCGATCTTGCTTCTTACTTTTCCAAACAATAAGAGAAGTACCCATAAACATGCACCAACCTGTAACTGAGCGTCGAGTATCAGAACAACCAGCCTAATCAACATCACTATATGCAACCAAACGAATAGGAGAGCCCACAAAGAAGAAAAGTCCCCGAGAAGAAGTGCCATGCAAATAGCGAATAATGCGTCGAACTGCAGCCAAGTGAAGATGTGTAGGTGCTTGTAGAAATTGACTAACTTGTTGAACAGAAAAGGCAATATCAGGCCAGGTAATAGTCAGATAGTTCAAGCTCCCCACTAGTTGTCTATATAAAGAGGGATCTGGGAGAAAATCACCCTCATCACGGCGATATTTAACGTTCACCTCTAAAGGATGATCAACAGAATGACCATCCTGCAAACCAGCCAAAGTCACTATCCCTTGGAGATATTTATGTTGGTGTAAGAAAATCCCAACTGGAGTAGAGTGCACCTCAAGCCCCAAAAAATAGTGTAAAGATCCCAAGTCTTTCATATGAAAAGACCCTTGAAGATGCTCTTGAAGCTGAGAAATTAAGACAGAGTCGGACCCCAAAATAACAATTCATATCATCAACATATACCAGGAGCAAGACGATTCCTTTCGCAGTTTTGCACAGGAATAAAGAAGAATCATACTGACTTTGGACAAAAGAGAAGCTAATAAGCGTAGAGTGGAACTTGTCAAACCAAGCACGTGGAGCCTGCTTTAAACCATAGAGTGAACGTTTTAGTTTGCAAACATCAGAAGAGGGTGTAGAAAATAACCCTAATGGTGGAGTCATATAAATTTCTTCCTTAAGATTTCCGTGCAAAAAGGCATTTTTCACATCCATTTGTCGTAATGACCATCCCTTGGAAGCAGCAATAGCTAGGATAAGTCGCACTGTCGTCATCTTGGCTAGCTACTGGAGCAAATGTTTCCTCATAATCCACTCCATACTCCTGGCGATTACCGAGTACCACCAGCCTTGCTTTATATCTATCAATTGAGCCATCATATTGTAGCTTAATGGAATATACCCATTTATAACCAATGGGCTTAGCACCATCTGGGCAAGGAACAATATCCCAAGTGTGATTCTCCTGAAGAGCCTGAAGTTCTTCCTGCATAGCTTTAACCCAACATGCCTGCTTAGTTGCATGCGAATAAGAGGTAGGAACTGTAGTATCAGTTAAAGTGGCAGAAAAACCATATTTATCAGGAGGATGACGAGTGCGAGAGGATCTTCGAAGAACCATTTGATTAGGATTGAGAAGAGTTTGTGATGGTGAGGTTTTTCGCCGTTGATATATAACGCCAGGTATAAATCGATTAGTTGATGGAGAGATATCCTCAAAATGAGGAAGAAGAATACTTCCAGAAGGAGAAACATGTTGTGGAAAATAATACTCATGCTCAAAGAAAATCACATTTCAGGAAATACGCAAACGATTAGCAATCGTATCATAACATAGAAAACCTTTTTGAGCATTGTTGTAATCCATAAAAGCACACCGTACGGATTGAGCTGTAAGCTTGTGACGCTCATGAGAAGGCAAGTGGACAAAACACACACACCCAAATGTGTGCAACATGTGATAATCAGGATGCATACCAAAAAGACGATAGTAAGGAGAAAATCAAAATTCAGTTGTTGAGAAGGCAACCGATTAATCAAATACACAACAGTAGATAAGGCTTCCACCCAAAATATAGGTGGAACTGAGGACTCTAGGAGTAGTGTGCATACCATATCCAACAAGTGACGATGTTTTTGTTCAGTCACCCCATTTTACTGAGGAGTATAAGGACATGAGCGTTGTGATAAAATACCTTTGTTTTGCAATAGGACTTGAAATTCATGTGATAGATATTCACCACCATTATCAGACCATAAAATCTTAATGCATGTAGAGAATTGTGTCTCAATAAAAGCTAGAAATTTTTGAAAAACAGTGAACACCTCAACTTTACTACGTAGAAAATATATCCACGTGAATCGACTATAGTTATCAATAAACGTCACAAAATATCTATACTGTGCATGGGAAGTAACTGGAGTAATGCCCCAAACATCACTATGTATTATCTCAAAGCATGTCTCAGCACGACCACCATGAGTAGGAAAAGGTAAAACTTTACTTTCCCCAAGTTTACAAGTAGTGCAAGTAAGAGGTAATTGATGTTTAAAAAACTGAATGTTGTCACCAAGAAAGCCATTCTTCATTAAATTAGATAAAATCACATTATTCGGATGGCTCAATCGTTTATGCCAAACATCGGCCTTATTTGTAGTAACAATAGAAGAGAAGGATAAATTTCTAGGAACAAAAAACTGCAACGGAAATAATCTTCCCACTTTAGGCCCCTTCGCAATCACCTGACCCCACACCTGATCCTGTACAATACAACCATCACGAGAGAAATGTACATCACAGTGGTTATCAACCATCTGACGAACAGAAATTAGATTTGTAGACAACCTAGGAGAGATAAATACATGACTAAAAGAAGACCCTATATCACCAATGGCTGTAATTGGAAGATTACTGCCATTAGCAATCTGAATATTTTGTGAGTCATTATACTGTCATACATTATGCAACAGATCAGGTGACCCAGTCATATAATTAGACGTCCCAGAGTCAACAATCCACGAAGAAGAAGAAGAAGTATTCATACCTTGGCCCTGAAGTGTAAGAGTAGAAAGGGCTGTGAGAATCATCTGTTGGACCATCTCTGGCGTAAGAACAAATTGATTGGTGCCAGTGACTGTAGATGTCCAATAACATTAAGATCTGGAACAGCAGCTTGAAAAGCTTGGGTCCGTCGATTTTCCAGACGTATAGGACACTCCTTGATAATGTGCTCATATTGCTTACAATAGTTGCAGAATTTCCTACCGCATTTGCGAGCAATATGCCCAAACTCCTTACAACTATAGCACTTCAGTTGACCATTACCACGGTTCCTCCCTTGAGCAGCATAAGCAACATTGATAACTGCAGATTTCTCTTGTGATGCACCTAGAACAGCTTGGGTAGCCAATCTTTGTTCTTCACGCAACAATTCTCCAAGACATATATCCAAAGAAGGAACTGGATTTTTATTTAGCAATCCAGCCCGAGCAACATCAAAGTCTGATCTCAATTTCATTAAAAACTGATCACGTTTACTAACTTCATGAATTGCCTGATTACTAGCTAAGGCCTCCTTTGATACTTTTGAATATATAATATTAGAATATTCGTCCCAAAGATTAAGAAATCCAGAATAATATTGCTCAATAGAAAGATCACCTTGACTGAAGTTATCAATCTCAAGCTCTAGTTGGAACCGTCTTACAGTATTATCTTGATGATATATTCGCTTCAGGTAATCCCACATCTCCTTAGCCGTATTAAAAGGACATAAATTGTTCACCATATGAGCTTCGATGGATCCGAGAAACCAAGAGATAATTCAGGCATCCTTTGTCTCTCATTAACCAAGATCCTTAGCGTTTTCAGGAGCCATTAAAGACCCATCAATGTGACCCCAAAGTTCCTTCCCTTTCAGAAACATCCGGAACTGAAATTCCCATGTTGCATAATTCTTACCGATAAATTTGATAGCCAAAGTCTCTGTTGGTATTCTTCTAGAAAAATTCTCAGAAGCCATCCGAAAAGAAAGAAATCTTAATCCAAATTCTCAATCACAAGTTAATCAACCGAGAGAAAAAAAATTTCCAAAAACTTGTTAATTGGAAATCAACTCAAAAACAAAAAAACAAACCAGAAAGCTTTAAGGGCAGAAGAAATTTCAATCTTCCTTCAGCTCTGATACCATGACCAGAAACTTTGAAATTCCATAAAAAGTCCCTTTTCTTTTCCGGAGCCTTCTCATTAAATAGAATTGCTTTACAATTTATCTTTAGTAACAAAGTAAATATAGCTATCATATTAATTACAGATAATCTAATTTAAGTATGTACTAATTACAAATAATCTACTCTAGGTAATAATATATACACGGCTAATTATCACAATTATGACAAAGTAAATTTCATATTTGATAGGTCATAATATCTACCATTGATAAAAATAATTACTACATAAAAATTATTGCTCCAATTTCTACGATATGAGTGTCAAGTATAAGTTTATAACCACATCCAAGATATCGATATGAGCAGTTTGGTTTTATTGAGGAGGAAGAAGAAGAAACACAGACCCAGTGATCGAACCAAATCTCGGTCTGTTTTGCACCAGTTTCCTCATGCTGGTGTTACTGATCATCTAAATACAGCATTCATCATCAATGAAACGATGCTATAAATATTATATAAAAAAAAATACACATTAGATACGTACTGGACATGCAAAAAATATATGTATATATAATTAAAATTTAATCTAATGGAATTTATTTAGAATCTAATGGAATTTATTTAGAAAACAATAATACTATAATTAATAAGAAAATAAATTAATATGATTATAAAAAATTTATCACATTTTTTAAAATTTAAAATAAAATTTTATTATAGTTTAATGAGACAAATAGATTAGGATTTGAAAAAGACTAAACTTATATTTGTAGAATTGAGTTTTCGATTAAAACCGAATTAAACTGAATTAATCAAACTTGAATCGAATTGAATTTTTTTAATTAACTAAACCAACTGAATTTTTAAATAAAAATCAAACAAACCGAATCGAAAAATATCAATTAATTCAATTTTTGATCAAATTAATCGAAATAACCAAATCTTTTAAATATTATGAAAAATTTATCAATTAGTTAGGAATTTATAAGTTTACTTACTTAAGAATTTATAAACTTTTTTTTAGAATAATTTAATTTAATTGAATAATAAATTTTAAAATCGAAATCAAACTGAATTAATCGAATTAATCAATTTTTTTAAAAAAATAATTGAAATTCTGAAATAACTGAACCAATTTTTTAAATTTGGTAGTTTCAGTCAGTTTATTCGATTTAATCAAATTTTTACTTACGGTTAATCAAATTATAAGTTTTGATTAAACCATCGCAATTCTTACTATCTTGCCCTAAATTGTCGTTGTCAATCTTCTTGCGTATCCCATCACCGTTGTCGTGCCTGCAAGCTGCCCGATCAGGCCACGACAAGGAGCGATTCCGACGTCGTCTGATTCCTCCAGCGGCAATCATAAATTTAAGCTCTTCAATACAATCTATTGATTGTAGATTAGGCGGGTTTAATTTTTAAATTCATTAAATTTTTTATTTTTATTTTAAATATCAATTCAATCTATTTAAATTATTTAAATTATTTGACAATACCGATCAATTCAACGAATCAAATCTAAATTAACGACTCTATATATTGCACATTCATTCAACAGTAATTAGTGTTAAATATTTTTTCAAGATTTAAAATTTAAAATTAGACTTTAATATTTAAAATATAATATTTAGATTAAAATAAATAAAATTAAAAAATATCATTAGATAGTTATGCAATGGATATGTAAAAATATAAATAAATATATATATATATAATTAAATTTAATCTAATGGAATTTATTTAGAATAATAATAATATAATTAATAAGATAATAAATTTATATGATTATAAAAAATTTATCAGTTTTTTAAAATTTAAAATAAAATTTTATTATTATTTAATGAGATAAATAAATTAGGATGTGAAAAAAGACTAAACATATATTGATAGAGCTGAATATGTAGCTAAAATCGAATCAAATCAAATGAATTAATCAAAATCGAATTGAACTAAATTTGTATGAACTAATCAAATCAATTAAATTTTCAAATAAAATCGATAAATCGAATTGATAAAATATCAATTAATTTAATTTTCAACTAAATTAATCGAATTAATCAAACTTTTAAATATTATAAAAATTTTATCAATTAGTTAGGGATTTATAAGTTGCTTATTTAGGAATTTATAAATTTTTTATTTTGATTAATTCAATTTAATCCAATAAAAAATTTTAAAATTGAAACCGAACCGAATTAATTGATTTTTTAGAAAAAATAATTAATATTTTAAAATAATCGAACCGAATATTTTAATTTGATCGATTCAGTCAATTTATTTAATTTAATCAAATTTTTGCTCACTACTATATAATGGTTAATCAAATTCTATGTTTTGATTAAACCATCGTAAGTCCGGTTGTCCTGCCTTAAATCGATACAGCCAGACTTTTCTCACGCATCTCATCACCATTGTCGTGCTCGCGAGTTGGCCGATCAGGACACATCGGGGAGCGCCCCCCATGTCGTCTAATTCCTCCGACGTTAATCATAAATTTAAGCTCCTCCATGCATGTAATCCGTTGATTGTAGATTAGCTGGGTTAAATTTATAAATTCATTAAATTTTTTATTTTTATTTTAAATATCAATTAAATCTATTTAAATTATTTAATAGTACAAATCAACCAATGAAATCTAATATATTGCACATTCATTCCTGAATAGTTATTATTAAATATTTTTTTTAAGATTTAAAATTTAAAATTAGGATTTAATATTTAGAATATAATATTTAGATAAAAAGTAAACCAAATTAAAAAAATAATATTAGATAGTTATGCAATGGATAAGCAAAAATATAAATAAATAAATAAATATATATATATAATTTAAATTTAATCTAATGGAATTTATTTTGAATCTAATAGAATTTATTTAGAAAATAATAATACTATAATTAATAAGAAAATAAATTTATATGATTATAAAAAATTTATCAGATTTTTTTAATTTAAAATAAATTTTTATTATAGTTTAATGAGATAAATAGATTAGGATTTTAAAAAAACTAAATATATATTGATAGGATTGAGTATTTAGTTAAATGAATCGAAGTAATTAAAATTGAATCGAATTTTTTTAACTAACCGAACTAACTGAATTTTAAATAAAATTGAATAAATCGAATCAATAAAATATTAATTAATTTAGTTTTCGATCGAATCCTAACCCTCGAGCCACGATTCCTGCCCTCGCTCTCTGCCGCGACTCGCGATCCCCTGCTCGCAACCTCGCCGCCTCTCTTCTCCCCCTGCTCCCTTCTCCCCTCGCCACTGCACTCTCGCGCGCCTCTCTTCTCCCCCTGCTCTCTACCGCACCCTCGCCACCGCAACCTCGCCGCCTCTCTTCTCCCCCTGCTCCCTTCTCCCCTCGCCACCGCAACCTCGCGCGCCTCTCTTCTCCCCCTGCTCTCTTCTCCCCTAATCGCCGCCGCCATCAACCTACGGTTCTGCCCTAAATCGCCGCCGTCGGTGCCCTAATTTCGATAGCTAAGGTTCGCTAAAATTCTTCAAGTACTGTCCAACTCTAAAATTAGCGACCTAATATAAATTCGATCGTTATTTAAGCGACCGATATTTGATTTCCATCGCTAATTAGAGATCGATTTTTAACTTCCGTCGCTAAATAGCTATCGATTATAATTCGATCTCTATTTACCGATCGAAATTAAAAATCGATCACTAAAACAACAACCGAATTATCATCGGTGGCTAAATTAGTCGCTAAAATTCTTCAAGTACCGTCCAACTCTAAAATTAGCGACCCAATATAAATTCGATCGTTATTTTAGCGACCGATATTTGATTTCCGTCGCTAATTAGAGATCGATTTTTAACTTCCATCGCTAAATAGCTACCGATTATAATTCGATCGCTATTTAGCGATCGAAATTAAAAATCGATCACTAAAGTAGCAACTGAATTATAACGACCAGGGAGGTTTCTCAGAGCACAGACCTCTCACCGCCACAGCTTAGGCGGCAACGTGCTGATACACCTACGGAGGCTGAGACAGCGCTGCCTGTTAATCAAGCGATGGATATTTCACTGTCCTGGAGGCTGCCCCCTGCCGACATTTCACCGCCAAGAAGAACCAGGGAGCCCTCTATCACAAGCCCTGATCTTTCTCCTCCCAGGAGAGTCCTCTCTCCTCCACGCCGGACTCGTCCACAGTCTCCTGAAGCTATTAGAGGTCGTAGTTCCTCTCCTACTGACCTTTAAATAGATTAGGATTTTAAAAAAACTAAATATATATTGATAGGATTGAGTATTTAGTTAAACGAATCGAATTAATTAAAATTGAATGAATCGAATTTTTTTAACTAACCGAATTAACTGAATTTTAAATAAAATTTAATAAATTGAATCAATAAAATATTAATTAATTTAGTTTTCGATAAAATTAATCGAAATAATTAAAATTTTAAATATGATAACAATTTATCAATTAATTAAAAATTTATAAATACCGCAACCTCGCCGCCTCTCTTCTCCCCCTGCTCCCTTCTCCCCTCGCCACCGCAACCTCGCGCGCCTCTCTTCTCCCCCTGCTCTCTTCTCCCCTAATCGCCGCCGCCATCAACTTACGGTTCTGCCCTAAATCGCCGCCGTCGGTGCCCTAATTTCGATAGCTAAGGTTCGCTAAAATTCTTCAAGTACTGTCCAACTCTAAAATTAGCGACCTAATATAAATTCGATCGTTATTTAAGCGACCGATATTTGATTTCCATCGCTAATTAGAGATCGATTTTTAACTTCCGTCGCTAAATAGCTATCGATTATAATTCGATCGCTATTTACCGATCGAAATTAAAAATCGATCACTAAAACAACAACCGAATTATCATCGGTGGCTAAATTAGTCGCTAAAATTCTTCAAGTACCGTCCAACTCTAAAATTAGCGACCCAATATAAATTCGATCGTTATTTTAGCGACCGATATTTGATTTCCGTCGCTAATTAGAGATCGATTTTTAACTTCCATCGCTAAATAGCTACCGATTATAATTCGATCGCTATTTAGCGATCGAAATTAAAAATCGATCACTAAAGTAGCAATTGAATTATAACGACCAGGGAGGTTTCTCAGAGCACAGACCTCTCACCGCCACAGCTTAGGCGGCAGCGTGTTGATACACCTACGGAGGCTGAGACAGCGCTGCCTGTTAATCAAGCGATGGATATTTCACTGTCCTGGAGGCTGCCCCCTGCCGACATTTCACCGCCAAGAAGAACCAGGGAGCCCTCTATCACAAGCCCTGATCTTTCTCCTCCCAGGAGAGTCCTCTCTCCTCCACGCCGGACTCGTCCACAGTCTCCTGAAGCTATTAGAGGCCGTAGTTCCTCTCCTACTGACCTTTAAATAGATTAGGATTTTAAAAAAACTAAATATATATTGATAGGATTGAGTATTTAGTTAAACGAATCGAATTAATTAAAATTGAATGAATCGAATTTTTTTAACTAACCGAATTAACTAAATTTTAAATAAAATTTAATAAATTGAATCAATAAAATATTAATTAATTTAGTTTTCGATAAAATTAATCAAAATAATTAAAATTTTAAATATGATAACAATTTATCAATTAATTAAAAATCTATAAATTTATAAATTTATAAATTATTTTTATTTTAATTAATTTAATTTATTAATTATTTAATTTAATCAAATAAAAAATTAAAAATCAAAATCAAATTGAATTAATTAATTTTTTAAAAAAATTAATCAAAATTTTAAAATAATCGAACGATCGGTCAGCTATATGATTTAACTAATTGTTACTGACCTAAATATATATTGGTTTCAAATTAATTTGGATTAAACAATCCCAATCCCTAAATATATATTGGTCATAGTTATACCCTAAATCCTAAATCGCCGCTGATCGCCACGCCGTTCTCCCAACCTATGCTGTCTGGAAATTTGGAGACGAGAAACGAGAAACGCGGAAACTAAAACGGAAAACGGCAATAGTTGAAGTTTCCAATTTTTGGAAACGTCGAAGACCTACAATGTCGAAGACCTAAAGTTAAATAGCCTTAACTTTATTTTAGGAGGGGTTAATTAAATAAATCTAATGTGGATGAGATTTGATCAATTAAATTTTAATTTTATGGTTAGAAGATTTAGTGGGTTTAATTGGTTAGTGGATGAGGTTTATTAAATTAATGGCTTAATGGTTTAAACCCAAAACCCATTGGATTATAAAAGAAGCTACAGCCCTACCGGTTTCCCAATCGCGATTTTCGTTTTCTTTCGTCTGTTCTTCGTTGCGCCGCAGCCTCTTTTGTCTCGCCGTCGACGCCGACCGGAGGGGCTGCCAACGCGAAGCCGAACCCCACCTTCACCTCTTCTCCTCTCTCTCATCTTCTGCCGCCTTGCCATCGCGCTCAGCCGCAGATCGAAGCCACCACCGCGTGCCCCCTGCTGCTGCCGGGAGAAGGAGCCGCGTGTCTCCTTCCCTCACGAACCCAGGAAGCGCCGTCCCCTCTTCTCTTCTTTTTCCCCTTCCTCGCCTTTCCTCCACCACACGGCTCCGACGCCGACTCCGGCTGCCGAAGCCTTCTATTTTCCCCGCATTCCTCCTCGTTCCCTTACAAGTACTCATGGCCTTCTGTTTTCCCCTCATTCCTGCTCTGTCCCTCAAAGATTACCTCAAGCGATATCAGTCAACAGGTGAAGACGACGAGAAGAAAAAGAAGAAGCAAAAAAAGATGAAGGTCAAGCCCAACTCTATGGGTGGCATCCTAGTGGTGGACGAAGATCCCGTGTGGCAAAAGCCTGTCCAAATTGAACAAGAAGAGTCGGCATCTGCTGGTAATCCTTAAAACACTACCATTTCGCTTAAATTTCAACATTTTTATTGAGTAATTTTGTATAGTTGATCCGTTTTGAAAATCAAATGGAGCAGATGAAGACAAACCACAAATTGATGAGGATATTGAGGTTAAACGGATGAAGAGATTGGAGGCCATTCGAGCACGGAAGCCCTATCATGCAATTTCAGAAGATGGGAGTGGTTGGGTCTCAATTTCTAATTCCTCAAAAAGTAGCAACGACCTGTCGCCGCCTCGTCAAGTGAGATTGAGGTTCGGCACTCCCTCTCCTGCTGACCTTTCTCCACCGAGGAAGAGCAGGAAGGTTCTTGTGGAGAAGGAGCCTAGAAGGGGTGGATTACTTTCAGCTAAAGAGCTTAGAGAAGAGAATGACAGGACGAAGAAGGAATCACTGTCAAGGTGATGGCCACATAACACCTGTGAATTCTTGGTTCAATTGAACATGGTTTTATGACATTTTGCTTGACATATGTGATATGTTTTTTTTGGGCCCAGATTTGCATCCTTGGATCCTAGTTTGAGTGGTAAAAGTGCAGAGCCAGTATACCGTGATGCAAAAGGTCTGAGTTCTCTCACACAGAGTGACATTTGAAATTTTCTCAAGTACATTTGGAAGCTCAGATTCTACCAGTTTTATAGTTTTATATCTGTATGTTTCTGACCGCTGAGTGACTGATTTATTTTGTGTAGGAAAAGCTATCTCAAAGGAAGAGCTACTGAAATCGAAAGAAAAAGAGAAACCAAAGGTATTTTTCACACATTTTATCTTTCATTTGGTGGTCTTTTACCGTGCGTGTCAGTCAAGTTCCAAGATCTAAGTTTTTTGTTTCACTTTTATTGTTAGTTATATGAGCACAAGAAGTTATGTTATTATTACAGCTATTTACTAGAAAGAAGAATTATTGATACACATTCAGTTGTTTAATTGTAGGCTCTCTTAGTTGGAAGCAAGTGTAGGAGTGATTTATAACCCTTCTTATTATTTATTAGCTCTGACATAATTTTTTTCTATTATTAATATCTATATAATGACTAAATGGTTGTCGTAAATGATATGCCACAGTTCAGAGCTTTGAAAAGTCTAAAACACGTGCATAATATAAATAACTTTATATATGGTGACCATAGATATCATCAATATGACTAAGGATTTTATCCAAACGTTCATATGTTAGGGTGTCCAATAGTAGTAATGATGGCATGTTCTTCGGAAATGGAGGCTATTCATCACGGCTACCATTTGCCTTACTATTGCTAGCTCGTTGATTTTTATTTGCTCTTTTTATTTCTGTAAGTTCACTTCCATTTGCAATATCTCTTCATATATTAGTGGCTAATGGTTGGTTCCTGGATTTGTTACAGTGCTTTTGGTTGTTTCTACTAAAGAAAGTTAACTTTTATCAGGAATATTCTTTTGTAATCTTCTTTTTACATTACTACAAGTGTTTTGTTTGCATGTCCAGGAAAAAAAATTGGAATGGGGTAAAGGCTTGGTGCAAAAGAGGCAAGCTAAAGCTAACACCAGAGAATTAGAACTTGAGAAAGAAAAACCTTTTGCTCGTACGAAGTAAGTTTTTTTTTGTACAAATCTTTTAGTTGCGAGTATGCATGATTTTTTTTTATAGACAAAATTAGATACTGATCAACAGTATATTAGTTATAATCTCTCACTTGTTGCTGCTATGATTAACATCGCTTATTCGAGTTTGAAATGCTTGTTGGATGTTGGACCTCTAGTAATTTTTGGGAACAATAATAAACTGGCACTGTATAAATAGTATGTTTTTTTAGGTGATTTTTTTTATCAATCTGAGAGTGGTTAGGTGGATATGAAACATTTTAAAACTCAATCCTTCTTGTTAGTTTTCATGGAGATTTGTGGCATATACATTAATGTTAGAAATTCAATAAATAAAACAAAATAAATTTCACACCTGCTCATGTGCGAACTGCTCCCGTAGTATATGCAAGGCCTATAAAAAAATTCCAAGCTATTAGTTAAGCCTCTAAAATCTAGTGATTTTTTTTATTGTTATAGTAGCTTTTTTTTATTGTTGTAGTAGCTTATTATGATTATCAAATGGGCATGTTGCTTATTGAGAAGCAAACATCATAATAATTGGATGACTTTAACAACCAACATACAAATCAACTAGAAATTTGGTTACCACTTCCCATTTAGATTATTATGATTGTGTTAAATAATCCGACATGTGTGCCCATATGTTGTACATAATTTTTTGTTAATTAGTATTTAGGTCTCATTTGTCATTGTTATCGTTTATGTTAAAATAACTTTTTGTAAATTAGTAGATCTTGATTTTATGTTTTGTGGTACTCGTAACTATATGTCTTCATTAAAATGCTATTTGACAACTTATTTGATCTCTAGGGATGATCCTGATCTTGATAAGATGTTGAAGGAGAGGGTTCGATGGGGCGATCCCATGGCACATCTGGTCAAGGTATATTTTTTATCTAAAGTTTGGAGTGTGCATCTTTTTTTAGTAGTATAATTAGTATCAATTTTTTATAGTATAATTATTCATCCCTTGATATGTTATTGCAGAAGAATTCAGAAACAATATTAGAAGATTTCAGTGAAAATGAAGCAATGAAGACATCTGGATTTATTATCCCTCAGATGATTCCGGCGCACAGCTGGTTGAAACGAGTAGTAGATTGTCCGCCAAATCGTTATGGAATCAAACCTGGTCGGCATTGGGATGGTGTGGACCGCAGCAACGGTATGTTGGTTTAGTCTCTTAATTTTCAGATCCTTCAATTTACGTTTCTTTTAGTTTTCTCACTCAGTTGGAAACTTGTATTTTGTGTTTATGTAAATCAAGTTAATAAACAAAATATTTTGCAACTGACTGAACATGATTTAATTTTTTTGGTAATCGAAGGGTTCGAGAAGGACATGTACAAAAGACAGAATGAGAAGCGAGCCACTGAGAGAGAGGCATACCTGTGGTCCGTCTACGACATGTGAAGAAACAAACCATTACTCCTGGACCAAAAGAAGTTAGTGCATTTTCCTATGTATCGTATCGGCAGTATAGTTTGTATACAGTTATATTTCTGTCTCACTTCCAGAAATCACTTGAGATGTTTCTTCTGATGAATGACTAATGCATTATGTGCTATCTCAACCTGTTCTTCCTCGAGACATTCTGGATCTTTTCGTCGATACGTGCATGACTCAAATGCTTGCTTAGTCACTTGCCTTTTGATGCGACACCGACATCTAATGTGGCATTTCCTGACCCCTTCACTATGGTTGATCTTACATGATAAGCTCAACATCAATCAGGGTTGTGTAGTAAAACTCACAACTAATGTAATACAATTCTATGTATCAAAACTATTTTAGTGATAAGAAGGACTATGTATAAAATGAATTAAAAATAATAATATTTGTGTGTTACAGCGACTCCCAGAAAATGACCTGTAGATGGAGATGGAACATGGAATCTATCCTTTGTTCCGTTAGATTCCAATTTCTCTCTCACCTAAAATTTAATAAATAATCATATAAATATTACTACTTACTTTTTTTATTTATATTATTTAATGGTCTCCCTTTCATCCAAGTCATTTTCTCAACATGTTTTCTAGAAGTTTATTAATGTTAAAGGTGCCCCTAAGTTTTCCATTTTATCGTGAAAATAATCTTTACTTAATTTAGATAGTAATCTAAAATGCTAAAAATAAACATTTTAAAATTTAGTAGTGATTAATTTGAACTGCAAAAGACGTTCATAGCAGATCTGTGATTCTCTTGAAACTATGTTAGGTGGATGGCATTAGTTGGTCAAGTTTGTCCAAAAAAATTAATTGCAAATATTAAGAAAGAAGTGGAACTTGGACTTGAAATTTTTAGCCATGGAGATGAGCTAGGATGGCCTCAGTTGAAGAGCTTTGCAAAACATTTTGTTGACAAGTCACTGTATTCAATTGGTTTGTTCTCTCAACTTTCTCTAACCCCAGACACATCTTTACTTTTCAATGTGGAAAATCATGGCGATAACGTAGGAGGTGCACAAAAGCAATGCTCTTGCACAAGGTAAATGAATGAAGCTAATATTTTTCATGGGAGATTTAATCATTGCATATTTTGTGATTGATTCTACCATAGTTGCATCTTACTGCCAATAATTGTTTATCGTATCTATATAATAACCTTATCTAGCAACAAGAATGTAGCAATGTAGAGCATATGAAGCTAGATATTTATCAGTTAAGAAAACATCCTTTTGCAGGGATAATTAATTTGTATTTTAAAATCTAAATGAGTTGTATAAAGAGGTTTTAGCTCATTCCAAAACCTTAACAGCTAATGTTTGAGCTTGAGGTTTTAACTTAATTGACTTAAATGAAATGATGGAAAAGGTAAAGTGGGATGTTCAAGTGGATCTAAAGAAAGGGTAAAAAAAGTTTCTTTTCTTGTTTACAAGGTGTGAAAAGTGATACGAAAATCAACTTTCCTTGTTCTATTTACTTTGAAAGAAAGAAAAATTCTTTTAAAAAAATTGATGGTCTTTCCTTCCAGTTTTCCACAAACTTTTCAGTGGACCAATTTGAGAGTAGAAAGTCACTTCAACTCCCTCTCCTACTACTTTTCTTTCCAAGAAAATGAGGGGGAAAACTTTCTCTTCTGTTTTTTTATGTTTCATCTTCCAATAAATGCATGCTAATTGAGCTGAGGTAGTTTTATCCCTACAACTTAATTGTTTGTTATCTCACGAATAAGAACCGACAAAAAAAATTGATTTTGCAAGTTTTAAAGTAAATTTATTGTAAGCTCTTGAACAAGCA
This sequence comes from Curcuma longa, assembly GCF_044706935.1. Classification (NCBI taxonomy): domain Eukaryota; kingdom Viridiplantae; phylum Streptophyta; class Magnoliopsida; order Zingiberales; family Zingiberaceae; genus Curcuma; species Curcuma longa. The sequence continues at coordinate 5,063,689 of NC_133871.1, forward strand.
TGTTTGTGAATTTTGTAAATACTCCTAGTTGGTAAGCTGGACACAAGGCTCAATATGAGATTTATCAACAAATTCTCTGAGTTCTTAATAAATCTATAATCATGATCATGTGGTATTATAGTATCATTATATTAAGTTCACTTATATACTTGTTTGAATCATGTTGAGTTTATGCCATCTTTTAAGTCAAGGAGCTAATTCCATCTTTAGTTAGGTTTCTAACCTGGGCAAGCTTTTTAAGATGTACTTGTTTTCTTGAGTCATTCTGAAATTGCAATGAGCATGTTGCAATTAGAGATGCTTTTTACTTTTTATGTTATATATGTAAGCTCATATGCGATCAGGTAAAGATTATTAGCAAGTAGAATAAGAATTTACCAGTGAATTCTCCAATTGTTCATTTTGTTCTTCTTGTTAGCTCTTATAGCAATTTGGTGCTGTGTGGTTCCATGTAGGGCTGGACATGGATTGGTTTACCAATTTCATAGGTATAACTGAATCCAAACCTTTTTTTTTTTTTTTTTTTTTTCAGTTTGAAAACATCAAATCAACCAAACCAAAATTGTTAGGGTTGAAAATGAACTGAAAGATTTTTTTTTTTCAGTTTACTACTTTTGCTATTTTGAAGTTACTTGTTAGTTTGGAATTATATTTGCTGAGCAAACAGTTGTCTTGGCCCAGGATTTATGTGGAAAACATGTTTGATGATATACTTGCTAATTGCTATAGATATTAGAGGATGTTAATTTGTTTTGAAAGAGATTGCCATCTCAAAGTTCACTTCCTGATATAAATTATCTAATCCAATCATGAAATTTGTTAGAAATGATACAGAATGCTGTATCATTCTTAAATTTGTAATTGTTGTTTCTTGGTGTCAAACAGTGTTAGGGAAGTTTTCTGTATGGACATATGTATTCATTATATTTTCTTTGTTACCATATAACTTTTTTCTTCTTTTCTACACAAAAAGATGCCATTTAATTTCTTTTTAATGGCTCGATGATTTGAACAGGCTAAGTTTATGTATGGAAATAAGTTTTCTCAAGATGAATTGGAAAACATGAAACTGATGATTCAGAGTAATATTTATAAGTATCTAAGTATTTTACTGGAAGGACGAGAACGCTTTGAGGAGGAGGCTTTGGCTAGGATTGGAAAGACAGTCTCTGATGATGAACATTCTACTGAAGGTACCATGGATATTTATGTTTCAGATTTTCCTTGGTAAATTATGTCTTCAAATTACTTGCATTTTTAACTCATTATACATTCCTTCAAACAATATGTACTCCACAAGCTCGCATTGATGCTTAAGATTATGTTGGGCTTGCCTAACTGGAATCATAAGATAAGTGATCAAAGTGGCATCCTTGTTACTCTCTGATTGGTTGAGGTGTGATGTGTATTTTTATTAATAATAATTGTTATTTATGGATACAAATGGTTGCTTTACATTGCATTTCTTTTGAACTCCAACTCCATCTCAAATAGATACTCTATATGTGGTGGAGAAGGGATACTTTTGAATCACAGATAGATGGCTGTAACAAATCATTGTAGGATTTTCAGGTCTAGAGGAAAGTGAAGCTAGTAGGCCAAATCAATGTGTTTACTCAATCAATGGAAGATTAAAGCAGTTTTCTGACTGGCTTTTGGACATAGTAGCCATGGGGGACTTGGATGCTTTTTTTCCTGCTGCAACACGTGAATATGCACCATTGGTTGAAGAGATGTGGAGAGAGCCTTCCATACAGGAAACATATAAAAGAAGAAATGAGCTCCATTTTCTTCCAGATATTGCTGAATACTTCTTGAATAAGGTATCCACAATTCTTAGCGTTCAGCGTCAAACTAAGTTTCATATCCACAAATCTTAGCATTCAGCATCAAACTAAATGCAAAGCACTACAGCTCTTTTGAATTTAATGCAATAATCCTGTAAATCTTATATATGATCAAATCATTGATTTTCATTGACTGCTTTTCACAATGAATTTGGAAATAATGTCGAGTCTTAGATATTAGTACAGATGTGGAGTACTGAGTAAAACAGTGCCTGTTTACTGGCATTGTTTAGTGAGAATCACATGAAATTACTAATAGCATAATACTACTGACCAGACTATTTGATCTTGTATCTGTCCTTTATTACTTGGGACTGCTAAAGTTTGGTACTTTGAAGTTGAAACTTCATACAATGCTCCAGTTATTTTTATGAAATCCACCCTGTGTGGTTTATTCTTATCTAATACTGACTTTCAATTGTGAATAGTGTATACTTCTACTTTGATAACTGATTGTGTTTTGTAAATACCCTGGCATTTCCACATGCAACTGCAGAAAAGAGATAAGTGGAATATTCTCTTGCAGCCTTCTCTTAGTTCTGATACTTGGCTCACAATTTGTTCTATAATTTTAGAACATACCTTTCCCTCTAAATCCAAAGGTATAACCTATGTGAATTAGGTAATTTAATTGGATCAACTTCGATGATCTTATCTTAAGTCAAGATACTGATAGTCTGTTAACTACTTTAAGACTTCTTGTCTTCCAATATGCAATCCAATTATCATTTTGGACAATCGCCTGTCATATTCATTTCTTGGGAGAAATTTTATATACTACATTATTTGGAAATTCTGATCTAGTTCATGATTGAGAATATCGGATGACAAATATATCGATGAGATTAAATCTGTTTACTTATAGTAGGCGTTAGTAACTGTTGTAGATGTGATAATTCATTTTCACTATGAGATGCAAGTTTTTTTGTTGTATCTGGAAACAACTTGAGAAATTAATACTGTCTTGTAACTATGGAAGTAATGCGTGCATGTAAAGTCAGTAAATCTATTATGCATTTTACTTCTCTTAAAGCGTATAACGATATCATTCCTTCTTGCAGGCAGTTGAGGTATCAAGCAATGAGTATGAACCTTCAGAGAAGGATATATTGTATGCAGAAGGAGTTACGCAAGGGAATGGGCTAGCTTTTATTTAATTTTCACTTGATGACCACAGTCCAATGTCCGAACTCTACAATGACAACCCTGAAGCTCACTCGCAATCACTCACAAGGTAATTTCTCTCCGTGTTCATCCGTTCTCAATTCTCATTTATATTGCAGTCCACTGTTATAGCAGGAAGGATTCCACTTAGTATGTTTATTAGCAGAAATATTAAAAATTAAGGAATTACATAATTTTAGTCAATAGTCTTATTGTAGAAAGAAGAGCAAAGTGAGCAATTGCAAATTGGAGTTCTTTGCTTTTGAAAATTCTCCTTTCCAACAATTGCCGATGACATCATTAGTCATCCTGTTGTAATTGATAATAATTTGTGTTAAAAATTTAAATGTATAGGCCGGTCATCACCTTTTTTCCTTGATAACTCGGGTTTTTGAGATAAGTAGTTTGTTGCTGAATTTTAACATGGTACAAAATCAGGCATATATCCTAAATTCATTTGATTCGGTCCTTGTGTCGTTGTTTAACTATTGAGTTCAATCTACCAGCTTACACCATTACACGATGGAGGATGTTGATTATCTGAATGCATAGGCTGGTTCTTCTTTTCCTACAGCTTGTGCGTTCGGGTTACGTAGTATAGTCATCCAGTCCTTAACAAATTGTACAATCTAATTGGTTCCCAGAAATTAATGTGAATGATCAATTTAACATGGACCCATAAATTAGGCAATAGTATTTTGTATCCCAAGATATATCTGTTCCCTCGATGATTGTGGTCAAAGATCCTCATCTAGTGCCAAATGTTGGTCTATCTTCCAAGTTTTGTGTCCTGATATTTGCATTTGTTTGTGATTTTCTTTTGCACCTTGTCCTCATGTTATTATCTTCATCTTCGTCTCAGATACCAACTGATTCGAGTTAGCGCCAAGGGCATGAATGAAGGCTGCAAGTGGGTGGAAATGTTCGAGGATGCCCGTCTAGTAATCTTGTGTGGCGCTCGGTGACTATGACCAGTTGGCATCTCCTATTAACGATAGCAACAAACCTCTGCAGAATAAGATTATGCAAAGCAAGGAGTTATTTGAGGCCACAGTCAGGTCTATCGTCACTTTCTCGGCAGATTCTTTTGTTAGTTAGTTAGTTTGTTTGTTTGTTTTTGCATTCGCAATCTAGAATTTGCTTTCACATTTTGGTCTAGATGTTACCTCTCCTAATAGTGTGTTCTTATTGTCATGCAGCATTTGATTTAACCAGGCAACCGTGCTTCCATGATACCCTATTTGTTCTCATGCTCAACAAGTACGATGCGTTCGAAGAGAAGATAAACCGCGTTCCTTTGTCGACCTGCGAGTGGCTTAGAGATTTTTCCCCATTGAGGACTCACCAGAGCAACCAGAACCTTCCGCAGCAGGCTTACTATTACATAGCCATGAAGTTTAAGGACCTCTACTACACCCTCACTAACCAGAAGCTCTTTGATTGGCAAGCACGGGCACGAGATCGTCTGACCGTCGATGAAGCCTTCAAGTATATAAGAGAGGTGCTTAAGTGGGCCGACGATAAGGAGGACAACATGGTTTACATGGAGGATTCATTCTACAGCACCACAGAGATGAGTTCTATCAGGCAGGAATGATCAGTTCAGTCTCCCGACTCTGTAACGAACATCTGTGTATAGTGTCGCCGTTGCTGCCGTGTATAATTTTCTCCAGATCCTTGATTCTGAACTCTGATTGATGATTATAAAATTTCTTGTTGTCCTGTGTGCTAGAAATTGAGTTTCCAAATGTTAGACCTGATTCTTAATAAACTATTACAAGTTGGTGAAAACACCTCAAACTGTAGACAAGTTTGAAAGATCCTCTGCAATCAATTTTACAACCAGGTTTGTATGATTGTGTTCCTGTGTGTTTGATCCATAGAAACTCTATTAAGTTTGTTGTTTCTTTTTTAATTGTTTTGCGAGTTCAGATCTTTACTGTTTTCACCTTTTCTCCAGAAAATTGTTTCTGTAAAACAAAATATATAATCGAAATATTGCCTGATTTATTTATTTATTTATAAATATAAAAGCACGGGCTGTGTTTGGGCCGTGTAATGGGCCGTCTAAAGAAAGACAAGCAAAAGTCCCAGCCCAAATAATAGCACGTGACGGGCACGTGACCTGCGTCTATCCATTTCATCGTCGAGATTCTCTCTGTATCGGAGGCGATGGAATGCCTCAGGAATCCGTTCCTCTTCCCCTTGCCTCCGCAACAGAATCCAATCTCCCAGCCGCCGACCACCATCAAGCGCCGACGTAGGTTGCTCGAGCTCACCCCTCCCGTCCAGTCCTCCATCTCATCGGACCCGTGGAGCCTCAGCGACGGGAACTCCCGCAAGATCCGAACCCTCCCCTACCGGCGTCACCCGCGGAAGCCGCTCTCCGACGATGACGCCCGCCGCATCATCCACGCCAAGGCGCAGTACCTCATCGGCCTCCGCCGCAACCAGGGGAGCGGCGCGCAGACACCCCGGTGGATCCGTCGTACCCCGGAGCAGATGGCCCAGTTGATTGAGGATGACAGGGATGGGAATTTGCACGGGAAGCATGTGGTAGCGGCGATACGGAAGGTCCGTGCATTGGCCCAGCTCCCAGACGGGTCGTATAACATGCGGGAGGTGATGGGATCGTTTGTGACGAAGCTGAGCTTCAAAGAGATGTGCACTGTGCTCAAGGAGCAGCGCGGGTGGCGCCAGGCTAGGGACTTCTTTGCATGGATGAAGCTGCAGGTCGGTTAAGTTTCTACATCTCCCTATACTGTCCATATTTGATCAACATTTTCAATTTCCACCCTACATTGGAAGATGTTTCTTTATTAATCCATAAATGATATTCTTGCTGATGTATGATTCCTTATGCGTTGAATTTTAGCATTTTGCAATCAGAGTGCAATCAACCGGAGAAACTTATGGCGTTCCAAGAGGGATATACTACCTATTAAGAACTGGCCAAAGGACATATGTAAGAAGGCGCAAGCGAATGCGAAAGCCATAACGACCTTGCAGTGCGGACTCTCTAAAGAGCAATTGAGCAAGGTTGGTCCTTTTGACTCGGCCAAAGAATTATGGGAAAAGCTCATTGAACTGAATGAAGGATCAAGCGAATCTCGACGAGCCAAGAAGGATCTCTTGGTAAGTCAACTACAATCCTTTTCAATGAGATCTAATGAAAATGTAAGTCAGATGCATGGGAGGTTCAAGGAGATCGTAAACGGTCTCCATGTAATCGGTGAAAAGATCGATAACCGCGATCTTGTAAGGTATGTGTTACAAGCCTTTCCCCGAACTACTTTATGGGCATCTATGGTTGATGCGTATAAAGTATCAAGGGATCTATCTGCTGTTAAGCTCGATGAATTATTCTGTGAATTTCAACTACATGAGCAAGCTAATATGGCAACAAAAGAGAAAGGTATAGCCTTGATTGCAGATAAAAAGAAGAAGAAAAAAAGGAGGAGGAGTCTTCATCCAAATCTGAGCAGGAATCCTCTGATAACGACGAAGAGATGCCAATCAGAGAAGCAGCACACTATATTAAACAGTTGACTGGGAAGTCGAGAGGGTTCACTAAGAGAGATGCCAAAAGGATGATCAAATCACATCAAGGTAAATCAAAAAGGGTCAATTCTAATTCTAACGTAATTTGTTATGAATTCAAATCACATCAAGGTAAATCAAACAATTGACTGGGAAGTCGACTGTGATTTGAACGTTGCAGAAAATTGGCAAGCATTTAATGCACTTTAATGCGAGATTTTGTTGCCGATTGAAAGTATCAGTCGACTGACAAGGGTAGAAAATGAAAGGAAACTCAAAATCAACCGGATTAGGAGTGATCACGGTGGAGAGTTTGAAAATTCAAACTTCTCCAAATTTTGTTTAGAAAATGGTTATAAACATGAATTTTCATGTGCTAGGACCCCTCAACAAAATGGAGTTGTTGAGAGGAAAAATAGAGCCTTACAAGAAGCCGCTAGAACCATGTTAAATGCCTACTCCTTACCCACATACTTATGGGCAGAAGCGGTTAATACCGCTTGCTACATTCAAAATAGGGTATTAATTCACAGATTTTTAGGAAAAACATCCTTTGAACCCTAAGGCGGATACTCATGAAGGAATACAACAAAAGAACTCAAGTTATAGAAGTAATTTGATGAAACAAACAATACCTACCCTAGGAAATCCAAAATTGATGAGGATATACATGCTAAAACAAAAGAAATAACAAAAGAATTTGAAAATCTAGAACTTGAAAACAATCGATCAGGGGAGGTAGAGGAGACTCAAATTATGAACTAAAATGCAATAATAACACATGTGATGAATCTACTAGGCCTAGAAACCTTAAGCACCATCAAGATCATCCCATTGACCAAGACATTAAGAATAAATGGTTATAGCATTGTCTGAACCATTATAAGAACAATTACATCTCACAAGACATTAAGGATGACTTTGATTGTGTTTTGGCTTGCTTGAACACTATGTGAGATGCTAGGATGATACTCATGCTCTACTTGTACTCATGACACATTGTTATGTTGGCGTTCTGGATCTTCGTCCCATGTTCCGGATTCTATCCGCTCCGAGAAGCATAGAACCCATAGGACAAAAATTTTATCCCGC
>NC_133871.1:5071360-5084148 GCF_044706935.1 Curcuma longa
AATACTATCAACTTTCAAATTTATGTATTTATGTACATATATACAGAAATATACAAGTATATACATTGTTTTGGTTCCTTTTTAGCAGTTTATCATTGTCCCAAATTGATCTGAAATCCTTCTTTACTTGTCAGACCGAAGCTAGTTTGTGTTGATTTGGTACCATTCCTTTACTGTATGCATGCTATCTAGTCTGTTAGTGACTGAAGATCTCTCTCTCTCTCTCACTCATTAATGATCAGCTTATTTTTATGCAGGGATATGGCTAGGTTGTCTGAGATTCTGAAATCAAAACACGAGGAAGGAAGAACATATTTATCCGAAATTGAGGTTATTCTTTCCTTTTTAAAGATTGAACAGTAATTCAATGAGAGAAAATGCATACTGATTTTGGCCTATTCACCACAGTGTATTGGACAATCGTATGAAGATATGCAAACTCAAAACCAACACTTGTTGCAGCAGATTATAGAGAGAGATGACTACAACATCAAAGTAATCGTTTATTTTACACTATCCTCGTAACATTTTTTATGCTGATTCTTCTAACTTGAAATATAGGGCTTGCTTTTCTGTTATGGCTAGAAATTGTGTTGATTGATTATTGTCTTCTTCATTAGAGTGCATAAATAACCAAGTATTCTGGGTAACTCATGAATTGTGTACCATACCTTATATGTACCCTTTCGGTTACTCTTATTTTCATTTGTAATTATCAGAGGATGATCCATCCAAGAAGCAGTCATGCAGCTCTCTGTTTTTAGTGGAAGTTGGACTAAATTTTAGCCATGCAAGGTGGATTAGTAGTGAATGTAGGGAGGATCTCATGGATTTGAGAATCGGGAGTACTGTAGGTTAAGATTATAGTATCCTTTCCATGATTTTTCTGTGTAGTTGGAAACTCAGTGTTTTCTGATTCTCATTTATAAAATTGTTTTCAAGGAAAAAAAGGGGAGACGACATTTAGGTGTGCTGCCAACAATGACATCAATCTGCAATGTATAAAATTCGTTTGATGATATATGAGCATTCACATTTTAGTACTACTGATTTGATTCTGCTGACTATTCTTATGTTGTATGCTGGTGTTACTTCCATAAGATTTTGTTCCCAATTCTATCTTTTGTCTTCCTATAGGGTTTCATGCTGATTTCATGAATTTGAATATTTGTGCCTTCGACATCACTGTTGTTCACTTCATTTTGCAATCTTTGTCTAGCTTGTGATGGAGGGCATGAAAGAGAAGCAAATGCAGGAAGCACTTCGTTTGGAAATACAAACTATGAACAGAAAGCTACAAGAAGCAAAACTGTTGATGGATTCATATGACCTGAAGGTTTCGAAAATGGATGAACAGTTGAAGATGTGGTCAGAGCAAGTTGGGAAACTTGCCGAAGATGCTCGACAGGGTGGAGCCACTTTTGAGCACACAAAGAAAAGACTATTGGAGGTACAGATGGAGGCTCAAAAATTGAGACAATTACTTGATGGTGTTCAAGACAAGGTTGAGGGAAGCCGACTAGAGGTGGCAAATTTGCTGATAGAATTAGAGAAAGAGAGGTAACGTACTACATGTAGTTTTACATTCAGTCCATAGCCTATTTAATCTTGAATGCTCAGGTACAACAAGAAGAGAACCGAGGAAAGTTTAGAAGTCATGACAAGGAAAGCTGCCTCTCTCAGGGCACAAACCAAGGGTTCTGTCCTGGAGAAACTTCGGCAAGAAGTAAAAGAATATAGGGGAATCCTCAAATGCAGTATCTGCCTTGATCGGCAAAAGGAGGTAAACCAATTACAGAATCAGAGTGTATATATGAGGGCTCATATATCATCTGTTCAGTCTTTTTTGCTTCTGGACGATTGGTTATTAAGTTTTTTCTTGTCATGCTCGCAGGTTGTCATTGCAAAATGCTACCATTTATTCTGCCATCAGTGTGTCCAAAGAACACTTAGCATCCGTCAGCGCAAGTGCCCAACTTGCGGAGCGAGTTTCAGCCCAAATGATGTCAAGCCGATCTACATATGATCCTGGCACCGTATTTGCTTCGTGTGTGGGGAATGAATCCAATTGAAGCACTTCCGAGCCAAGATGCTTGGTGGTAGATATGATCAAACTTTGTATCTTCAAGTGTAGTTCTTGTAATGTACTTCAGTGTAGGTGGTGTCAAAGGCACTTTAGGCTGTCTGCCCTGAGACGGCTCGTCGAACCTGAGTGCTCCTTTTCGGGGAACCTGTTTTCTTACTAAAATCATTGTAAAGTTCCTTTCACAACCTATCCCATTCCATTGTTTCATAATTCAATGAAATGAGGCACAGTGTTTACTTTGTAAGTCAACTTGTAGTAGTTAATAATTAGACTTGTGGATTCTTCAATTTTGTCTACAGGTTGTTTAGTAATCCTGGTTTTAATATGTATAGCTGCACACATACTAGCTAGAAGATTAATGATTTAACTAAATTATAAAAATAATTATGTCACTACATTTTTATTAGCTCAAGCTACCCCTAAACTTAACAAGGTTTACAAAAAAAAGTAAATTTGAAATAAATCAAATTAACAAGTTTTGATAAAGCTAACCGACAAACTTAATTATTATTAAGCTCAAAACAAAAATAAGTAGTTGAGATGGATTTGAAATCAAGCCATATCAGGGAAAGAATATAGTTGGTATTATGTTCACGTTGGTCCCCAACGATTCTCTCTCTCTCTCTTATTATTCTTTTTATTAGTATTAATTTTTACTACATGACTAATCTAGAGGTGATCGATTTGATTTCATAGAAGTTTTTCATCGATCATTAAGGTAAATCTTCAAGTCTAATTTTTTACTAGCCATCAAGGTATATTTTCGCGTTCAACAATTAACCTCTTAAATTTTTCATTCTACTACTGAAGAAAAATATTAATTTTACAATGTACATGAGATTCAAAGACCTAATGTTTGGGTAAATTATTAAATATCTTACTGCTACATCGTTACCCCGAGAGGCCATCCCTTTCTCCTTAGCATTTATGTTCATGTTCATGAATAAACATCCTGCTCCAGGTCGAGACAAAAACCACACTCAAGTGTTGTCTACAAAAAAGAAAAAAAAAATCGATTCTTGGATTCAATTAGGTGGCATTGGGAATATTATAAAACTTACAATTAATTCAATTATTATGTCGACGACCACGACGATACATCATACATGGGTAAATAATTGAAACAGACAAATGATCATTAATCATGATCGAATCCTATTTGGCTCGTTATTGAAATTGAAACGAGTAACAATCCAAATTAATTATGTCTTTATCATTCGAATGTAATGCGTCACCTTTCCGATTGCATCAACACCATGATTCTAATTGCTTAGAACAAGTTAGTCGTTGACTCATTAGTTTTTAATTTTCTCCGATCCCATCAATGGTGGTTATCGGGGCCATAGGCTACACTTGCAAGTTACACCAATATTTATCTTAAATTATCACTTCAGACGTCTATACTTTATTAAACATTCAAAATTTAATCAAACTTTTGTATACAACTCATATTTTTTATTTTTTACTTTTATTAAAAAAATAATCTAGGCAAGCCTTTAAAAAATTTAAAATGCCATTTTTTACTCCGCTCAATTACCTTTTAGATTTTTGTTATTATTTTATCCTAGAGATATCTAAATATTATATTTCCCCACCACTCTTAATTATAAGATATTAATTTCATCCTCAAATCTTAGCTTTTCTAATGAACAATGGCGGAGCCAGCCCTGCCTCCTAAATTCTTGGACTATATGCCGACGATATACCTGAGCTAACATTTAAAAAAAAAATTTCTTCTCTTTAAATCTAAGTTTTTTTTTTCTTCTCACGTTGGAGATCCCGAGCTACAGCCCCGGGTGATGAAAAGTATGGCTCCGCCCGAGGGCTCGTTTGTCTCTCAATGTCAGTCCTAGAATGATTAGAGAGAGGAAATCAAGATGACTTTAAAAAATTATTCTTTTAAATATTCGATCTCTATTTTCATATCTTTTATATGATAATTTATGATTTAATTATATTTGCGAGACACATATAAAAATAATTCATTACGATAAAATAAAATAAAATCATCACTTTAACGACTTGTCTCATGCACCTGGAAGGGTCCAATCAACTGCTCGTTGTTCAGGTGTACCACATGGAGTGCCTCTGCCTGATTGGGTCCCCCTCCTCGTACCACATCGAATAGTGAAACAGTTGGCCGCATTAATTCGACACCATGTCAATCAATACTGGCGGTTATGTCGACACATGGCGGCCACAAAAAAGCACGTGGCGTGTGAATAGCACGTGTGCGATCTATTACTTGCAAAGAATATATTAAGTAGGATGAGTAATGTTTTCGAGACCTAACTGAATTAATTAATATAAGATAAATTTATTAAAATAGGTAAAAGTTAAATTTTATTGAGGTAATATTCTCTTTTTAATAGTTAACTATAATTTTTTAATTTATTCTTCCTAAATAATTATGAAATCACTTAATGATAAATTTCTTAATAATCCAATCAATCCTATCATTTAAGTTGAAATCAAAGAAATAAAAATTTTTAATATAATAAATAATACATCAATTAAATCGATCAAAAATTAAAATAATTAAATTTTTTGATCAAATAAGAATTCGGGAGGAGCGTAATGAGTTATGAAATTTTAAATTCCCAACTCAATTTAACTGAATTTGATTTAAGAATTTGAATTTTTAAAATCTAAATCGAACTTTGTAGAGCGAATAATTTTCGAATACTTTATTTTAAAAAAATATCGTAAAAACGCACGTTTTTAAATTTATTTATTCGATAAAAAGATCGCGGCCCGGCAGAATCAATTTGTTGTGGTGGCCAAGCGTCGCCGTCATCGTCGTGCAAATAAAGGCAACTTAACGGATTCAGTTTTTGTACGAGGAAAAAAATAATAAAAAAAATAAAATGGAGGAATTCCACAAACGTAGTACGTAGTTGCTGCTTGTGTGCTTCCTTAGCTTATTGAGGAATTCAAGAAGAAGAAATGGAGATGGTAGTGGTGGTAGAAGACATCGAGAACGATCAAACCCAGTTGCTTGTAGGGTTTTCGGAATGCGAGGTGTGGAGCCAGTAGTAGTGCTCCTCCCACAAGAATGGCTCCTCGATCGGGAACTCGGCCCCGATCGAGTATGAGCGGCGGAAGCTTTCTCTCGGGTCGTCGAGGGGCAGATCCGGCAGGTCGAACACCGCCGCCTCGTCGTTGGCGTCGAGGGTCGAGGTGGTCGCCGGCGAATCAGACGGGGGGGGGGGCCGCGCAAATGTAGTGGCGGCTGCGGCGAGCGCCGCGGCGGCCTGGATGTCCTTGGGGGCGGCGGTGGCAGGGCGCGGGAGCGCGGCGGCGAGGTCGGGGAAGTTGAGGTGGGCCGCCGCCCGGCCCTTGATGGCCATCGCCCCGACGTCGTGCGCGCGCGCCGCCATCTCGGCGGTGGGGAACGTCCCCAGCCAGATCCGCGACTTCTTGCGCGGCACCCGGATCTCCGACACCCACTTGCCCCAGTTCCGCATCCGCACTCCGCGGTACTTCGGGTGCAGCTTCCCGTCCCTGCTCGACCTCGCCGTTTCGCTTTCGCCGCCTGCGGCCTCGCGTTTCTTGGATCTCTTCTCGGAGGAGGGCGGCGGTGAGCCATCGGGGCGGCGGTGAGAGGCGGCAATGGAGGGCGACGAGGAGGAAGAGGACGAGGCGTCGCTCTCACGGACGATGGAAAGAAGCGTCATATCTTGAAAAGGCATGATGCAAACCGGAGAGTGACTTAGATACTAGCTCCTCCAAGAGTAGACTTAAATAATACAATCCCAAAGTCTTTCTCTTTACTTTAGTCCCTAATATAATAATAATAATAATAATAACTGAAAAAATAGCAAATAAACATTTTAATTTTTTAATATTGTGATGCGAGCTATGCTGTCTAGAAACATTTTTTTTTTTGGAGACAGGAAACGGCAATAGTTGAAGTTCCCATATTTTGAAAACGTCAAAGACCAAGTCACTACACCGCCATGGGAGAAGGCTGTGTGACCAAGTCTAGCACCACGTGCTGGAGGAATGCGTCGGTGTACGCTCCCTTCTTCATGAAACGCGAGAGAAGATCGTCGTAGTGTCGCCGCCCGTCGCTCAACTCGAGCTTCCGAGACTTGATGATTGTCGACAGGTAGCGATCGACGTGCGCCACGCTGCTGGTGAGCGTCGCCTCCATCCCCACCTGCAGCCACTTCTTGAACCGCCACACCGGTTCGGGGAAGATGAATCGTTGCAGGCTGACCTCGGTAGCGCGGTCGAAGGCCGTGGCAAAGGCGTTCTCAGGCAGGCCCAGCGTGAGTGTCTCGGGGTCCCTGCAGGTCCTGGAGTCGACGGCACCGGCGGGCCCGGCGGCGGCGGCCTCTTCCAAAATGGGGAGGAAGCGGTGGTGGATGGAGCGGCAGACGTTTCCCAGCGTTTCGACACAGCCTTCTTCCAAATCTGGCCGTTTCTGATAAGTTCATGGATGGAAACGTTTTCCAACGTTTCCGAAATGGAGACAGCAGTATATAGTTGCCGTTTTCAGACAAGCGCAGGATGCGAGTGCCATGAGGAACACAGATAATTCATCTTTGTCGAGGCAAAAAACACATGAAGAAGACAAAGATGATTTGATTGTTCATTACTCTTGCAATTATACCATGAAGACAAACATGCTTGTTCATAATTAATTCACAGTTCTTTCATCAATTATAGAACCTTTAGTCATTTCCATCTCATCATCGAAGACAGTCAAATATGTAGCCACAACACAAATGGCCGATCTGCTATTGCTAGTGTACTGAAGTGTCTCAAACAGTATGACTGGCCAATTTGCATTTCGAGTTATGTCGGTGCGAATCAGAATGCAGCATATAAGTCTTAATCTTTCGTCTTTTCTTGGCTAAGGACTTCTTAAGTGGTGACAAAAAGACTTGATAATAGTAAAATAAAACATTAAGATCATCATCACCTCAGATTCTTCTGTCCAGTTTTACGTAGGACTTGTTTGTTCACACCAATCTCAACAAAGAAATTACAAATGAAGGAACATGCCTCTTGAACTTGAAAATAATAAACAAATGCAAGAACGAAGGATATGGATTGTTTCTAGTCTATAGGGCAAACTATTATCAGGTACTTATCTATGACTTGATATATGCCCCTCAAATATATTTAGATGCAAAATTTTCAGTTGGCAATGCAGTTGACTTCTTCCATCTCACGAGGGATTTGAGAAATTCTTGTACCTGCCAGAGAAAAAAAAAAAGTTATGTCCGCGTCCAATACAACCTACAAAGCTCAACTGAAGCTAATAATTTTGAAACTCACTTCATATGAGTCTCTCAGAGAGTAAAAGGCATCAGTTTCTTTTGGCACATTCGATACTAAGATGCCGAATCCACAGTTAGTCTCTCTCAAGACCTAAAAGTAAGTTTTCGAGTTGTCTTTGATATAGCAACATAACTTCAGTAGTTTTTTCATCAAAGAATTTAAGTTATACCTTGAATGCATCTTCATCAGTCCGATCATCACCAACATATATGGGGAGTACATCATCGCGTTGGCTAAGCCCCAATGATTCAAGCAGAAATTCAACAGCTTTACCTTTGTTCCAGTCAATCACAGGACGGACCTCTAAAACCTGCACCATGAAAAGAACATAAATGATGATCAGCATAAAAATATATACATACCATTTGAATTCACCTTCCGCCCATAAGTGACATGCAAACGTGAATAACCATTTATCAGGCCAAATACACGAACTCCAACTTCATCCCACATCTGAAAAACAAGTTGATTCAGTAATGTTAATTATATACAAGAAAAATTTGAAGAAAAAAAAATTGTCTGGCAAAACATTCTCCTAATATTCAGTGCTCTTATTTAAAGTTTCTTGTTACCTTATTATCAACATTGCGGTAATGTACAGAGACACAAAACTTGTTATTCTCAACTTTGACACCAATGATGTCGTTAGTGACCTCAATGAGGGATTTATACACCTGTGATTATTTACACTAGGGAATAAATTGAAAGTGACAGAAGAGTTGAAGATGACATATAGAGGATGCTACCTCATTGATCATTGGTAGAAACTCATTGGCAGGTTGGAAAAGATGTACTTCTTTACCCTGTTACCAAGGATGCATTAGCGACATTTAGGCAACAACAGCATAATATTTGGAACAAGATTGTTTTTCTTATCCTTGCTGTGGATAAAATCATAGCAAGATGCCTCTAAAAAAGAACTTCAAGCTCCAACTATAAGCATAAAAGGAATCAAGAGTACAACTAGAATTTCAATTAACCTTTAGAAAAGAAAGAAAGAAAAAAAAAGCAATGTAGCCCCAACTATATTTGGGATAAATTACATGGATCTTATACTGTTGTTGCAGACCTTTAAATCAAAAGGATATAGAAAAAGGAATTGACTGGATATTCTTTTGTACCTGACTATCAATTGTCTTGATGCAGTCTGGATGAACATCAATGCAGTTGGATACTCTGGCTGGGCCCATTATGTCCATACCATGACTACCAGCATAATACAACTCGGATAGCCTGACAAATTCGTGCACCTAAAGGAAACATGCTTTTCATTCCATCAATCAACACTATAACGTTATTCAAGGATATTCATGAACCATTATCATTCCTGAACATTCTCGATAATGTAAGCTAACATATAGCTATACCCTATCACGAGACCTTCCACTAATAATTGCAGTTGGGAAATAAATGGCAGCTTCTTTTACAGCAGCACGCATCTGAAATCAATCAATTAACCACAAAGAAAATAAGGTTCCCAAACAGCTGAGATGAACTCATGATTTTTGTAACACTACTACTAAACTGAAAAGAATCATCAAACTGGGGACCAACTTACAGAACTTGACATAAATGCATGATCAGGATTTTCCACAATTGGTGAAAGAGTTCCATCGTAGTCCAAAAACAAAGCTACTGTCTTGCATCACATTAAGTTGATCAGGTGAAAGGAATTTGAGAACGAGATGGATAACTTATCTGAAAGAGTTCAAACAAAGAAGTTAGACAAAATATTTTCCAAAAAAATAATTTAAATTCAGGTATTTGATATGTTTAATGAACATGTGTAACAAAACACCGTCCGGTTGATAAGCAGCATCATGGTCATCTGTTTGAGACTCATCATTATATCCTCACTTAACTTTTTGTGAGGAGGTGACGATGCTATCATGGCATCTAGCCAACCGTTAACTCTGAACATTCAGCAGTTTACCATTTATTATTCTGGGAATTGTTAGATACAAACCAGAAGACGAGTATGGCGATGCTGCTGGAGAATATGGTGACATGTTAGAAGGCAATCCCAATCTTAACTTGCTCAAAGGTGCAGGATCTGTAAGAACAGGTGAACTATGGTTTGATTTCAAATCCATTGATTTGCTGACAAAAATACGCTTAGTAGCACAAAATCTGACAGCCAACCAAAAAGTTTAATTTGACTCAAATCTTCTTTTTCCCTTGAATATTATCCAACCCTTTTATCAATGAAGAACCACGCCTCTTCAGTGTTTGTAGTTGAAGTGTGTACAGTCCATCAAGCAGAAGTCACCTGACACGTAAAGATACAAATAGTTAGAAGGAGAAAAACATAGATTCTACAAAACAATACAAAATTCTCAAATTACAGATCAAAAGTTGGAATTGACCAAATGAATGCACCTGGTTACACAAATGCCCAACAATCTAACCTCCCTAAAGTAAAAAGGCCAAAATACCATCTCTCATTTCACTGATCATCTCATCACATATTAAGTACAATCTAGTCAACAAATAAATCCACTAGTGAAAGAGCATCGATGAGTTATTGGGAGACTCAGGAGCGTAATAGTGATGTCAAAGTTGCATTTTGACATGTGTATGTTTATCAAGGTGAAGTGAACATTTTATCCTAATGAATTTAGAGCAGTCTAAATATAAATGGGAAGGCGTGTATAAGTTCCTCAGACCCCCATAGTGCACCGTTGGTCTCACATTTGCATTTTGAGCAATACTGATCAATCAACAAGGTGAAATGGTGCTGTATCACCCTAATGGACTATTTCACCTTGATGGGCATTCACAAATCAAAATGTAATTGTGAGACCACCACGTAGAAGCCCCAAAATCCCTCATGCATATTTTCGCACTTGCATTTTGAGCAGTGTGAGTCCATTAAGGTGAAATCCTTTTACCTTAATGAACATCCAAAATGTCAAAAATGCAAGTGTCAGACCATCAATGTGCTCCTGAATATCCCAGGAACTCATGTTTGCCCTCGAACTTTCATTTTAAGCGATATAGATCCATTAAGATGAAATAATCAATTCATTTTGATGAACCTCCATTGGTCAAAATGCTAATGTGAAAACAACAATATGGTTAGATTCTCAACCAAGTCATTTATGCTTTCATATCTAAATTTGAACCTGTGTAGATCCATTTAAGTGAAATTAATTATTTTACATTATAAAAAAGCAGTGTTAACCTGGTTAGATTGGCTGATAGATTTATTCAGACGATTGGACCGTACCTAACAAGTATTGAGATGATCAATGAAATTAAAGGTAGTATTTCCAAGTTTTTAGTTTTTAAAGGCATTTACATTGGCCATTTACAAAACTAAATCACTAGTGGTCAATTTCCCAACTTTTAATGCCCTATGTAGGAATTTTGCTACAAACAATATTTAGACGCTACATCTACCTTTCATTAGATACTAAGCTACTAGGCAGGCTGTCAAATCATTGGAGCGTGTCCGTAAAGAATCAAGTCTTTATCGCTTCAATGCGCTGGACGCGACTGTAAAAGTAGAAATCAGGTTAAGCAATGACTATAATAATGTTAGATTAACAAAAATAAGTTCACAGTTCTGGCGACACAGTGGAAAAGCAAAATGGAATTCAAACACCAAACAATGGACATGATGTGAAAACTCAATGATGCAAAGGACAAAAGGTTTTAAAAATTAAGAAAAACACAAATTCCACTGGAGAAGTGAATCTATGAATGGTGAAACACTTTGATACAAAGACACTGCTGGTAGACCTAAGAGTACAAAATGCAGAAGAAAAGAGTACAAAATGCAATTAATCATGCATTCGTACCAAAATACGACGAGAATAATTATGATATGGACGGGCACTTGTACAGTTGTACCGTGCGGATCAGAAAGTAAACAAATAAATTTCTTTCATTCTAAGCCGTCCTCGCGAAAGCTCGTATACAAAGCCAGGAATTTCTTGTCCGTTTTCAGTTGCATATAATTAGATAAATCTTCATGAATGTGTACAGCGCTTCATCAACGTACAGCTGATGGCTAAAAGTTTCAGGATTTTGGCATACTTTTAAAGAATTACTGCTGGCCAGTCAACAAAACCAACTGTTCATTATCATATAATATTAAGAAAAGATGCATCTTCCTGTCTCTTGTAGGTGGTCAGATTCAGAACTTGGAAAACTGACGCTTACTTTGACCAGCAGAACCCTAGGACAGTGTTTGCATTGGAATATGGAACCTACAACAAACTAACAGCTATATATGTAAAACGAAGAAATCGAAAATGAAGCAGTTTTTGGATTTACTAATCCCTTTTACAGATATCTATTCGACGATGAGGAAGCATTCACGGCCAAAAGCAAATGGGGTCCCCCTTACCAAAGGGCAAACTCAGAAACAATGGCCAAATTCACAAACAATGCAGGAGGAAAACGACAGAAAGGCACGCCATCAACCTAAACTGATGGTTACATCGAAAACGCCCATCTCCATCCGCAGCGCCCCTTCATTCATTAACCGAGATATCATTCTGGCATAAAACGACAGAAGGCGCGCCATCAACCTAAATGATGGGGTCACAAAGAATGCCCATACTCATCAGGGGTCTACCTATTGTTCATTAACAAGCTTCCAACAAAACAAATCTAAGAACACCAAGGTAAGAAAAACCAAACGCTGGAACATAAGAAGAAGGAGAAGAAGAAACGAATATCGCACAAATAATCGTCCTTTTCAGAGGGATATAGCTAGACGAAAAAGCAAATCTTCATCAATTTTCAATCCTCCGCATACAGAAATGCCGACGAAACAAAACAAAAATAAGCTACAACCTATCATAGCTTACAGAAAACCAACAACTTCAGGATCTAATCGTGTATAGCATCAAGCGAACAGAGGAAGCAAAATCCATCTATCAACAAAGAAGAAACGAAAAAGAATTTTACAAGAACAACTACTTACACTGGATTGAAGGAAGAGAAGATCCAATTGCTGCACAACTGGGAAAAACGAAGATCATCGAACTTAATTACCTCTAACGTGCTAGAAAAGACCACCGGGGACCCGCGCCGAGGAGATCTCGCGGACAAAAACGCAACTACAACCCTAATAGCCACCCGAAGGGGATCGATCGATCGCAAATAAATCAATCAATACTCCCTCGCCGTAATTCTACGTCTACCCTAACCAATAGGATTCGAACGGATAGAAAAGGAGAGAGAGTTTCGAGCGTACTGAAGGAGCAGTATTTATAGTCCAACGGTCCACCGAAATGAGTCGTACACTCGCGTACTCCAAAAGACAACTTCATCCCGCTACTCTGCTAGTTACGCGTCCCGGCGAAAAAAACCCGCCCTTCCCGAGCTAGACTCGCTGTCGCCGCAAAACAGGAACCACCGTATTGGACCATTCTCCATCGTTTAGGGTTGCGACCGA